>NC_135723.1:82274826-82609353 GCF_964656455.1 Halichoerus grypus
ACATTTAAAAGTGATGGTATTTGTACAATGCCCCATATCAAGAGGAGAAACAGCTAGAGGCTTGAAGCCACCAGCCTAGGGCTCCAGCTGCCCTAGGCCCTGTTCAGTGGTGTTGGCCTAAGCACCTACTATAACCCTTTCACAGCCCACCAGAGGAAAACTCACCTGGACATACAGCAGTGCAAAATGTTCACTGTGGTTTTGTCTCTAATAATGAAAAATCAGGACTCACCTGAATACCCATCAACAGAGAAGAAAGGATAAATTGTAGTATGCTGGCACATTAGAATACTATTCACAGTTAAAATGAATTCATTGGAGCTACATGTTTCAACGCAAAGAAATCTCAAAAACATTATGTTGAGCAAAAAAAGCAGGTTGTAGAAGAATATATATAGTTTGATGTTTATATAATGTTTATAACATGCTGTACAATGTGTTGTTTGTGGCATGTCTGCTTGCAGTTAAATCATAATAATATGATAAAAGACATGATACGCAGTCTATTTGGAGAAGAGTTAGCTCTGGAGCAGCATGGCAAGAGGAAAGGGGATCAGGGATATGTACTAGCAGGGCTTCACCAATGGTATTTCTAAACCATCTAAAGAAAATCCAGCAGTAAATTAAGATTTGACATGAGGGGAAATGAGTGCACAGCCATTTCTTTATTACTTTTTATACGTTTCTGTATACATGAAATATTTCATTAAAATTTTTGATTAAAGAGGCACCTGGTGGCTCAGTTGGTTAAGCATCCGACTCTTGATTTCCGTTCAGGTATTGATCTCGGGGTCGTGAGATTGAGCCCCTGCTTCGAGCTCGCGCTGGGCATGGAGGCTGCTTGAGATTCTGTCTCTCCCTCTCCCTCTGCCCCTCCCCTGTGCACACATGCGCTCTCTCTCAAAAAATAGAGTTTTTGATTAAAACAATCAGTTGGAATTTGCTATTAAACTTCCTGAGTTTTAAGACCAACTATGACAATAGATCTTTAGTATAAGGCAGATTATTTTCTCTCTCAGGCCCTCAGGTTCCTCATTTACAAAATAGAGGAAGCTGAATTCAGTGACCTCTGAAATCTGTCTGTCTCTTTCACCCTCTCTGATCTATTTTGGTGCTCAAATAGAAAAAGCTCAAGCCCCTTGCCTTTTTCCTCTCCACATATAGGCTCCTCAGCCCTTGTTCCTTGTCCAGCTGTCCCCACTAATAGCCCCTCGTTTACAATAGCCTCAGCAACTGGGACAGGGACTAATAACATATCACAAAGCAGGAGTCATAAAACCTGTGTTCTAAGATATATTTTTAAGGCAAAAAAGAATAAAAATAAAACCAGAAAAGTTTGGCACACAGACAAGCTGTGTGGGATTTAGAAAATGACCTTGAATTTGTAAGCAACCTTTCCTTGAAGGAGAATCTTCCCTAAGATTCCCTAAGCAGTGGAATTCACCAAGTGGAAAAGAATTTTGAATCAACATTATAGCAATGTACACTACTTTATCCCTATTCTTTGCGCATCGCCTCCACTTCTTTTCCCCACCTCAACATCAGATGCAATTCAACAATTAGCTGACTTTTTCCATGAAGGAAAGCCTAGCTTCTCATTGTCCATTGATTCTCCTGAGCTTCTCTCAAGTTATGCCTTACAAGGGCAATTACCTTCCAAATAGGTTTGTTGATCAGTCATTCCAATAACGTCAACATCATAATACTGATGAACTATGCCTACAAAGGGTGGCCAATTATGACTTATTATTTACTACAAAATATTTCAAATACACAATTATATCCACCACCAAGATGTCATATTTTTTTTAACAGTTTTGCTAATTTACGTATTCAAATCAGCAGACCAGGTAAGGATGGCATTTTCTGCTTTGTGGTTTGTGTGACATCATATCACAAGTGTGGTTCCAGGCCTCTTTTGAAGCATTTGATTAGTGCAATATGTTAGGAAATATATCTAATATTGACTGATAAGTAATATAAGTCAAAAATAAGCCAATCTCGGGGTGCCCGGGTGGCTCAGTCGTTAAGCATCTGACTTCAGCTCAGGTCATGATCCCAGGGTCCTGGGATTGAGCCCCACATCAGGCTCCCTGCTCCGCAGGAAGCCTGCTTCTCCTCTCCCACTCTCCCTGCTTGTGTTCCCTCTCTCGTTGTGTCTCTCTCTGTCAAATAAATAAATAAATAATCTTAAAAAAATAAAAATAAGCCAATCTTATTTCAGCTCTAACGTGTACTAAGTGGTCTAAGGAAATCATCTCTTAGCCTTGCTTTCCTAATCTATGATATGTACAAATTGGACTTTGTTAATAAGGTCCCTCCAATCTCTGAAATCCGTTGGTCCCTTGGAATGGCTAAATAAACCAATTGTTCTAGCCTTATATGTGTAGTCCCAGTCTAAGTTTTCAACTTTTTTGGTTGAAAAATGAAAAATTCATTAATGAATCATGTGGACTCTAGCTAGATTCAATATAGTGTGTGTATACATATTTACTTATTTTTATATAAGGTACGTATTTTAACAGAAAGAAAAATACACACTACACATATATCATACAAAAAATAAATGTCCAGCATTCTATTATTATTATACATAATAGCATACAGTTCATGCTTGCTGAATTAACAGGATTAATCATTAAGTTCATACTGTGTCAGAGACTATGCTAGGTATTTATAACAATTTATTTAATTCTTACAACAACTCTGAGAGGTGGATACTTTCTACCTGGTATGAATCATAGCACTATAAATACTAGTCAAGATTCTAAGTCTGTCTTGGCATACCTCAGTGACAATATTAATACCCCAAAGACAAACACATGCTTTGTAAATGAACCTTTTAAGAGCTTCACCCTTGTGTATCACTGGAACAACTTCTGGCTTTTGTTTAACATTTACCTTCAACTTTATCCTTCTTACTTCAGTACTCCTGTGACATTTTCTATTATTCATTGTTTTGATGTGCCTCTTTGGTGATTAAAAACAAAGCTAAAATAATGGGGCCTGGAATGACAATTAGTCAGAACTTATTCTCACTTAGATGAACCCCGTTTGAATTTTACCACCTTGTGGCCCCTAGAATTACCTGTGGTACCTATTTTATCTTCACCAGACTTCTTAATATATTCAGTTATGTATATCGATTTCATAATTTCCTTTGAGGGTCTATTAAACTGGTCAGAAAATTGCCGTCAATAATGTGCATTGGGTTGCAGCAAAACATCTGAAAGGGCCCTTCATACTCAAATGGAAAAGATGGAAAAATGTAGAGTGGATGGTAAGACAATTAGTAACTATTAGACCTACTATACTCAAAAGGCTAGTGATGAAAAAAAGATTTTCAACCTGGACAAAGAATTGTGCCACAGGGTTCTCCCCTTGACCTTCTTCTGTTCCCAAATATTACCAATGACTTAAATGGACAGAATGTGAAGATGTGAAGGTGACAAAAAATTGAGTGGGATAATGATGGATTATATAAATCAAAATAAACTTGACAGGGTAAAGAGATAAGTCAAGTCAAACAAATTGAAATTTAAGAGAGATAAGTTTGAGATCCAAAAAGAAACTTCCTAAGGAGTACAGAATGTTTTGGGGAAAAAAAAAAATGGTTTGCAACTACCTTAAAAGAGACATAGGAACTTTAGCTGACAGTAAATTCAATATGAATCAACAATACAGTATGACTACCTGAAAGCTGGTGCCACCTTTAGTAATACTAGAAATAAGAAATTTCTGCAATAACAGAAATAGTATTTAAAAGAAGTGAGGTCATAGGCCTACTCTTCCTGACACTGGTAATTTATTTCCATGTTGTATATAGTTTTTGGTGTCGAACCTTAAAGATACAGACAAAGCGGCATTAAACCTTAAAGATGTAGACAAACGACATTCAGTTTCTTACAGCAGAAGGGTCCCATGTCAGATGAAGAGACTATTTTAAACTATAAAATAATTTTTTTAGAAAAAGATATTAATCTGGAGGAAAGAAGACTAAAGAAGGATATGACAGCTATTTTTTAAATATTTTTAAAGTGGTATACGGAATGAAAATAGTCTTACTCTGAAGGACCCCAAGAGGTCAAATGAGAATCAATAGGTTCAAAGAAAACAGACTGCAACTTGGCATAACAAGGACATTTATGGGATAGGATGACGAGATTGTGAGTTTCCCCCATGTTAGATAAACGGATAATAGACTGAACCATCTATTGGTGGGATACTGCATAGGGGATTAACACACGAGTGGGAGTTTTGCCTCAATGAATTTTGAGGTCCCTTGTAAACCTGAAGGAAAATAAATTCACAATCTACAAGTTGCCTAAAAAGAGGGTGACTGTTAAAGACTTACTCATGTTACCAATGATCTCGGCAAGATATGGTTTGAAGTTAAATCTACTTTCCACCCACTCCCCAAATATGTATACACATATAAAAAACAAACATGATTCTTTTCAAAGAGGAATAAACACCAAAGCCTCATTAGTTGAGGTTTTACTCTGAAATTTGTAGTAATTCAGAGGGAAATAGGATCAGTTTGCCATCTGCAAGGAAAAAAATGTTTGTGAAGTAAATTATCAATATAAAAAAATTCTGGGAGGAAAGCTTGTCCTTATATCTAAAGTCAAGAAAACACTATTAAAAATAATTAGCTTGGAATTTCTGTACAAACAAATCTTTCTAATTTTTGAATGACCCCTTTTTTACCTCAAGTCAGATAGGATTAAACAGTTGTAAGTACTTGTGAGCAGCATTTATTCTGAACACAGTTGATCCTTGAACAACATGGATTTGAACTGCACAGGTCCACTTATACACAGATTTTTGTTAAATAAATACAGTTCAGTAATTTAAATTTTCTTTTCCTTATGATTTTTAATAACATTTTTTCTCTAGCTTACTTTAAGAATACAGTATATAATACATATAACATACGAAGTATGTGTTTATTCATTATGCTATTGGTAAGGCTTCCAATCAACAGTAGGCTATTAGTAATTAAGTTTGGGGGGAGTCAAAAGTTATACACAGATTGTTAACTGTGCAGGGCATCAGCACCCCTAGCTTCTGTATTGTTCAATGCTTAGCTGTATTGTACAAACTACTGAAAATAATAGTTATTTTTTTAATGTTAAGAAATCCAGCTTTGGGCGCCTGGGTGGCTCAGTTGGTTGAGCGACTGCCTTCGGCTCAGGTCATGATCCTGGAGTCCCGGGATCGAGTCCCACATCGGGCTCCCTGCTCGGCGGGGAGTCTGCTTCTCCCTCTGACCCTCTCATGCTCTCTCTGTCTCATTCTCTCTCTCAAATAAATAAATAAAATCTTTAAAAAAAAAAAAAAAAAAAGAAAAAAAAAAAAAAAGAAATCCAGCTTTCATGTGACCTGGGCATTTCCCAAGTTTAAATTAGGCCCCACTAATTCAAGTTATTAGGGAACTTCTTTGGTGATAGGTTGCTTTGAATTCCTGATTACAGATAAGCAAGAAATTATAATAGAGCTTTACTAACCAAAACAAAGTAATTACAAACTAGAGAGAGATAAATGTATTATGAATAGTCTAAAACTTACCTTAAAAAAATCCAACCAAAGTTAGAGAATCACACACACCGGCCATAAATTACAGAAACTGGATCAACCCATAGAACCCAATGTTGTCAAATGCATGACTGGCAGGATCACATGGGCATGTGACCTGTGCAGTTCACTCAGGGCCCTCCACCCAGACTGGTTGCACACTTGGTTTAATGTTCTTCTGTCAATGTCTTGAAAGTCAATAATTTTTTAACACTGGTCCCTACAAATTACGTACATAGTCCCGGAGATTCGTACAAAATGGTGACTGAGATAGAAAAGGCAAGCAAATGAAACGCATACACACTGACAAAATCTAAATATAGTTCCATTTATTAATGAGCAACGATATCCTGTAATCAAGGCACAGCCTGTTGGTTAAAGTTATAAAGAATTACTTTGCTTGTTTAATGTGTAAACTAAAGCTAATTCACAAATTTGCTAATTGTTTTCCTCTGCTGCAGATGTGAGCTGCCAACCAGTGGAGCTTGAGTATTCAAAAGTAATCAGCCACCATTTCAAACTCCATCAAAAAGTCATGTATCATTTTCAGAAGGCATGAAATCTTGGTACATTTGTACTGGAGTTATAGAAGGAGTGATGAAGCTAGTGTGAATTTTAAGACAACAAACAATCTCTTCACTTTACCGTGTAAAAAGAGAAGTAGCAAAGAACCACTGTAGTACCTTCAGCTTTTTCAGTATTCTCTGGATTGTGAACTGCCAAAGCTACATATGAATTAGGGAATTGTGAACCTTTGCTCAAATTAATTCTCCCTGATGTGGGATGTAAAGTGCCTTTCACCAGTGACACACAGACACCTTTATATCCACATGTACCTGACAGAAGGAGTTATCCAAAATTTTAAATATCACAAATAAAATTTTGTGTATATCACTATTGTCTCAACTTCAGAATTTCATTCATTTCTAAACACATAAATCTAGAAATGAAACAATCAGGAAAAAATCAAGATGAAGTATCAAATATAAAACCCATCTTAGTTTTAACTTAACAAGTGTTTCCCCATTTAATTTCAAATTCGTAAGTAGAGTCTATGTAGCTCTAGAGAGTTATTTAACAACACCCTGGATTTATGTAACATTTGTTCCAAAGAGCACAAAGAGCATTCACATACAGCATATAATTGGTCTATACCATAATCCTATAAAAATCTGAAAAAAATGCATGCTCCTCATTTTAAAAATGGTAGAACTGAGGCACAAAATAGATAAAAGCTTGCCCAAGATGCCACACGTACATACGCTCATGTGCACGCACACATGCACACACACACATACACACGTACACAACAGAAAGTAAACCATATTTTGCAAATTATCTCTCCTTTTTAACATTTTCATATGATTAGAATCTCAGTGAAAGATTATGAAATGTATGCCTACAAAAGATATTAGTTACAATGTAATTTCAATTATAAATCATTTTACCTGGAGTTCTATGAGGTACTAAAAATTTTTTAACAAATATGCAAATTAAGAGATTTTATTTTTTAATCTATTCTGAAATTATATTGAAATTTAGCACCAGCTCATATTCTACAGACAAAAGAAAACTAATATAGGGACAACCTATGATAAGAGCAGTCTATTAAACAAAATTATATTTTGATTTCTAAAGCTGCCTTGCAAGAACAGAGGTTATAATTTCTGGAAGGAGCCATATACAAATAAAAAAAGAGCCAAGGTTCATGCAAAGAAACATTTTCTAGTCTGTAATTCACAGCTCAGCTTCCTTACTACCTCACACTACCTCAAGTCCTTAGTCAAATAGTTGTAGATTTGTTGCTCAATTTAAAAACCCTCCAGGAGTCACGTCTTTAATTAGCGTTGTGACGTCTTACGTCATGATGTTGCGTCACCACGTGATGACGCTGTGCCATCACACACATCATCGCATATTGACACAATGTCATGGCATAATAGCATCAAATTAAATTCCACAGCACTCCCTTAGCCTGGCCCCAGGAAGGGCAAGAGAGATTAAAACATTTTCTTTGCTCTTGTCAACACTCTTGGTCTGTAGGAGAGAACAGCGGACTTCACAAATCATTTCCGGGTTTCCTAAAACTTACTGAATCTCGTAGTAGAGGTATTGGAAAGTTACAAGGGAGAATTTATAGGGGTGGTTTTCGTAGGTTGTTAGTTGTTTTGCCCCATAACTAGAAACACCTGAATCCCATTTTAGAGATAAATATTTGCATATGTTAGTCTTTTTTTTTTTTTTTTTTTAGGTCATAAGATAGGATAGTATATGGTCTGATGGAAAAAGAAAACTAATTCTTTGGCTCCTCATTTCTTGCCCTCATCATCCACCTTCTTCCAATTTTCTTTCCTCCTTTCCCACATTCTTCTCTAACATTCTGAAATAGCAAGTAATGGGAGGGCAGGAGGCAGATGCAGCCAGTAGTTTTGACTAAGAACATTTATGTAAGGTTGGAAGGAGTGTTGAAGTTGTGATAGGGGATCTTTTGCCACCACAGCCTGATGACAAGCAGAGTCTCCATGTTAGCATCCATTATAAACATGGGGTAGTTGAGTAAGACATATCCAAATGTTATCCAAACTATATCTGGACATTATCTGAATTTACTTATAAACTCTTCCAAAAAGATATAGTTACCAGTTCATTAAATGTTAACATGAAGTTTGTGTGCATGCATGACCTCTCTTTCATTAACTCAGTCCTTATGTGCAGATACTGTTTTAGGTACAAGAGCTCAGGTCAAGCAGAATAAACAGTGTCACCTTGAAGAGTCCACAGAGCAATAAGGGAGACAGGTAAGCAACAGATTTCAAGACAATCTGCTAAGGGCTCTAATGATGAGACAGAGTGTTCTGGAGACTCAGAAAGGGAAAGGAATATCTGGAGTTGCCAAAAGGATCCTACAAGGGAGGTAACATTTTTGAATCTTGAAAAATGAGTAGGCAGAGGAGAAAAAAATTCCAGATTCAAATGCAAAAACCTGGGCATATAAGAGATCCTAAAGTATTAGACTGATTCATCCTTTTGTAGATATTTTCTCAAAATGATCCATTCATATAAATGATATTTTGAGGGATACTGACTCACACACTAACATTACCATAATCCTTCATCATAATTACAAACAGCTTCTAGATGACTGTTAAACACACTACATCAATTCAGTAGAGTTATCTTTTAGGAGAGTTTTCTATCCATGAGGCTAAATATGTTATTCTCTTTTCATAACCAAATAAAAATTAGAAATCAAAGTCACTTGTGTTTTCTAGAAAGCATTTGACTAGCCACAAAGATCTTGGTAACTTCTTTTCTGGTATGTACATAAAGATGGATTGGAAAAATCCCTGCTGATGATTCACCTTTTTAAAATAAGCATTGAAGAATATTTGTTTTTTAATGCACTATGGAAGAAACACCTCAGCCCAGTCAATGGTAAGTGGTTATATATTTTGACATTTGGTCCCACATGAAAGCCACTGGTAGGTATTTTCTACTGCTACCATAATCCTCAAAAGGGTTTTAAAAACTAGACATGACAAGAGAATAAAAACTCTAGGGGATTTCAGCCCCCAAAGACTTGCCTTTATCTTTCTGAAAATTACATGATGTTGAGAGGCAAGTTTTCAAACAAGTTTCTAAAATGTCATTTCTAAGCTAGATATACACATAGCTTTTTGGAAATTAGCAATTATTTAATTAAAATAGCTTTAACATATAGTTTTTAAACCATGTCAAATATACATATATAATATATATTCATTAACATATCTCTTTTATAAAATGATAAAAAGCAGATAATTAGCAACTAGACTCCCAAAGACATGCAATAAGGAATAAATGGTGAGAGAGAAGAAATTTTCCAAATACCAATTCTTTCTCACGTATAGAACATACAAAATTTTATCATAATAGGATAGTAAAGAAACAAGATGTAATAAGAAATTTACTTAGATAAATGCAGTTTAGAAAATAAAATACAGAGAATATGGGGGACAAGATCTGCAGAAGATGGGAACCCAATGGCACCCAACAGTAGGCTATAGAGTTAACAAACTTAAGACTTATTTCTTTAAGAATATTAAGTATATCTTTTTTAAAAATTCCAAATCCAGAAGAAAAAATAAGAACAGCAACAATAGCAACTTCAAAAACATCCTTGTTTTTGCAGATTTGTTCAGATGGATATTAATGCACTTTTCATCCAGATAAAATTCATTTTATGGAACAAATACATGTGGCAAAAACTTTACACTCAGTCTATCTCTTTCAGAGAAAAGAATATTTTGTAGTAGTGTAGTCATCCATAACTTGTCGGTTTTACAAGTTCAGAGTTCCACATACTAGCTTTCTTAAACTGGGACTCATTTTTGCAAATATGTCTCAGTTATATAGCAATGGAGTAAGCCTGGGAGTGGGGTTGGAAGTGTTCACATGGAGGCTGTCTACCTCCATATTTTATACCTACATCGAGATATATATTCTGCAACTATATCTGAGACAGGTATAACAAACACCTGTACTCATTCTTTCTGGCCCTATATCTTTTCTATACTCTTATATCTTCCTACCTATATCTTTTCTTCTACTTAATGAGGACTTTTCAGATTACCATGAATTGAAACAAAACAGTCCACAGGGAGATTTTTTAAATCTTAATTACCTATATGAATAATTTTCTTTAAGTTATTTAATTCAGAGAGAGGGGAGGTAAGAGCACTTTCATTTATTACAAATCTGCTAGCTTCTAGAAAAGCTAGGTGCTTTACATATGTTGTTCAATTCAGTCATATCTTTAATGATCTTGAAGGGGAACATGATTGCTAACCAATACAAATCACAAAATTCAGCTGTTTGAATTAAGCCAATAATGCATCATTTTTAAACAGTAGAAACATTACCAATCTTAAGTGTCTCTGTAAGCGGGCACTGTTATTTTAAAATTAACCCAACTTACTATCATTTTCCTGAAGTTTCTAGGTAAGTGGGCATGGATCAAGTTACCAACCTGATTAATAATCTCTGGCTTTGGCGCCCCTCTAGTGGAATACTCAGCCCCAACTCTATCTTCCCTTCCAAACACCCTTCTTCCTTGTGCTAATGCTTGTGGACATTCAAATTCTGCTGTGTCCCCCAGACCCTACTCTACTGTCTGTGGTGTTCACTGCCAAGTCTCTGCTACCCTTACTGATGACATGGACTTAATCAGTGCTCTCCTGGCTCCCACCTGGCCTGCACAGATCCAGAGCTGCAGATGCCACTGCTAGAGAGAATGCTTTCATCACCAGAATGGAAATGGTCTACTGCCCTTCCATACACGATGCACTTGCTTTTTCACAATAGGGAGGAAGTGTCCCAGACTCTAACAAACTGAAGAAAGAAGCACAAATTGAAGTAGGGGGCTGATGAACCTCAATTTTTGAAACACCATCTTGCCCCCTGTATGTGTAGCCTTTCCCAAGGTCCCTGCAGGGGGTGAGGGCCAATCCCAAGGAGTTTAGAGAATCAGAGCTGCAAGGGGAAGCAGGCCAGCCATGAAACTGTCTAAGCCCCAGTGTGCAGGAGCAGAGTCCCAGCAAATCTGGTGAAACATTCATGGCAAAGAAAGCTACCCCAAGAGGGGAGTTGAGCTCAATATGGCCCACAATAGCCATAGCTATTTATACAAGAAGTAATGGTGTGATGAAAGTGATATTATGGAAAGAATCAGAAGGAATTGGAGGAAGCCAACCACTGCAGTCCAAGCTGTCTTGACACTGTAAGCATGAAAGCTGGAGTTAGGCTGATAGCAAGGGATGTGGGGAGAGTGAGGGTCCAACTAGAGATATTTTCAGCAGGATAAAAGTCAGGACTTGTGAACATAGTAGAGGGTATTGTAAAACCAGGACAACTCCAAAGAATTTTTGCATTAGATATGGGAAAAATGTCAGGCTATCAACAGAAAAGGTAATGTCAGATGGTTGTGCTGATGGAGATGGTGGAGAAGAAAATTACTTTCATTTTAGATGTGAGGAGTTTGAGACGACAGTAGGGTACCCAAGTAGAATTGTCATGTTGGTTGTCACTGTCCTGGTTCTGGAGGCCACAGGAGCCTTTTCAACAACTATTAAAATTCCTAGCCAAGGGGCGCCTGGGTGGCTCAATCGTTAAGCGTCTGCCTTCTGCTCAGGTCATGATCCCGGGGTCCTGGGATCGAGCCCCGCATCGGGCTCCCTGCTCAGCGGGAAGCCTGCTTCTCCCTCTCCCACTCCCCCTGCTTGTGTTCCCTTTCTCACTCTCTCTCTGTCAAATAAATAAAAACTTTAAAACAAACATACAAAAAATTTAAAAATAAATAAATAAATAAAATAAAATTCCTAGCCAAAATGAGCCAAACCCATTCACTCATTCATTCATTCAACAACAACAAAATTAACATGTCTTTCCTTTTGAAAAAGGAATGGGTTTTCTCTTTCTCAATCAAAACCTAATCTTCAGAAAATGGTTGAACTCATTCACCACTCTGAAATTTTGCTGAAAAGATCTGATTTGTTGAAAAAAATGACTCCAAAAAAGGATAATTCCTTTAACATTCCAGACTGTAACTTGATTTTTTTTTCACAGATTCCACTAATTGGTTTTTCTTAATGTTTAATAGAAGCAAAGTCATCACAATGAAGAAACCTTATGTCATTTATCAGCCTTCTCTCCAGAGCCCTGAGAACACCTGACGATTATTTCAATCAAACTGATCATTTACTGAACACATAATCATGAATAATTTAGTGGAGCAATAGATCTATTACTTAATATAGTGCTAACCTTTTATAATGCTTCTACCCAGGGAGAAGACTAATATCTGTGTCACAGAATAACTTATATGAGGCCTTAGCTTTTGGAGGTAACATTGTGACTCATGGAATATCTAAACACATGCAATTATAAACCACATTATGGGAAAATAGTTAACCTTTGTGTAGCATTTAAGAGTTTACAAAGTACTTTCTCAGACATTATCTCATCTGATGCTCAAAACAACCCTGTGAGAGAGGTATTATTAACCCCACCTATTTGATCGGTGAAGACAACAAGGCACAGAGAGGGGAAGTGATTTGCCTAAAGCTGCCTAGCTATTAAGTGGAGCTGAGATTCTCCCCCCAAAATCTGTGGTCTGTCTCCCGCACCCACAATTCTCTTGTGGCGCCATAAGAACCAATGCCAACTTAGGCTTTTTCAAGCAGGCTCTCTCCTTTGCACACAGCTCCAACATGCTATGGCTCTGCTCCCCTCTGCATCTTTCTTGGCCACCCCTCACCGGTGGCCAAGGCTTCCCACATGAGCCCTTGCTAGAGGAGGATCATAAGCTACCATTTCTAGAGCAAAAATGCTTATTTTCTTACGTACCAAATCACATGTAAGCATTTCTGCAATGTATACCCATCATCTCTGTAGCCAAGGAAGCCACACATCTGGTAGTAACAGGTGCTGTACTTATTCTGTTTAAAATGATTCTTGCCATGTGACAGTTCATGTAAACAGCAAACAGAATTCTACCCAATCAAGAATCGCTCTTTATTTCAAATTCTTAAAAGAGACTTGTCTCACTGTAAGCTAATCTTGTGAGAGTTCATTTTGCCCACTCAATATTTAGCTTGATTTGAGAAACTATCTGGAATATTCTTTATTGGGTTCCTCTCTCTCTCTTTTTCTTTCCTTCTCTCCCCGCCCTCCTTTCCCTCCCTCCCTCTAACCAAGACTGCCTATGATGGATAAAAGCAATGCTTGAGTTCTAAAATCTGTTCTTCAGAGTTCTTCATTATGCTTAAATGTTTCCCTTTTGTTTTAAAGGACATTATCCTGCATTAGATGCAAGCAATTAAAAGTGTCATTAGATAAAACTGACATTTATTTTAGAGCAAAAGTAAACTCCATTCAATTTAGAATGTATGTCAGGTCCCTTCTTTACCAGTTACATAATAAATCATCTTGTTACAATAATCTTTATTTTCATCTCAATTGTTATTATTTAAATTTTTTGCTTACAAATAACAACACTCTAAGGACCACATAAAACATGCTCTTAGACAAAGCTCCAACAAAAGTGGCTTGTGATTTAGGGAGAACAAGAAGAGATACTATTTATAATTGTACGTATTTAGATAATTGTACATGCATGATCCCTTTAGACCAGGGAAAGCAAACAGAGCAGAAAGCTTTCCCACTAAATAAAACATGTACCCTCATATGGTCAAACTCGAGTTTTCCCCACCCCGACCACCCCCTCATATTAGTCAAGGGTAACTTCCCCAAATACCTGGTATTAACAGCACTCTTTTATGAATTGAAATTTTAGTCAATTAGAATTCATGTTCAAAAGACATGGGTGGTTTGAGATTCAAAATCACATTCTTTACAGGAACTTGCAGCCAGAATCCCAAATTCAATTTATTAATGTGCTCACCAATAACTAAAGAGTGTTTTAGCAATTTAGTCTGAGGTTTCAAACTTAACAAGAAACAGTAAGAGTGGCAGGTCTAGTGCCAAGGGGATTCTAGGCCCATTATCCAGATGGGGGCTTGCAAGGTGACTGACCATTCCAGATGCTTGGGACTGCGAGATTTCCCAGGACATGGGACTTCAGGTGTTAAAACCAGGACAGTCCTGGACAAACCAGGTTGGTTTCCCTAGATTCGGTTTTAGGTAAAACCTCCCCCTGGAACTGGGGCACATATGGAGGAGGACTTGCTCCTGGGAACAGGGCAAAAGCTGCACTGGAGCCAGAACACAAACTTGGAGCCAGCCGAGAGGCTGTGATGTGCAATCCAGGGGTACTAAATTAAAGCTTTTACTGACCCCCTACTGAGGACAAGATTGGCCCCTGAGCAGGAGACAGGCTGAGTCTGCAGTTGGGGCACAGATGGCCACACAACAGAGCCTGGAGCAATATGGGAAGAAGACACCCAGAAGGCCTTTCCTCCTCACCTGTATTCTCTTTGCGCTTTTCTGCTAGCCTGAGTGATCCGCTGTCCCTTGCTCTCACTTAAGCTGGAATGCACCACTTTATACTTGAACGTGTGTGGGTAGAGTTGAGCTCCCACTGCAACACTGGCATAAGGAGATAAAGATCACACCAGAGTTCTAGGGCTTCTCTGCTTTGAGAGGGAAAAGTCACTGTACGTTATTAAAAACATATAAACTTAGTACTCAGTTTGAGTTTGTGTTATACTGAAGCACTTTTCATGGGAAGGCAACAGAAGTTCTTCTACTCTCTCCACAGGCAGCCAGTGCACACTGCTACATCTAGTGTGATCAATATTAAGAAACATCCCCCTTGTGCTCAGGAAATCCTTTTGCTCTGTAAGGACGGGAACCTGAGAGTATATGCCTTGCTCAGGTAGTGGCTGTACAGTGGGGGTAAGCAGATGAGAAAACCCCAGGGGAAAAGTAGAACTGTCAATATTCACCTCTTTCCACCAGAAGGCTCTTCTCTCTACATTAAACATTAGCAATACTCAAAACACTGATATTCCTTCACAAACGAGCGTCAATATGATATCATGATTAGAAGCACCCATTTATTCCACTTGTTAAATAGAGGATCTTGACTTGTTTTGCAACCTTTCTGAAACAAACTTTCCTCATCTGAAAAATGGGCAGGATAGCTCAGAATTTGTAGGGCGTTTCTAAAAATTACATAAGATAACAAATGTAGAGTGCTATGTCTGATACTAGTAGATGTTCAACAAATGTTATTTCCCTTTCTTTTTTCCCTGCCAATATCCTGTCTGCAAATGAAAAACTAGGTCACTCAAATTTGGAAAAAAATGTTCATTATCACCATTGATTACTAATCTTAGTAGCAGCATCATGGGAACAAATTCTGTTTATTTTCTTTGTCTTTTACATTTTTCTTAGCTTTCAATATCTAAAGTTTTTTTTTTAATGCCTTTTTTCAAAATAAGTGGATAGCTGGTAGAGACGACCTGATATCTGTACTTGAAAATTTTTAAAATGCACTTGGACAGTCAATTCATCTACACACTTATGTGGTGTCTATCTACAAGTAAGCTTGTTTCTACACAAGAATCATATACAACAAGCCCATTCTGAGCACTTCACTGGATTTGACTATCCTCTAAATAAAATCATGATTTGTCCGTAGAAGGGTGAATACTACACTTAAAAACCTCTGAAGTTGATTTTTACTTATATCACCAACACAAGCATCAAGAAGAAGGTGACAGAGTTCACCACCACTTTTGAACAACAATAAAAATGACCAAAAAAAAAAAAAAAGGACAGAAATCAGGAATTCTTTCTGTACTAATATATAAAAGTCAATACAGTCAATAATTCTTCCTATATCTTGCCCATGTAACAACTTTCCAAGTCATTATAAACCAGGACGCATCATAGGAGCTTGCTGAAAAAAGGCAGCTAGCAGAAGGATTATTTTTCTTAATTTTGATGTTTACTACAACTGAAAATTAAGAACTATTACTATATGCCAGGGACTGACCCAAACATATTTTATATATGTATATATAAATATATATATAATATATATATTAGATAAATTGGTTCAACATTCACAATAATTCTGTGCTGCAGGGACTGTGATCATCCCCATGTTACAGATGAAGAAACTAAGACTTGGAAAATAGCCCAGGGTCCCAGAGTTGGTGACAGCAGAACTAAGACTTAAACCTGTGTCTATCGGATTTTAAATCCCATACTCTTTAGCCATTAAACTATATAAGAGAAAAAGGGGAATTTTTCTCCTTTTCAGTAACATTATAATTCTAACCAAGAAATATATTGCACCAGTTCATTTCATCTTAAGGCTCTAAAAGCATTAAATGATGTATCATAATAAGTACTTTGGTTTTACCCTCCAAATTGTCCATATACCAAGATCTGTGAATTGTTTTCCATGAGTTTCAGGCTCTGGATCACACTTACTATCCTACAGAAAATAACACTGCCAAAGAAGTTCTTTCTCCAAACCAACTTCTTAGATTTGATGTAAGTAGTTTAAGCAAATGTCCTTTAATGTTCTCTTCATCATGACTAAGGAAAAAAAACTAAAAAGCTCTGAGTTTCATTCACTTCAAAAACTGAATCTCAAAAGATTTGGGGGAAAAAAATGTTCTCATTTTCAACTCAACTTTCAAAGGTTTTTAATGGTTAATTTGATATCCTAGAGTATTCAGCAGTATCCCTTAATGAGCTTAAAACTGAACTTCTTTCTTACAGACTCGGTTTTCAGATAATGATTGAAGACCACCTCATCCTGCCTTCCTTGTGCGTTGATGCCATTAGGCTCAGTCAAAGTCAAGCATGAAGGTGAACAGATATTAATTTAAGACCATTTAGAGCTACATTCTCTGCATCACCCACAACAAGCCTCCTTTATTAGCCCATGACGGGGCCTTCGTTAGTTGGAAGAGATCAAAAGTTAGGTGGAAAAAAACCCAGCCTGGAAACTCAGACGTCTTTCCTATTCCTCTTCTTATTTGTGGAGGTCGGTTCAGAGACAATGGCAAACATTGTGGCTCAAAAGAGAAGGTTGTCTCTGAATGTAAATCAAATTAATAGTTTTAAAATATGGTGACACACCTGAGATTCACGGTTGAATTTTTCTATACTTTTTTTCTTTTGGCAGAAATAAATCACATTGGCCTCCTCTCTGTTAAAGATACTTCAAATTGAGTATCAGACCCCCAGTTGAAACTAAGTACGGTAAAAATAGAAACACTTGTCTTTTCATTGAGGATTTCCCCTCTGTTTCCACATGCCCAGCTTTGCCTTGAGTGGGATGCCCCTGATACTGCTGATAAATATCCCTTGAATTCATCAATTTCTCTCCATTCCCTTTGATCACCCAGTTCTTACTCAAGCTGCCACTCTGCCCATTGAGACATACTGGGGCTTACGCTCTGTTTCCAGGGCTTTCACCTAATTCCCCCCATTCTGTCTAATGTATGCATGCGTCATGCCCATGCTCACCTGCTCAATACCTGGTTCACTCAAACATCACCCTGTACAATCTATGTCTACCCGATCAACGCTCTAATCTTAGCAAACATTTTCTCTTCCTTTATTTTCATCACTCTTGTACTTGAGAATCTCAAAAGGCTCTCCCGGTCCAGATAGGCTCTTCATTCACATTTTATTGAGCCACTTCCTTCTTAGCCACGGAGTTCTCAGGTGCTCATCTCTCCTAACAGGATGCTTTGAGAGTGCTAACATATTTCCAAAAAGTTTCCCTTTATCTATAGAATAAAGTGCAATCCCCTGAGCCTGACTTTTAAGGCTTTCCAAGGTCTCATGGTGTTGGTGGACCTTTTTTTTCCTCCAATCACTCCAGATTACACTGACCTTCTCTTTTCTGAAATCTTTTAGCATTTATATCTAAATCATTTGCCCTTGAGCTGAATTCTACGCTTCCCTGTACTATTTCAAAAAGGTCTTATGTGTGTTTCTGGCCTGTCCTATCAGCAACTAAATGCTGAACCTTCATATTATATTTCTTTTGTAGCATCTGGCTCACCACCTCACATATCATAGGCACCCAGGAGATGATTATTAATTCAGCAAGATTGAACGAATGAATGGAAGAACAAAAATATAGTGCTACTTCAAAACATAAAACAGCACACACACAAAGAATGTTCATAGAGAAGTAAAAAGCATAATTTAGGGTAGAA
Source organism: Halichoerus grypus (assembly GCF_964656455.1). Lineage (NCBI taxonomy): Eukaryota > Metazoa > Chordata > Mammalia > Carnivora > Phocidae > Halichoerus > Halichoerus grypus. The sequence goes on from NC_135723.1 coordinate 82,293,093, forward strand.
AGCCCTAGGTGTTTTCCCAGGCCACATGATAAATCTTAAACATTATTTTTAGCCAGTTCTTGAAGATAAGGTTAGATGCTATTCTAGTTCTCTTCTTTTATTTTGGCAGGGGATCAAGGGAGGTGAAGTTAGCCCACCAACTGCTTGCAAATAAGACATCTCTTTCCTTTTGTCTCAAAAAGTAGTCTAGAAAGATGAGAGACTATGGACTCTGAGAAACAAACTGAGGGTTCTAGAGTGGAGGGGGTGGAGGGATGGGTTAGCCTGGTGATGGGTATTAAAAAGGGCACGTACTGCATGGAGCACTGGGTGTTATACACAATGAATCATGGAATACTACATCAAAAACTAATAATGTAATGTATGGTGATTAACATAACATAATTTTAAAAAAGGAAAAAAAAGTGGTCTATAGAGATAACTTGTAGAGGAGAGAAGGCAAGGTGAAAGAGGAATGAGAGGGAGAGAGAAGTCAGTCATTCATCACTGCCACAGCTGGAGGAAGGAAGCCTTCCTCTGCCCAGAAGGCAGGAACAAATATCACTCATCCAAGGCCGCTGAGCAAATCTTCGCAGGGAATAAAAACTTCCAGAGAGTGGAGAACCTACAGGAAGAAATCACTTCACAGCTGATGAGGGTCAGCCACACAAAAGGTTTTCAGGGTGGAAACCCAAATGCCTCTGGGTCAGTCTGACTACATGAACAGGAAGGACGGAGAAATGGACCATGACTCCAAAGGGGGCAGATGAGTAAGTACAGAAAAAAGACAGTTTTCATTCCATCAGAAAACCTCAAAGATGGCTGTTCAAGATGCCTAAGATGGATATGGATTTTGAGAAGATGAACACTTTCAAGGGGGTTCAGAGGTTGCTGTTAGCTTAGAAGTTTCTACTTACTCTTTCAGAAGAGGTGAAAGTATGGGATGGCTTGGTTTCTCCAGAGTCTATGAAACAAAAGCCAACCCAGCAAAAACTGGTTTTAGTAGAAACAGCAGAAGAGCATTTTGAGTTCAAATTTTACGAGCCACCCAGGCTTTCAGTGGTCACAGGGAGGGGGAAAACCCACCAGATCAGGGACCAGAGGAAAGACCGGCCCAGATTCTTGAGCACAAAGTCTTCTCTCATACTTTTTTTTATGTATGTGGTAAGACTGTGCTCCTCTAACTAGATAGAAAATCCTGTTGAGTAGGAGTCACTAGCTCTTAAATAATTTGAAGTTTTTGTAACAAATTTTTGTCCTTGGAAAGAAAAGTCCTCTGTAGATAGGACTGTAACATTAATAAAACCTTAGGTAGCCAAAAGAGTACGCTTTGATTTAACTTGTGTTTTCAGTATTATGAAAGCTTTAGTAATGCTGGAATGTTTCACATACAAATTGCTGTAATGTGTTTGGTTTAATAAGACTTGGAAATGGAAGTAGTTGCTACTGATAAGCCCAGATGGCAATACAATGGTATGCTGAATTAATCTGATATTCCAAACAATATTGGACTTTTAAAATAATAGATGTAGCAATAAAATAGTATTCTAATTAATTATAATCCAGAGTATAGGCACCATTGGTGGAGTAGGAGGGAGGCTTTGGGGACTTCAATGTAAAACTCAGTCTTTTTGCCATTTATGAAAATTTAATTCCACGTAGTCCATTTTTTTTTTTTTTTTTACATTTCCAATTTTCATCCATGCATCACATCTGAGCATGAAATTGTACAATATAGGCAAAGGACAAGGACAGCAGAGGGTCACAGATGTGTGTATTGGAAGGAAATGAGGCAGGGTACTGCTCCTCCTGGGGACAAAGCTTCTGGGATGTCCCCACTTGCCCTCCTCTGGGGGATGATCCTCAGCTTTGTATGCCAACAACTTTGTTAGATACCTGGGGAGTGGTTCACACTAACAACTGCTCACACATTTCACTATCATTTGAAATGAGATGATTTTGAGACATGCCTCTTGACATAATAAAGCATCTTTCCTCATCATACCAGTTGCCTTGTTCATGGGGCCATAAGATTCCATCCACTCAATTGGTCCTCTCCTAACAACGTTGGATATACACCACTGCCTTCTACATGCTCTCCTCCCTCCTTTTAAATGTTACACTAATTCCAGGGTGCCTGGGTGGCTCAGTCGTTGGGCGTCTGCCTTCGGCTCAGGTCATGATCCCAGGGTCGTGGGATCGAGCCCCGCATCAGGCTCCCTGCTCGGTGGGAAGCCTGCTTCTCCCTCTCCCACTCCCCCTGCTTGTGTTCCCTCTCTCGCTGTGTCTCTGTCAAATAAATAAATAAAATCTTTAAAAATAAATAAATAATAAATAAATAAATAAATAATGTTACACTAATTCTATATTCTGTAAGCACCTTCTCTTGGATGTTGGCATCTTCAGCCCTGCCACAATTTTGAATCTACTGATAGAGTCAAGCTCTGTCTAGGGTTACACCCTGACTTCTTGATTGGAAACTCTGAGGTTTGGATACTCTTCAAGTGCTTATCAGTGTCCATGTACAAACACTGTCCTGGATGGGGTGTTTTAACAGAAACTCAAACTTGCCCTCTGTGTATTCTTAAAATTCATTTCACTCTCAGCATTATGGGTGTATTTCCTACCCCCAGAGAGCCACTCCTAATGTAGGGGCCCCTGCTCATTTTGTATGAAAGCTTACTTTATTTTCCCAAAGATTTCTGTGGTAGGAAATGTTGCCCACAGTCAAGTTCCTAGTAAAGCCCTAACTGGTAGAGGTGGGAGAGGGAATGGTGATAGCAAGCATCTTACCAGTAACTTCAATCAATAGGTTGCACGATCCCTAATATGATAAATCATGGGCAATAAATATTGTTATCCATAATAAAATGTAGCATTACTTCGAGTTAAGTCTTAAGTCCATTAGAATTAGATATTCCCCCTCAGTTATTTAGCCAATAGATCACACTGAAGAAAATGTAGCTGTACTAGTAGTTTAGTAAAATGAAATTAATTATTTCAAATAAAATTGGTGGAAATACAGTAATACATTTACTTGATAAATGCATTCGTGTGTTGTTTTAGGTGGAAAGCAATGGAGTAGGGAGTAGATATGATAACAACAGAGAAATTAGAAACAAATGAGGTGGATCATCTCATCATCCATGAGATAAATCCACCTTCTTGATTTTGGGATGGAATAAGGCAAAGAGGGTAGCAGTGACCTACAGAGCCTTTCAAGAATTGTTGAATCTACTTGATGAATATAGCCCTGTCCCGTTTTTGAGACAGTAGCCAAGGGGACTCCTCCTATTATTCACAGACGGAGCAGGGGAACCAGGACATTTGAATAGCCAGCACTGACTGATTGGACCAGTGCTCACTGTGATCCTGAAAGGAGAGCAAAACAACTCACTCACGCATACCTACCTCTCAATCCTACTGGAGATCAAATTTAAAAAGGCAGCATAGCACCTTATTCATCTTTGTACAACCCAACAGCATCCAGAAGGCCTTACACAGAGAAAGTGCGAAGACATTTATCAAACTGAAATGTATGGTGGCAAATACCATGCTTTAAAAGTGTTAAAAGACTGTTTGATATGCTCAGTCTAGTCAAAAACATTGTATTTAAGAGACAGAAGTTTGGAAAAGGTGGTTGGTAGAAAGCCAGTTTGGCTGACAGATAGTTTGAGCGTCTGACAGCTGCATTAAAGGCAGAAATTGGTAAACAACTTCCCATAGTATGGTAAAAGATTCATTAAGGCAGCTCTGAGTCCCAGAGCTGGAAAAGCTGAGAAAAACCAAAAGAGGAGGCAAATAAATTTTTTGTTTAGAGCCGTTTTAGGCTCACAACAAAATTGAGCAGACAGTACAGAGATGTCCCATATAACCCCTGCCCACCCCCCACATTATCAAGACCTTGCACCAGTATACTTGTTACACTCAATGCACCTACACTGACACGTCATTATCACCCAAAGTCCATAGTTTACATTAGGGTTCACTCTAGGTGTTGTACATTCTGTGGGTTTGGACAAATTTATAATGACATGTATCCACCATTAAAATATCATACAGAATAGTTCCCCTGCCTTAAAAAGACTTTGTGCTCTGAGCATGGACTCTTAATGCTTTAATATGCGACAGGAACAGAAACCCTCTACTTCTGTTCCACATTCAGGCCCATCTTGAAAGCACAGCAAACAGGGAATCTTGAGAAGACCAGTTTTTGAGTCATCATTATCAACAATGAATAAATACTGAAAGGAGTGAGACTTCAAGCCCAGGAAAACAGAAAGAAGAGAGAGAGTCCACAAGGTTGAGAGGAGGCATGAGAAGCTTTAGGAAGCTTTTGAGACACTCATCTGGGGAAGTTTAGTGCCTGCTGTCCAAGCATTTTCTATTCTTCTCTTCTGTTTCTCCTATTTTCCTCCCAGGACAACACTCGGATTTTAATGCCCTTTAAGGAGTCCCTAAAGAGCAATAACTGACAGGGATCCTCCAGGTATCTGGTGGCTGACTGAAGACTCAGGACTCTTCACTCCGTGCTTGGCTATTGTGTCCATCCCAAACCTGGGTTTTGGCACTAATTGACCTGGTCTGGCTCAGGCACTATAAACAAACGTCCTGCCCTAGTGGAGAACAGGAGTCACATCAGTTATGTTTAAGGTTTCTCATGGGTTCATAGGATGTTAGAGCAGGAAAGATCTATGGTTAGACAACATAGTCCAACCAAGGTCTTTAAAAAGGATGAAACTAAAGTCCAGAGAGGTGACATGATTCCTAGGGTCATACAGAGAATTAGTGAGTGACCCAGAAGTCCTGTCTCCTGACTCCCTGTCCAGTACTCCAACCACTATCCACACATCATACGTATGTGCTATTCTCCCTTTACATAGCCTTTGTTATTCTTTTTTTTTTAATTTTATTATGTTATGTTAGTCCCCATACAATACATCATTAGTTTTTGATGTGGTGATCCACGATCCATTGTTTTCGTATAACACCCAGTGCTCCATGCAGTACGTGCCCTCCTTAATACCCATCACCGGAGTAACCAATCCCCCCTCCCCCCTCCCCTCTAAAACCCTGTTTGTTTCTGAGTCCATGGTCTCTCATGGTTCATCTCTCCCTCCAATTCCCCGCCTCCTTCATTTTTCCCTTCCTTCTCCTAATGTCCTCCATGCTATTCCTTATGTTCCACCAATAAGTGAAACCATATTACTCAGCCATCAGAAAGGGTGAATACCCAACTTTTACATCAACATGGATAGGACTGGAGGAGATTATGCTAAGTGAAATTAGCCTTTGTTATTCTGAATTGCTCTCTGTCCATACTATTTTTCCCAGGCCAAACCTTTAATGGAGTGTATGTGCCTGTGTCTGTGTGTGTTTGTGTTCAGCAGAGCACCTGTGCTGGAAGAAGAGCATACGGAGGTCTAGGGAGTGTCTGTGTGCTCACTCGGGCCCTCTGGTGTTCTGCCAGGCAAATGCCAGCATTTTTCATAAGTAATATTCCTCTAACTGGTGTGTTCTCCCATATAACCCAGACCTCAAACAGAAGTGCTCCTCCCCTCCTTGAGATCTAAACTGTTTTCGCCTAAACTTGCATTTGATTCTTTGCATACATTCACAGACTTCCCTCAGATTGCTGTGATTTTTAGAACAGGTTCCAGCCTTGAGTTTCCCTGTGGTTCTAGCTTCTTTTCTAACAAATACTTCCAGTTATGGACTAGCTACTGGGGGGACTGTGACATTCCTTGTTCTACGTTCTATGTTTCCATATGTGGAACATCCCCACCAAAAACAAAACCACCCACCCAAGACGGCCATGTGCATTTGAGAAGATTTCAGTGAGGCCCTTTACATCAAAACAATGCAACCACTTCAAGCTGGCCAATAGACATGTCTGTTTTTGTTTTTGTTTTTGTTTTTTAAGTTTCCTCCCCCAGGAATTTTTTACTGGCCAGGTAACCCTCCTTGGCAACCTAGCTTTTTACCATCTCCCTGGCTCTTTTACTCTTCCTTCCCATTCTCTTATTCTCCTTGCCTCCTCCTTTTAGGATTGCTTGGGATTCTGTATTCTTCTCATTCTGCTATCTAAAACAATGATTCTCAACTGGGGGTAGGGTGATTTTGACCCCCAAGGGACATTTGAAAATGGCTAGAGACATTTTTGGTTGTCACAGTGAGGGGGCAGTACTAGAATCTAGGTAGAAACCAGGGATGCTGCTGAACATCCCACAGAACACAGGACAGGCTCCCACAGCAATGAATTATCCAGCCCCAAATGTCATGGGATTGAGAATCCTGGGGTTGAGACAGTCTTAGCTAGAGAACTTGGCTGTAGCCAGTTCTATTCTCAAACACAGTTCTACACTTATCCAAATTTCTTCCTACCTCCTTAGAAAGTGGCTATAGTTTAAAATAGCACGTCTTTATTTCAGTTTTCCTAACAAGATCCAGATTAAATATCACTTCCTCTTGCAGCCTTCCCTGATCCTCTTTCCACTCCTCCATCTGTGCTTTCATGGCACTTCTGCACACCACCATTCTATTCATCCATTTTGTCAGACCACAGCAGCATCGAGCATTCCCTGTTAGTCCCCCTAACACAGACCCTGGCATAGAAGAGGCATTTAATAATGTTTATGGAATTGAGTTCAATGATCATAGAGCAGCTCCCCCAATCTCAGTACCAAGACTGACAGAATGGTAGAGACTGCATTGGCAGCAGAGGGCAATCATAATTCCTGTTAGGCAGAGAAGGCACACATGCCATGGGAATGACTATATGACAGTGCAGTATATGGCCTTAGTTAAAAGACCACTCACTGATCCTCTTAGTAAAGAGATCCAAAGATGACTAAGCACAGCTATCAGAAGTACCCATTGTCAACAGAGGATATCAACCAGACGAGACTGTTGCCTTTCCAATTTTCAGTGACTGGTGTCACAGCTTGCAATTTGCATCGCAATCAGGACTATTTTAAAGTAAGAGGTGTAACAGCCTATCTAAGTATTGCTAAAGCATACATAAATGCCCATTTTTCTTGACTGAGTAATGATAAGTGGTACAATTATTTTAGAATTAGCAGTAATTTTCCAAAGCTTTGTGAGCAGTTCATGAAGTAATGGAATTTCAAATGGTAACTTCTAGATAAACAATCAGTTAGTGAAATAGAAAAAAAAAAAAAAAAAAAAGATGTCCATATAGAAAGAAGAGCATTTATTTAAAAAATACAAAAATTACTACATTTCTTTTTTTTATTCTGTTCAGTTAGCCACCCTATAGTACATCATTAGTTTTTGATGTAGTGCTCAATGATTCATTCATTGCATATAACACCCAGTGCTCTAATCAGCCATTTTGATATCATCTTCTAAATATCGTTACATCAAGCCATCCAACCATGACATATATAAGCACAACTGAAGTATTAGGCAATATCATTTATATATCTTTTTAAAAAGTCAGTGACAATCAAACTTGGATGCTTTCTAAGGATAGATACTTCATCATTTTGCTTATTTAAAAATAAAAATAAGTCAAAAATAGTGGAGAGAAAGAACAAACAGTGGTAGAAACCATCTGGATTTTGCATGACTTCATCCCTGCCAAAGTTAATGGCTTTCTGCCTATTACCGTGTTACTGATTACCCTTTCTCTTGCCTCAGCTTTAGACCACACCCCTGGAGCAGATCCTGCTTACTTTTAGACCCAACAGCTACTCTTCCTTCCTCCTTGTTGATAGATTTTTCCGGTAGCCCTGGCTGTTTGCCTCAGAGCACACCGGCCCCTCCTGAGCCCTGCTGGGGAATCTTAGTTTAGTTAGTCTAACTGAATATTTCTCATCCTTCTTTCCCCTCATTGCCCACCTAGAGAGCCTTTGTAGACATTTTTTTTCCTCAAATACTCCCCAACTCCCTCCACGTGAAATTTTAATGCCACAGATCTACTGTACATCTGTTTATGTACTGTGGCCTTTGGAGGACAACAAACCATTGTAACATCTAAGATTTTTTTGTCCCTGTGGTAGGCAGAATAATGGTTCCCCAAATATTTCCACATCCTAATCTCTGGGACCTGTAGGTATGTTAGGTTATATGGCAAAGGGGAATTAAGGTTGCAGATGGAATTGAGATTGTTGTTCTGCTGAATTTTAGATGGAGAGATTATCTTGGATTATCCTGGTGGGTCCAGTGTAATCACAGAGTCCTTAAATGGGGAAAAGGAAGGCAGAAGATCAGAAAAGAGAAAGAGGGGATCATGAAAAAGACTCAGCGATCATTGCTGGCTTTGAAGATGGAGGAAGGGAGCCATGAACCAAGGATTGCAGGCAGCCTCTAGAAGGAGGAAAAGGTAAGGAAATCAATTCTCTCCTAGAACCTCCAGAAGGAACACAGTCCTGCCTGCACCTTAATTATAGCTCAGTGAGACACATTTTAAGCTTCTGACCTCTAGAACTGTAAGATAGGTCTTTGTAGTTTCTAAGCCACTAAGTTTTTGGTGATTTGTAATAGTAGCATAGAAAACTAAACCCCTCCACAACCCAAACCAATTTTTGTCCCTATGATGGCAATTCTGCCACCATTGAGAATGCATGATCTAATTCCATCATTGTATTTCTCATCCCTACTTAAGTACTGAATTAGAAAGAGGCATGTGAAAGACTTCTGGCCAAAAAGACATGATAGGGAGTCTTCTGGAGGTTTCTAAGAAAGGACTTTTTTCTTTTGTTTTTGAAAAAAAAAAAAATGGGGATATCCATAAAGAGAAATTTCCTTTTGCTTCTCTATAGATGTTGTCATTTACATGAAATACTTAGACCTGTTACAATGAGACAATGAGGGCAGGAGGGTGAGGAGGAAGCCCACATGCTAAAGATAGTAGAGCAGAAAAATGGAAAGAAGCTAAATCCTTGCTGCTTTCATTGGGCACTGACATAACCAACCCTGGAATTGACATACCTCCTGCCTTCTTGTTAGGTAGGAAGATAAATGCACTTGTTATCTAAGCCAGTTTTGGATTGGGTCCAAGACTTGCTATCAAAAGCAGGCTTTCTTCCCTTTACCAGAAATGCACTCAGTGTGTGAACAAAACACCCACCACTAGGTATCTCCTCATTAGCTGAAAATTAATATGGTCAACAGAAATATTTGAAGTAAGAGATCACTTCAGCCTGAGAGATGATAAGAATGAATTGCTAATTAGAGATGTTGAGAGACAGTTAAAAATCCCTTGAACAGCACAGAAGGTCCTCTTTGAGCTGGCCTTTGCCCATATTCCCAGCCTATTCTCTCTCACTTACCCATCTCCCCAGCCCCCGTCCTGAATTCCTGTAGCTCAGTCCCACTGAACAACTTGCCATTGCAAATACATGCCTCTCAATCCCTGTGCAATTGAATGATCCCTAGAGCCCTTTTTACCTGGCTAATACCTTCCCATTCTTCACAATTCAACTCCTATTGGCTTCATGAAACCAACACTGCCATCACCCCTGCCCAGAGAGAATTAATCATTCATGATATTACTTTACCTATGTTCCCACAGAATCTTAGGCACATCTTCATCTGCACTTTTCAAATTGTTAGAATTCCTGTGACTGTATGAACCAACATCCAACTCCCCCCTCGCTAACCTGAGCTCTAAAGGCAAAACCAGTGGCCTTCATATGTAACCTCTGCTCCTAGTACTGCATCTGGCCCAGAATGGGAGGGAAGAGGGAAAAGGAAGGAGGGAGGGAAGATAAATATGAATGAGAGAGCATGAGTCTACAGCTTGGATGAGACATCAGAAGTGAAGATACCATTTGGGGAGCTATCAGCACACAGATGATAGTTGAAAGTGAAAGACTGGATGAGATTGCCAAGTAAAGTTCCTTCAGAAACATTTACCATTGGGGTGGGAGGCAGTTTCCAGAAGAAGAAGGGATCGGCAGTGGTGGATGATGCCGAAGGGTCAAGAAGGAAGGAAGCTGAGTAAAGGCCTTGGACTTGGTCTCTGAGAGATAACCTCCAACAAAGTAATTTCACTAGAGTGAGTAGAGAAGAGGACAAATGGCAGGGAGTTAAAATGAGAGTAAACACTGAATTGGTGTGCCCATGGTGAGCACACGCTGCATATGCAAGTGTTTGACCAGAAAAGGAAGGGAAAAAAATATATGACTCCTTGTCTTCTTTTGTTCCATACTCATATAGGCTGATAATCCTGAAAACGTTTTTATTTAATTTAAAAAAATACTAATGCCTTTATACATTTTGGCCCATTCAGGACTAAGGCCTGTAAGAATTTTACCAAACGAGTCATCAGGTGCCTATCCTGCACAAAGGAGAATATAAAATACAGTTCTCTCTAAATTGGGCTGGTTTGGCAGCCTGGAAATTAGCTACATGGTCTAGTTTCGAGGGTAGGCCCCTGCTCCAGGAGAAAAGGCATGAGATAGGAACCAGGACACCTGAGTCTCAGTACTAGATTTTCCATGAACTCATACTATGGCCTTTACTATGTCATTCATCTCTCTGGGCCTCAGTTTCTCCCTTTTGAATCTGCTGTGGTTCTCTGATCCTACTCATTGGTACTGGGAAACAATTAGACCTTTCAATGAACATTTGCCTATTAGTTCAATGTGCAAAGCATTAAGCTAAGAGGCTAATTCTTCTAATGGAAAACTCTGATCCCTATTATCACATAAATCCCTCCTGGGAAAGGTAACAATCTGAGCTTTTATTGTCATTAACACTAATGTGGAAATGTTTCCTTGGTTATGATAATAATGGCAAACATTTCTTAAGAGCTTACTGCATGCTAGAACTTAAGTTTAAAACTTTCTATGATTTTCTTTTTTAATCATCACAAAAACCATAGCAGTGAAGGCTATTGTTATCCTCAGTTTACAGATGAGGGAAGTGAGTCTTAGAGAAGTCACCTACCTAATGTCATCACATAGTGGTATCACTGGGCAACTGCCAGACCAATGGCCTCAAAGCCTGTTGTATTAGTCAGGGTTCTCCAGAGAAGCAGAATCAATAGGATGTGTAGATAGACAGGTAGAGAGGAAGAGAGGTAGACAGATAGATAGGGATTTATTTTAAGGAACTGGCTTATGCAGTTAATGGAAGCTGGCAAGTCCAAATTCTGCAGGGTGGGCCAGTGGCCTGGAGACCCACAGAAAAGCTGTCGATGGTGCAGTGCAAGTCCGAAGACTGCTGCAGAACTCCCTCTTGCTTGGGGGAAGCCAATCTTTTGTTCTATTCAGGCCTTCGCCTGATTGGATGAGGTCCACCCACATTAGGGAAAGCAATCTGCTTTACTCAAAATCCACTGAGTAAACATTAATCTCATCCAAAAACATCCTTGTAGAATGTATTCAATAATCTTTTTAAAAAGTATTAGTTCACTCTAAAAAATTTCCTTTTTTCTCATTTGGGTTAATAACAATCATCCACATAATTGTCAGAAGTTTGAGAGTTATCGCTGACTCTCTCTTCTCTCTCACACTGTACATCCAATTGCTTGCAAAAACCTACTGATTTTACTCCCTAACAGTTCTCCTATTTGTCACCTCACCTCCATCCTCACTACCACAGCTTTATTTAAGGCCTTGTCACTTGTTGCCTGGACTATTGCAATAACCTACTAACTCATCTTGCTGCCTACAGATGGATTGGGTCTCTCTGTCCATCTTTCAACCTGCTGTCAGAGGGGCCTCCCTAAAACACAAACTTGGCCATGTTGCTGCCCTGTTTTAAATCCTTCAATAGGCCTATCTCCTTGGTTTGGTAAACAGGTCCCTTACAAGCCTGTTCTCATTTATTTTCCAGTCTCATCTCCCGTCATCCACCTATAAACCCCCAGATTCCTTGCACCTTGCCTTGTAAAAACATTTGCACTCCCTTAAAATCACCATACTCTTTCTTGGTTCCACACTTTTGCAAATGCTGTCCCCCTCTGCTTCAAATGCCAGCCGCCTTTATCCCCAAATCAGTTCAAACATCATTTCATGAGAGTGTTTCCTGAGATTTCTGGGCAAAACAAAGTACTTTCATACATGCCCTCCCAGAGCCTCAATACAGAATTTGCCAACCACAGAAAGTAACTCCCGGTCTAGAACGTAAATCCCTAGAAGATAGTGTTGTGTTCTGTTCATGTTGGTAACCTCAACACCTAACAACGTAGTACCTGGATATATGAGACCAGGTACTTTATAAAAGTATTAGGACACCTTAGCAGAAATATGACCTTCTACAGATCACATTTGTGGTCCCCTCACCCCTTAATGGATAAAAAAAAAAGTTCCTGCAATCTCATAATGTAATACAGAGCTTAAAAATCACTGAAGGTATCTAGATGCAGTAAGTAGCCCCATTTTTCCTTGGAAAGGATTATATGATATTTTTTGCCTTGCAAGGGTTAAAAAAAAAAAAAATGTTTCCCAACCTCCAAGGAGAGTTGGTATCCAAGAAAGGAATGATTGCCAGAACAATGAAAATGTACAGAGCTAGACTGGGCTGCACTTGCAAACACAAAGATCTTCAGATACAAAACAGGTTAGGGGGTAGAACCTTTTGAAGAGATAGGCTGAACTATAGTCTTCTTGCTGTATCCAACAGCTATGCACTTGAGTAATTGAACTGTCGGAGTAAACTGGGGAACTTTAGGTATACTCTAGACCTTGTTAGTTATGGTAAACAACACATGAAAGCACAAGCCACCTTCATTATAGAGGAGATAGCTTTATAGTTCTCTGCAAACACAAACCCATCGACAATGTGGGGACATGAATTTGTAATAAGCCTTAGATTCTGTAAGTCATTAAAATAAAGCAATGACACAGTTGTGCCACACCTACAGAAAGGATGAGAAGGTAAATTGTTGAGCGAGATAGTGATTGTAGGCCCTAATCACCATGGCCCATTCTGAGGATATTAAGAAGTGTTTTTGTCCCATCACTAACACTCACCCATCTTGGTCCCTGTTTAGGAATCGCTGCTACTGAAGGCTAGTGAAGGAAACACCACAGTTCCAATGACAGTGACATTCAGACTATTGAATGTTTCAAAGTAAGAACAGAATAGCAAGTCTTTATCACCACCAACATGGAAACGGTATGAGATAAAATGATGCATACCAAAAATGTTGGGAAATCAAAAACATAAATCCCATTGATGGACCAGGTCCTTCTTGATCATAAAATTGAGGTGAGGAAAAATAACAAAGGCATGTATGCCAGAGGAAGCAAATTGAACTTTATTTTTATAATTGAGAATTCCAATGCAATCTTGTGTATTTATCAATGGAAATCTTGAACTCCATGGAGCACACATTGCTTGAAATGCTAACGTCTGCCTGCTTGATCTCCATCTACATACATGTCCTCTTCCTTCAGTACCCAGCCCAATGCATCCCTCTAGAAGGCCCTCCCGTAACACTCCTGATTAGAACCAATCACCTCCTCCTCTGCACTTACACAACTCGTGACCTGTATCTCCCTCTAGAAATCTTCTTTTTCTCATCTTGTCTCTAAGTTCTTGGAATCTTACCTCATATCACATCCATCTCTGTGCCCCTCCTCGGTGCCTGTCACAGTGCCTTGCCTACAGCCAACATGCAATACATCTCATCCAATGTGACCAGGGGACATCTCCTGTCATAGCATACATAAAAGAAACCAGAGTCTCCTGTTCCACCTTCATTAATCAAGTCCTACCTCCAGCTTTTTGTTTACAAGCAAGGGAGAGAAAAGCTGAACTACAAGTTCTTGCTGCTGAGATCAAGACCCAAAGCATATGGTGACCCACGTGGAGGGCCCTATACCAAACACCAGGGAGAAAACCAAGGTTTCTCCAAGGAAGAATTAAATGGGGAAAAGAGGAGAAAACACCATCAATTAAGTACAGATACTATAGCCATCCCAAGCCAGGAATACCCCTGCTGGTGCTTCATTAACCACTCCAGGATGTTAAAGTAGGACTAGGAAGTTGGGGCACAGGGAGAAAAGGCACAGAAGGGCAGCAGAGAAGAAGCCAGCCATAGCCCAACCCCCTTCGCCACTGCAGGGTTCTAGCCTAAAGCAGCCCCAAGCTGTGGGATGGGAGAAACTTTCAGCTTGCTGAATTTCAAAGTTTTATTCCATTGGACTGGACATTTTAATAACTGAAATGAGACTTTTCATATATTTAGAAGTGACTAGAGAATTAAGAGCATGAGGCCAAGATACCCTCCAGAGGGGAGTGCTGGGGAAACTAGACCATCACATCTAAAGAATTAGTAGGAAGAAGAAAAATGAAGCTACTTAAAAAATAAAGTTACTTAAAATGAAGCAGTTGTAATTTTAAAATAAAGAAGTGGCACAATGTATTATATTCAATATGCCAGTTTTACTTACATGTTTTAAGTCAGATCTCAATAATAGGGCTTCCCCAGAGTGCTTTTTCTCTCCTCAAGACTCACAGAGCACAAAAGCTTCCATACTACTTGACAGTCCCACAGATAATTCCATTTGGGGGGCGGGGGATTCCTTTTTTTAATGGAGAAACAAAAGTCATTGATTTAGAAACCATAGAAAGAACTAAAATACCTTTTTTGAAAACAGAGGATTGAGCCATGTTTATGACAGCCAAACAGAATGTTCTAGTTCTTTCCTTCTGACCTGAGCTCCTCTGATTTCTGTCCAATTAGTTGGTGTTCAGAACTGGCCCATAGCTGAGAAGCCCTATCAGGCAGCAATCTGGCTGTTGTATGATCTGTGCTATTTTCACAGATTGAACTCCATTAGTGGTGGTGGTGGGCAGTCCATATCTTGCCACAGACAACTGCTGAGTAGGGAGACATGACTCCCATCAGTGAGCATGAAGACCCTGGGTTAATCCTTTGGTTCCCAATATGCTAGGGCCAAGAGAGGCAGGACAAAATGCAGATCCTTTTCAAAGCAGAGAACACCTCAACAGAAGCCTTTTCTTGTCCTTGAAACTGTTTTATTTGTTGTCGTTTAGATGGAGGCCAAACCTATGCTTGACAAATATTATGATTCATTGTTACTTTTAAGTCCTATTTTTCAGGAAAATTTTAGCTTCTTTAACTTAATTTAACATACATTGTTGATAGAGTTCTCCAATGCCCCAGGCACGGATGAATAAGACTAGGTTGCTGATTCCCCTGAGAAGGTCACAGTCTAGGTGGGAGGCAGAGATGTCAACAGATGGGCACCACACACTGTGTGCCATGAACATCTGTGCAATTCACTTGCCTGGCAGCCTTTTCTCCTTGTTCTAGGAGAGGACCTCAATTTAGCTTTGAGGAATGACCCTTCCCTCTGGCTTTGACCTTGTGTTTCAAGTGGGGCTTACCCCACCTGCCTCTTCCCAGCTCCAGATGGGCATGTGACTCATGTGAAATCCAAGGTGAATAGTGCCTTCCCTAGCCCACAGTGGTTGTTTGAGTGATGGACTATAAGCCAACATGGTGGGGCCAAGCCTGGACCTCTGCTGGAACTGATGGGAGGGAACTAACATTGCCAGAGTGGGTTGAATGGTATACTCCCAGAAGACATGTCCATCTAGAACTCAGGATGTGGTCTTATTTGGAATAAGGATCCTTGCATATCTAATTAAGGGAGGAAACTCAAGATGAGATCATTCTGGATTAAAGCGAGTCCTATATCCAACAATGAGTGTTGTTATAAGAAACAGAAAAAAATACACAAACACAAAGAGAGAAAGGTGATGTGACAATGGAGAAAGAGATTTTATGCAGCCGCAAGCCAAGGAATGCCAAGAATTGCTGGCAGCCACCAAAAGCTTGCAGAGAGGCATGGAATGGATTATCCCTGAGAGCCTCCACAAGGAGCCAACTCTGCCAACACCTTGATTTCCAACTTCTGGCTCCACAACTGTGGGAGAATAAATTTCTGTTGTTTTAAGCCATACAGTGTGTGGCAATTTGTTAAGGCAGCTCTGGGAAACTGGCAGTATATAAGCCCACAGCTGCTGGTGGCCATCTTCCCACCACGTGGAAGAAACCTGAGGATAAAGCCAACACGCAAGAAAGCAGAGCTCAGAACTGGAACTCCTTCCTGTTGACTTCATTTTAAAATGCAGAGCTGAGCCTACCTGAAGTCAGATTTATTCCTAGACTTTCTAAGTTTCTGAACCCCAAAATCCCTCATTGGTTTGAGTCCAGACCAAGACAGTGAAATAAATGCTCTCTTTACTAAAGGTGTGTACAAAGTGTTGCAATCTCAGAAAAGAGCTCAACTAACACTACTTAAGGGAATCCAGGAAGGCTTCACTAAATATCATTAATGCTGGATCTTAAAGAAAAAAATAGCTTTAGGCAGACACCAAGGATGCAGCATTTCCAGAAAATGGAAGAAAATCCACACAGGCACATTAGAAAACGTTCAGGTCATAAGGTGTGACATGGAAGACAGCGAGTGAGGGGAGAAGAAAGGAAAGGTAAGAAATTAGGCTGTTTGGAGAACATTGTCTCTTTGTTCTCCCTGCAGCTTGGCAAGGCAAAGATGAGAAACATGACTGCAGAAACCAAAGTCTGCGACCTCAAAAGAGAAATAGCAAGTGGTAGTAAAAAGAACACGATTTTCCCTGGGTTTTCAATGTGTTATCTAAGGAGAGTCTTGGATTTGGAGACAATAAGACAGGGTGGGGGTGGTGAGCAAGAGAGGCTCCACTTTCCATTGAAGCTTTATTGAGACTTTGGTAAGCAAATATTCACATTTAATAGATATGATGCATGTTGGAATTTGCAAATCAAAAGTTATCAGGTCAAATCATAATTTTGCATACTTTAAATGAAAGATGGACTAAAACCTAATTTTTAGAGACCAAAGTGTCAAATCACCCATTTCTATGACCCTTGACTATGTGGACCCAGGAGTGTTTCCAGAATCACCACTGTATTACAAGAGCACAAAAATGTTCAGAAAGCTGCATAATGATTAATGAGTCTTAAAATTAATCAGTAATACAAGTAAAAGAGCAACAAGAAATATGAGTTAAGAGGAAAATGTTTGAAACTATTAACAAGAACACTCTAAACTTCAGGTCCTCCTAGCACTCAGGAAAAACAGCTATAAAGATCTCTAAATGGATTTCGTTTAAAAAAAAAAAAAGATAATAGCAACCTGGGGGACACTTAACCTTTTTGTTCTTTTTCACTTAAGTATTAGTTGAAGTGAAATTTTGCCAGGAAATAATTCACTTGACGTTCCCCCCCCCCCCAGAAATATCATTTTAGGAGAGCCACACGGTCATTTGGGACACACCCATCCCAATCTAAGTGCTCCAGGACACACCTGGCTGCTGGCCAACACGTCTTAAAGGACTTTTGTTTCAGAGGCTTAGATGCCCATAGCCACAAGTCACCTTATTCCCCCAGGCCTGGAACTTCAATTGTACTTATGCCTAAGCCAACTCACACATCTACCTGTCTTTACCCCCACCCTAGTCCAAGCCAACCTCAGGCCTTGCCTGCAATGAATTTCTAACTCATCTTTGGCTTCCGTCTTGCCCTGCAATCCAGTTTCTACACATGATCCCCTTAAAATCTCAATCATACCATGCCACCCTCCAAATCAAATGCCTTCAAAGGTTTTCCATTGCTTGAAAATAAAATCCACACATTCTGCCATGGTCTAAAAAACCAGTCAATCATGCCTTTGACCGATGTCTATCTCATGAGCTGCTACCCTTTTCCTTGCTGGGTTCTAGCCACACCAGCTTCCCAGATATCACACAAATAAACTGCAAACATGCATTATTTCTTTCTTAATTAGACACGATTTATAATTATTAGCTTGAATTTATAATTATTAGTTTGTTTACTGGTTTTCTTTTAAAATCAGTCTCCTCACTAGAATCTATGCCCCTTGAGGCCAGAGACCACATATGTGAATTCTCAGCACCTAGCACAATCCTTGGAACCTCATATTGGCTCCAATCATTTGTCAAATGAATCAGGAATAAACAAGCTCCTCATGGCTCTAAATACCAGAAGCCATATACCTTTAGGACATCTTACAGTCATGAATCATACCACATACTTATATACCTGAACACTCAAAGGCAGTTGAAAGAGGAGTAATACATTCAACACATTTACCTACTTTCTGATGTTGCATCCACCTATTTGTCAGACCTCACAGAGCTCTAAACCTTAATTCAACTTTTAATTCAACTTATAGGTCGTGTCTGGTTCTGGTTCTCAGAATCAAGTTCACCAATCTGGGCATCAAACATGCTGTCATCTACTTAAGCTACTGCTTCTGTTTCCCAACTTAAACCTGGCCTTGAACTCTGGTTTCCTAGTTCTCCTTCCTTCCCATGAAACTTCCTGTTGTAGAGCCATCCTGCTGCCCAGACCCCAAGTCTCCCAAATGCCAGAAGGTAGGATGTGATGCTGCATCCTGACCCTAGGCAGGGTGCACCCCCTTCCATGAGGACTGCTAGCCTGTCCACCTAACCTACATCTTCCAAACTACCTCCTTCCTGATATCCTGTCCCCAGGATGCACTCACCTGCTTTGTGCTCATTTATCTACTCACTCAACAAGCATTGTTAGAACCTCTTCTAGACCCACAGTACTATACAAGGATAAATAAGGCATGCTCTCTACCTCTGAAGGAAGACAAAGAAGTAATTAAAATACAAAGTGGTAAGATATCTATTTGTAAAGTACCTAGAAACTGACCAAGTGTTCATAGTGGCCCCTTCTACTTTGTCTTGACAAAACTTAGGTCAGGCTTCTCTCCTTCCTACATGCCTCAGAACTCTGTCTGCCCCCAAATCTGAGCAAGCACTGAAAAATGGAACATGTCCCCTTATTAGTTTCCCCCGGGAATTGGCTGACCACAAGAGGACACTTTCCTATCAGACCTCACTAGTCATTTCCCCTTTGCTTGCCCAAACTTCCCTTTTAAAAATCTCCATTAAGCTTTTGCTTATTCCTCTCTACCCTGTAAAGAAAAGACTTTTTCCCCTTTGATTTTTTCATATTTGCAGATTTCTGAGATAGGGGCATTCTCTATTACAATAGTCTGTCTTCTGAATAAAGTCTCTCCTTATCCATGTCTGGATTCATTTTTATTTGACAGCACACAGAGAAGAGAACCCTAACTTAGCTGGGAGGAGGAGTAGGAGATCAGAGAAGACTTCTGGGAAAGAATCTGAGAACAGAAGAATAAGGAAACATTAACCAGACCAATGTAGGGGACGGCAGGAATTCCAGGCGTGCCACACGGCAGGAAGTTCACGTTACTCACCTGGGAACATAATTTCTTGATCTATGCTCTGTATGTCTGAATGGCACTCACCCCACTGGCACCTGGTGTTGCTCCCAAACACCTGCCCCAGGGAGTGGGCCTGTCTCCTTCCTTGGTCCGGGTATATCCCTCCGCATACCCACACAAACACACACATGTGTACTTTTCCTCCAAACATATGTCCCTTTCCTCTCAGCATGCCATGGAAGCCTCCCGAACACTGAGGGGATCTAGTTATTGATGTGGCAGATGCAGGGCCCCTCTCCGCATTTTCATGGGACTCTCAATCTCAGGCATCTCACACTGTTTTTGGCTCGGGCTGAGTTCCCATAGCCTAGAGATAGGAGACTAAAAGGACGTGAGAAATGTAAAGACAGTAAGCTTAACTAGAAATCCCACAAGGGCAGGAACCAGGTCTGACTGGTCCAACACCATATCCATAACCTCCTAGGAACAGGGCCCACACACACAGTAGGTACTCAAGTATTTGTTGAATAAACTGTCACATCAGCTCACATGAATAATTCCACCGAATGCAGGATTCCTTCTGGCAATAGCATCATGCATAATTTTGAAGGGGAACACACTGGTTGCCCTTCACAAAATCAAACACAAAAGGCTGGCAATGTACTCAGTGCATCCCACTTTCCCTTAATAGTCCATTATGTGCATGCCAGCCATGATACATGATGCAAATGTGGCCCCAGAGTCACATGGCCCTGAGTACCACGGCCTTGGAAGTGTATCTGAGCTGCTACAAGAGGCTTTTTTCCCTCTCTCTCTCATCGCTACAACGCCAGAAGATATGTTTAAATCATTACTTAAAATTCCTTTCCCGACCAAACCTCTTCCCAGAGCTGTTAACAAGAAACAAAATGTGCTGACTTGAGTTTCACTTTCTCTCCTTTCCCCTGCCTTCCCCTTGTGGGGTCCCCAGTGAGTCATGGAATGGCTCTGGTCAGGTAACACTGAAAGAAGCCAAGAAAGAAGCCCAGTATCTGTCAAACATGCAGATGTTAGAGAACAAAGATTGTGCAGCATGGTTTTGCCAAGGGACACGACCCCAGAAATAATTGGCACCTATTTCAACAAACTATTCATTTCATAGCCTTCTGATTGTACTATTCTTGAGCCATTTATTTTCAAGGAAACCATAATTAGTACTTAGTTGATAAGTAATAGAGTAAACCCAGAAAACACACTCCTAATTCTCAGGCCAACCTTTTCAGGCCTACAAAAATGACATAAATGGATTCTGATGCTTCTTCATTTCTGCAGGAGGGTATTTTTATATTATGTTCTCCTATGGACACAGTGAAGTACAAATTGCACCTTAAAGCTCCCATCTAGTGCTACAGTTTCCAAACAGAATGGCTTTAATGAGGAAATTACTTTGGAAAAGGAAATAAAAGAATGTGATTTCTTTAGCACTAGGCAAAGGAGGAGAAGCGCACGCTTGTCATGACTCGGGCATTCAGTTTTGAGGCATGCAGAGACCAGCTGCAAGGACAAGGGGAAACAAGGTTGCTTAACCTGGTTATAAAAGCTGATGCCTCAGGAGAAACTGAGCCCAATGCCCAGAATCCAAAGAACCAGGACTAATGTGGGTTCGATTCAGAAAGAACTCCATAAATCCATCAGCCATCGTTGGTGTTATGGATTGAACTGTACCAGAAAAACTCATATGATAACTCCTAGTAATTCAGAATGTTACTTTATTTTCATTGCAGATGTATTTAATTAAGGGTCGTTACAAATGTGATTAAGATGAGATCATACTCATATGAGGTCATCTAACATGAAGTCATATTAGATTAGGGTGGGCCCCTAATCCTATATGACTGGTGTCCTTATAGAAAAGGGAAATTTGGAGGGATTACTTAGTGCCGGGCCTTCCACGTTTGGTTTTTTCTTCTCCTGGACAGGAGGCCTCTGCCGCAACCATGTTACGCCAGATCATCGGTCAGGTCAAGAAGCATCCGAGCTTGATCCCCCTCTTCGTATTTATTGGGGCAGGAGGTACTGGAGCAGCGCTGTATGTCTTGCACCTGGCATTGTTCAATCCAGATGTCAGTTGGGATAGGAAGAATAACCCAGAACCCTGGAACAAACTGGGTCCCAATGATCAATACAAGTTCTACTCAGTGAATGTAGATTACAGCAAACTGAAGAAAGAAGGTTCAGACTTCTAAATGAAATGTTTCACTACAAAGCTGCTTAGAATGAAGGTCTTCCAGAAGCCATCCACACAATTTTCCACTTATCCAGGAAATATTTCCCCTCTAAATGCACGAAATCATGTTGGTATATTGTGTTGGGGTTTACACTGAATAATAAATATCTGAAACTTGGAAAAAAAAAAAGAAAGGGGGAATTTGGACACACACACACACACTCACACACAGAGTGAACACCCTGTGAAGATGAAAACAAAGATCAGAATGATATGTCTACATGCCAAGGAACACCAAAGATTGCTAGCAAACCACCAGAAGCCAGGGGAGAGGGATAGAACAAATACTCCTTTACAATGCACAAAAGGAACCAATCCTGCAGATACCTTGATCCAGGACTTGAGCCTAGACTGATGTTGTTTAAGCCACCCAGTTTGCTGTACTTTGTTATGGTAGCCCTAGAAAAGTAATATAGTTGGTGATGAGAGTTAGGTAGCAGGAAAAAATAACTCAAAACAGGGACGCCTACTAAAATGACAGATCCTGTCCCTTCCCAAGAATTTGCCTGGGAATCTCTGAAAAAGAACCTCACACCATCATCTGAGGCTAAGCTCTCTTATTCTAGGGATAGGACACTAACAGGATGTGGGAGATGTAAAGGCAACAAGCCAGAGAGGGTCAGGACCCCAGGACATATCAGGGGCCCACTCCACAGGCAGGGCTGTGCTCAGCAACTTTATGCAGAGTCAGATTACAGCCACTGTGCAAGAATATAGGCAGGCCTGGACACCCCCACCCAATAAGGTGAAAGAGCTGACAAGGAATCGGCAGTGTGTCATGGCCCAAACCTCAGAGTTCAGAGTCGGGGGCAGAGCCCCATTCCCACGGATCCAGAGTGTGAGTCAAGGATGGGATAATACAGTAAGTTTGCAGTGACCTAGAGAGGGGATCAGGGCTCACCCTGGGACCACCAGGCACAGGGTCTATCATGGTCAAAACATTTCAAACCCTGGAAATTTGTGAGCTGAGGTTGAGGAAAACTGTTGGCCCTGGCTCAGACTCAGGAACTAAACAAAGATGAAAACACTGCCAAAGGCATAGGCGATGCTGGGTAGGAGTGATCAGGGAGAAGAGCTAATGTGAGAGGGCAAGTCATACACTTGTCCATCAGTGGATACACCTGAGTAATCGTCAATAGATCAAGAAATAAAAATGGTCAAAAAGCTATATACATTTTACAGCTATTAAACATTTCACAAATAAGCACAACATTCATTACAAAGTTGGTATATTCCACACTCAATTCTTTGTGCTGCCTCTTATTCAGGAAACTATGTTTCTGTTGGAGTTATCTAAATTTCACTTCCCATCACATGGTGTACTGTCTTTCAGCTTAAGTTTCACAGACTGCCACCCTCCACTGTGTTATGCCAGGTCTTTTTGTTACATGAACTGCAGGAGGCCCTTTTTGGGGCAATGTGTTCTTGGGCAATGCCCAGAAATGATACCTCTGTTAAGGCAACGATCACATCCATTTGTAATGGTTTGCTTGCATCTCTGAGTCCTCTGATACACAGTGCCCAGCTAGGAAGCAGAAGCCATGATTCATCTCTATATCCTAAGCCTAGCACAAGCATGTCCTGATATAGGGTGTGTGCACAATAAATGCTAGCTGAATAGATTAATATTTAGGTTGAAAAAGGAAGAGAAAGAGAACAGTGTTCCAAGGCTGACTGATATTTAAGTAACTCATGCATTCAACTATGTGCCAACACTATTCTAGGTAACAAATCAGTCAGGCTAAAAAATAGTAATAATAGGATTGGTCACTGCTAGGAGGTACAAAGCAAGATTCAGGAATAAGGAGCACTGGCAGCCTTTAATTGAGCACTTGTTTGGACCTCACTCTGCCTTCTTATTTGCTCATCAAGCAAACTGGATACAGGTTCAAGGCAATAAGACCCTCCTTGGTTACCCACTGGTGAGAATGAACTCCTAACACAATACAGGCAAACAATGATTGAGCATTTACCATGTGCCACACATTGTTATGTATGATCTCATTCACATCTTGCACAGTTGTTAAATCCATTACACAGATGAAGAAATTGGGGCACAACAAGATTAAGTTACCCAAGGTCTCAGAGCTAGGATATGACAATTCTGGAACTCAAACCCAGCTCAAGAGAAGCATTTAATTACTCCCTAGCATTGTCTGACCTGAGAGCTTAGAGGTGGTCTCCACCTACAAACTATAGGCTTTGGTATTTGCCAGTAAGAAAAAATTGAATTCTAAGTGGCTCAACAGTATGGAAACCCCTGAAGTTTCCCACTTCGATTACACATTAGGAAAGAAAATGTATAAACCGTTGTTGGAAACATCTCTCCCTTTCAGATCCCAGAGCCTGAGCAAGCCTGACGTCTAGGCTCCCAATACCAACACAACCATGAATCTGGTGACAATGGTCATTTAACAGACATTCATAAAGCATCTGTTATGTGCCAGGCACTCTGCTGGATATTGGCATGGGGGTGGGTATGTGGTGGTGGTGGGGGGGGTCTATCCCCCGAGAAAAACACAATCTGGGAGAAGATGGATACAGAGAGGTCAGGATTACAGTCAGAGTGCCAAGTGGTGCCAAGAGACCTACAGGAGCACATCTATGAAGACAATGCAAGATGTTCCAGACTTGTCCTGAAATCTCAACTCTTCTAAGTGGCAACTAAACAACCAGACCCAAGCAAAGACACAATAAGTAATATTGTGTCATCTGACAAGAATAAGACTTAGGGTAGAAGACTTACCATAGTGGTTATGGAGACTAATAAGGAGAACAAAGAGGGGAAGGTGTCAGGAGCTTCACAAAATCCTCCTTTCTGATCTCCATGATCTCTTAGGAAGAACATAAATAAGTTTGAAGGTAATTAATGAATCAAGTCAAGCCCTCTCTGGCTATTTATCCTACACACCAGGCAGTACATCTACTACCCTCATAATATATAGATTTGCCACACACTGGGGGAAAAATCCATCTTATCCCCATTCCTTTCACTAGTAATACCTGATATCAAATAGCATGTTAGAGTTTATGAATAACATTCATCAGCTTTATATCATTTAATGACCACTGAGGAGAGGGCTCCCATTTTTCAGACAAGAAAATTAATCCTCAAAGTCTCATAACTGAAGAAGAGAGATTTAAACAACTTCTTGACTCTAACGTGGGTTCCACTACATCAAACTGCCATTGTTTATGGAACACTTAACTACAGCATTAAGAATCATAGGTCTGAGAGCACTAATTGAATGTTGTTTGCTATTTCACATTAACAGCAGCTGCTGCTACTTAGCAGTTCCTAAGCCCTAAATATTAAGAAAGGCCAAGGTGAAGAACAGCTTTGAAATGATGCTCTATTTGATCAGGTTCTGCAGTAATTGTTAAAATCATATACACTTTCTTTGGATCCCTATAAAGCTTCTGCAGGATCACTGCACCTGCAGTTCCAATTTGCAATTTCCTCATCCCTCCTTTGAAGTTATTCTTGCCAATTACCTGGTGTTAATAATAATTAAATGTGATTTGCAACTTGAAATTTGGTGTTATCAATGGAACTCAGCTGTAGGAATATAAAGTAAAATTTTCAATTGAATTTAAATGTTTCCTTTCATTCATAGTATTTTACAACATTAATACTTTTGTCAAATTGATTTTTGCCTGCTGGAAGTCATTTTTCCAAAGAAATGAACATCTGAGGGGAAAAGCTGTGCTTTATGTATTCCTTTCTTTCTGTCATTGAAAATCCTTTGTTTTAATCTTGAAGTGAATCCATTTCAGCTAATAGAAACTTGGTTCTTGTTTATAATCCAAGAGGAAAAAAATGCTTTCTTTTAAAATGGTACTGACATAGTTTAAAAATATGATCAGTGGGCACTTTTCAATTATATACTAAGAATGAAATCTCCCTGACTTTATTGCTTGACCCCCGCCAAAAAATAAATCACTATTGGCAAGTGTCAGTCATTTTATACACAAAAAAAGAATTAATTAAATTGGTTTATTGCATTAACATTTCAAACAGATTGTGCCAGTCCAACGACCTCTGCAATCCCTTCCAATTCTGAGATTTTAAGATTCCAAACACATGTCAGACGATAGTTGGAAGCTTCTAGCATTTGCAAGTTAGAAAAAAAATTAGAAAAAAAAAGTCACATATGCTAGAAGATTTGACAGAATCAGGTCTATTCTGGCCCCTGTAATGTGTGCAATGATGACTCGCAGGCCTGTCATCTTCAATAAGCCATTCATAAACATGATGACTGATTAAAGGAGGTGTGTTGCCATACTGTACAAATCCACAGTGAAAAGATATAATGCTTTCACAAATTCCTTTTATCTTCAAAGATAAAGCTTTAGCTTTCTTGCCCCTTATAATGATAGTGGTAGCATTAACATTTATTATGCTGTCTTCTTTTTAAAAATAATATAATAAGGTAAGACAAGTGAAAGCCTGTCTAAAGACTCAAGGAAGTCATTTGTTTGAGTCACAAGCTGCAAGCCCCAGAGTTTATGATGGAAAAATGTAAGCATATACTATGAACCTCCTTATTACAATATCTATGAAAACATTGTATCAAATAATTAAAACAAGACAGAAATAGAGGACTCTGGTCCTAACAATTGAGGGTGTGCAACATGGATAAGTCTTAACAAACAGCAGCAACTGAGCTTATTCCCTTCCCTCAGGCCAAGAGAGCCCAAAAGGGAAAATAAAAATAAATTAGGCTCAATAGGACTCTTTGGATGTCCATAATTTTCCTGATGTCCTTGAAAAGAGCAGCACCTTGGGATTACACAAAGCAGGGGGGTTGAACGGCCAGTTCACCACTGCACAGGGAGTGCCCACTGTGATCTTAACTACCTAGAAGCCTAGGAAAGCCAGACTTGGATCCCACCACCTACCCTAGTATGGAACCCTGAATCATCCATTAGGTCACTCCATCTACCCAAGTAGACAGGATAGGGAGGTTCAAATCCTGTAACATTCAAAAAGAAACTTCTGAACTGGTTTTGTTATAGGCTTCTCCATTTAACCAAATTTTTTCTACTTAGCACCCCTCTCATCTTCATTTCTAATCTATTGTCCTCCTGGTCTACCTCCCATTCCTGTCACTGCTAGTTAGCTCCCTAAGTACACCCATCTTCACTACTGTTCCCTGCTATGAGTATTAAATTTTGTCTCCCAACAAGGTATGTTGAAATCCTAAAACCCAGTACCTCAGAATGTGACCTTATATGGAAATAGGGTGATCACAAATGCAATTAAGATAAGGTCATACTGGAGTAAGGTGGGCCTTTAATCTAATATGATGGACATCCTTATAAGAGAAGACACAGACAGACATAAGAAAGGAGAAGACTGTGATATGATGACAGAGGCAGAGATTGGAGTGATGTCTCTACAAGCCAATGAACACCAAGGATGACTAGCAGAAACCAGAAGTTACAAAAGGAAAGGAAAGATTCCCCCCTACAGTTGTCAGAAGCAGCATGGCCCTGCTAACAATTTGATTTCAGATTTCTGGTCTCCAGAACTGTGAGACAATACATTCCTGTTGTTTTAAGCCATCTAGTTTGTGACATTTTATTATGGCAGCCCTAGGGAACTAATGCACCCCCTCAAGGACACTCCTTGATTCCTGCCACTGTACCACACATGTTCAGCTATGCTCTCTGGCAAAAGTTCCTATTCTCCTATGAAAATCAGCTCAATATCCCTGAATTTTTCCTCAAGAACTCCTACCATCTCCCATCATGGAAATCTTCTTCAAAGGAGACTGAGAGTCCCCTCATAGCCACAAACCCATCAAGAGAAGATAACACTCTGCCATACTTACTCTTAGCTTTGCTAAGTCTAGGCCATTATTCCCACACTTTTTTTCCATTTATATCAATTTTCCTCAGCTTTACTAAGATATAATTGACAAATGAAAATTGTATATACTTAAGGTGTACAACATGATGTTTTGAAATATGTATATACTGTGAAATGATTACCACAATCAAGCTAATTAACATATCCATCACTTCACATAGTTACTATTTGTGTGTGTGTGTGTAGTGAGAATACTTACGATCAACTCTCTTCGCAAATTTCAAGTATACAATACAGTATTAACTGTAGTTACCATTCTATACATTCATCTTACTCATCTGGCATAACTGAAAGCTTGCACTCTTTGGCCAACATTTACCCATTTCTCCTACTCCCTAACCCCTGGAAACCACAATTCTACCCTCTGCTTTTATGGGTTCAACTTTTTCGGTACTATTTGTCTCTCTGTGTCTGGTTTATTTCACTTAGCATAATGTCCTCTAGGTTCATCTACTTTGTCACAAATGGCAGGATTTCTTTCTTAAGGCCAAATAATATTCTACTTATACATTTTTTTCAACCATTCATCCATCAATGGACACTTAGGTTGTTTCCATATCTTGGTTATTATGACTGTTATGTGCCACAATGAATATGAGAGTACAGATATATCGTCAAGATACTGATTTCATTTTTTTTTTCAGATATATACTCAGAAGTAGGGTTGCTGGATCATAGAGTAGTTCTATTTTTAATTTTTGAGTAACCTCCATATTATTTTCCATAATGACTGCACTAATTTACACTCCTACCAACAGTGTACAAGGGTTCCCTTTCCTCTACATCCTTACCAAGTCTTGTTATGGTTTACCTTTACATAAAACTTCTCCCCCAAGAGTCTATCCTCAGCCCCTTTCAATCCTCACTCTACATCGTCTACCTCAGCAATTACCTTTCCCACCTTAATTATCAATTTTGTGAGAATGAGCTTCAGGTCTATATCTCAGTTCCCCTCTCAGCTCTAGACAAACATTCTTTGCTGTTTTTCTCCTAAAAGATATGTATTGGTACCTACAATTTATTGTATTTGTAACCAAATACAATAACCACACTTCCCATCCAATCCCAAACCAACCTCTCCATTTTACTGACTCTTTTCTATTTGTGGCACTTGCATTCTCCTAATTGCCTAGGTTCAGAATTTCAAGTTCAACTTTAATTTTCTTCTTACCCTCAAGCTCTACTTCCAATCAATTCCTAAGTTCCATAGACCCCACCTCACAAATATCTCCTAAGTCTGTTCCCTCTTCCATTTCTATTGTCACTGCCCTATATCAAGCTAAGACTGCTATTGCAAAGGCCTCTCAACTGGTCTCCCCATCTTCCACTTCTCATTAATACAATCTTAAATACATTCTGATAGATCCCTCTCTCTTGAGCAGTTTCCTTCATTGTCTAGAAGATGAATAAAATTACCTCTCTGGGAGGTGGAATACTCAACTATGCGTCCATGTCAAGCCTTCCAATTTTGTCTCCTATACATCATGACACAAAATATGCTCTCATCAAATTGTGCTATTTGCTGATCTCAAATGTTTTTGCCTTTAAAAGAAAAAAAATCCTATAGTCAAGAATGCCTTGGGCTGATACTATAATAGCTAGGATATCAAGGGACTATTTGTCTTTATTTTATCAAGTAACTCCTGTCCTGCTCTCCCTAGAATGATCTTGGCTAGACAAGAGCCATCACAGACATCTGTCTGTGTTCATGACCATCATTCACTCATTTTCTTGATTCTCCAAGATTCACAGACACTTCCCCCAAGTCTCAGATTTGTTAAAATGAAAAATGTTCTAATCAAACCATACAAGCAATTATCACTAAACAGATTTTCACTTCCTTATCGTTCCATTATAATCTGTCTGAATTAATCAGAGAGGAAACATTGGAAGCCTCAATTTACACTGGAATTTCTTAGCAATCAATGTTTCTAAAGAGAGAAATTCAGAACAGAGTACGGGAAAATTTATAAGAATTGGGAAAATATATAATTTTATTAATAGGCAGACACTCCACAAAATGAATTTATACATCTCCTTCTCAGTCAAGATACTAAGATTTTTAAAAACACACTACTAACATGGTGACAGAAATGTCATCAATGTTGTAGTAAGAGAAGTGAATGTTACAGAACTAATGAATTTTCATCAGAGTCATCAGATCATTTCAGAATGGGTTAAGTTGCTACCATTTGCTATTCCCATTAATATCATTGTCATGTAAAAGGTTTAATTTTCAGCTATTTTTGTTCTAGATAAAAATCTTTGTCATTAAAATGAGGGATGGTTTTGATATTTAATATATTCCATGGCATACTCTAGTGTGGTACCAATTTGGCCTTTTCAGTATTCTGCATATTAATTGACAATCCAGCCCTCCTCCATTCCCCAGATAAGTGAGAGCTGAAATAGAATGGACAGCCAATCAAGTCACAGAATACTGAAAGGATCAACATTGAAGAAATGTGTTGCTCTAATCAGGAGCATACACAAGGCACTAAAATTATTTTCTCCCATACTAATGACTAAGACAGAAACAGGAATAATGAATGGCACCATCTGAATCCTTTTATGTGACAGTATTACCAAAGTATAGCAATGCTCCCCAAAAGTGAAAACTAAGTATTTCTTTTTTTAGTCAAAAGAATAAAACTGCGATCTCACTTAACTTTTAGAACAATGCATTTTATCAGATTCTGCAACAACTGGCAAATTATGTCCTGTATTGAATTTTTCATAGCAATCTGTTTCATGCACACAGTGTGACCCGTAGTTGAAGAATGTACAGTATCACTGCAAAAAACATATCATTTCAATACATACTCTATCAGTTTCCTTCTCTTGTTGAATTATCACTCTGGTGAGAACTGACATCAGCTGCTTAAATAATGCATTAACCCTGCTTCCAGAAGCTTTTGTTTTCATTTGAGTGGGCATTTCCTCTAAGAAAAACTTAGGATTCTTATGCAAGAAGATAATATAATTTGTCATATTTTAAAGTTTAATTGAATGTTTGAATCATTTTTATAGAAATAACGATGGAATTTAAAATTTCAAAGAGCAAAGAATATGGTATCATGTACACTAACAACAGGTGTGGACAGTTCTTGAATTAAATCAATTATCCCAATCTGTCCAACAACACCAGGCCTTTTCTACATTTTCCGCAATAGCACAGCACTGGGATAAATGTTAAATATACTAACTGTTGTGTATAATAAATTTTCATGCCCTAGTAAATGCAGAAGAACAGATCCCAAGCATCTTCAAGTCTTTCAAGAGAAACCTTATTCCAATAATATAACTTTAGACTCCATCATTGCTAATTCTAGATAAGCCCAAATCACTCCCATGGCCTTTTCCTGAGCTGAAGCCTCCAAGAAAGACAACAAATTATCAATATAATTTCTTCCTTCAAGTTAAAAATTACTCAAAAACAGCCAAGGGGCACTTTAATTTTTCCACAAAATATTATTATTACTCTTAGAGAAAAAATATGTACATCTTATTCAGTAATTCTTAATAAGAAAATTAGATTTGTTAAGTAACAATATGTCTCCTTTCACCAAGTTATATTGTTGACCAGTCAGCAATAAGATTTGCACTTTAAGTTGTTTTTTGTTTTGTTCTGATTTTTTCACATAATGGAATGGATTTACAACCTCATGGCTAAACATACACGTGGTAAAATGCCTGTAGAGATTTGGATAAGCACCTTTAAAAAAGCCCAGGACAGAGTTCATCAGCACCTTGTTCTAACCCAAATTTTACATACTGCCCTTCACTCCACTGTAAGCTACAGAGTATAAGGTAAGAATAAAAATGCAAAAAGTCAAATATGACAATAAGAATATTGCTGAAGTACAGCCTTGGGGGCTACTTCAGTATTGTTTTAAGGTGATTACCAGTCTTAATCCCTCTAGTGTTGTATGTTAAATTCCACTGCCTTTTTTTCTTAATTTAATGACTTGCTAATGTAAACTTCCACCTAGAACAATCAAATAGTATGTCATTTATTCAAATTTACAGTGGCTCTAATGTGCCAGCAAACTCCCTCGTCAAAACAGACAAATTTAAAAAATGTTCGCCTGAGTCAGGAGCTCTATTTCCTAAATTAGCACCAAAATGTCACCTTGATAGACCATGAACAACAAAATCATTTATAATAAACCCAACTTCCCCCTAGAGTGGACAGCCTCGGTCATGCATCTCTAGGAGCTCTAATTATTCCACACAGATCACAGAGCACTTGGAGAAGCTCAGACTTCCACAACTTGTCACCTCCAAATGCAGTCATCTGATAAATATATGCTTACCAATCTCCCTCGAGATCTGAGTGAAGGCCTCCACACCACTCTCTCCATAGTTGCCCTCAGAAGCCAGTGTTGACACATAATTCCACCCCAGTGCCGTGACAATGTCCACCATGGCTTGCGCTTGGTAGGAGTCAGGTGGGACTACCCGAGAGAAGAAGTCATACCTGGTGTTATCACTTAGCTCTGGGGCTGTGGATGCATAGCTGATTTGAGGTATCTGCAAAACAAGTGACAGATCATTTCAACCCATAAGGAATTTTGTCGAATGATGAATTGTCACACAAGAGACTAAGTAGCCAAAGCTATACCAGTAACCTAGCCATATCAGCCTGAAGCCAAAATATGGTTTTGTGACCACCAATTTTATTTTATTTTTATTTAGTATTTTATAAAAGTCTGTAGGCTCACTTTCTTTCAAAACACATTTCTAATAGCAAAAAAGAACCTAGTGTTGCTTCAGGTTGTGAAGCCAAAGCAAAACATTTGTGCTTTTTATTGCTTCTTTTTTATACCATACATGATAAGTTCTGGCACAAAAATGAAGCCAAAATGAAGGTTTAATGCATACACACATCAGAAAAGGTCACCTCTGAAATTGTATTTGGCTTTAGGACATAAAGGCTACACGATCATGAACAGAGAATTTAATATGAGATTTTTTTTACACTTGATACCATTTCAATCTTAAGATTACACTTTTGGTAAATTACTTTAAATATACAGTTTTACGAGTCTATTCACTGTTTACTGATATAATCATTGAGTGCCACAGAAAGATTTGGGAACAACCCACTATGTATCTTCTAATAAAAAGATCTTTCCAGCTGCCCACCCAAAAAAATTACAAAACGGGAATCTATACTATAATTTCTTTAGGAAAAGAGACAATTTTCTGTCACACATAGGGTGAATTGCCAGATTTTGAAAACTAGGAATCCTATGTCACTTTTCCTAAATAAATTCAAAGTAACAAATTAACTACATGCCACAATCTCCCCCTAAAAACCTTTTAAAATTTGTAAAAATTTTATATAAAAATGAGTAACATTTACTCATATATCCAAGCAAGGACTTTTACTCTACCAGTGAAAAGTGCTAGGATAGAAGAACACATGGATGCTAAAGAAGTACAGTGGAAGGACATTCAGGCTAGATGGGGCACAGACGATGCAAGAAATTTGGCAAGCAAGGTGAGGAAGGACATTTCAGCCACAAAGAACTGCATGCCCAAAGGCATACAGTCAAGAAAGGGCATGGTAGATTCCAGGAATTGCAGCATTTCACATGGAGGGAACGCAGGATAGCAAGGGAGGAACTTCAGGAAATAAACAGCAAAGCTGGACAGATAAAGGGCTAGTCAGGTATGACAACAAGTGTGGATTTTATCACAAAGGCATGGGGTAGCACAGAATGACTGTAACTAAGATGGTGGCATAATCAGATTTTTGTTTTAGAAAGATCACATTGGCAGCAGTGGAGAAAGTAGCAGCCCTCAAATTTCAATGTACACCTAGCTAGCCTCATTCCTGAAAATTCTGACTTGGTATGTCTAGAGGTTTAGAAATCTGCTTTTTAATATGCTCTCCAGAAGAATCTAATGCAGGTGGGCCCACACTATGCTTACAGATAAATTAAAAGAAAGCCATGCTAGGGGCGCCTGGGTGGCTCAGTCGTTGGGCGTCTGCCTTCGGCTCAGGACATGATCCCAGGGTCCTGGGATCGAGCCCCGCATCGGGCTCCCTGCTCCGCGGGAAGCCTGCTTCTCCCTCTCCCACTCCCCCTGCTTGTGTTCCCTCTCTCGCTGTGTCTCTCTCTGTCAAATAAATAAATAAAATCTTTAAAAAAAAATAAAAAAAAAAAAAAAAAGAAAGCCATGCTAGATGCAGAACAACCAGTTAGAAAATTACTATAGAAATCTAAGCAATGAAAACTGAAACTAAGGCAATGATGGGGGAGAATGGGGGTGGGGAAGGGTGTAGAACCTATATGTATCGAAAAAGCAAGGTAAGGTGAAAGTAATGAGGGGAAATGTGGAATGACTCTTAGTTCTATGGCTTTGGTAACTGGGTAGATGATGTTTGCTATTTACCAAGATACATAGAAAAAGAGGAGATTTGGAAGACAAAAATTGTGAGTTTAATTTTTTATTGGCTTCTTTAGAGCTTCCTATGAAATGAATGAAAGCAACTAAACAGTAGGCGATAATATTGGGATACGGAATTTAAGAGTCTTTGGGACTGGAGATTAAGAAGGCCACACAGCAGGGGGGCGGGGGGGGGCGCATAATGAAGAAGATAGTTAAAGCCAAGGAAAGTATGAAGAGTGAAAGAAGGGCAATTTGGGAGCGTGAGCTATGCAACTATGCATCTCACCACTCCTCTGCTGCCCTGCCGTAGTGTGAAAGTTCAGAGGTCAAAATGACTCCAAGATGCCCTAAGTCAGGTTGCTTGGTTTGACTGGTACATAAAACAATTAACTTTGCTTCCCATCTGATCCTGCAGGTAATGTCAGTACTAAGATGTCAAAGAGGCTGCAGTTCCATCTTCCCACATGGGCCTGACTGCACAGTCTGGAATCGGTCACCTACCACACCCTGGCCAGATAATTCCAAGTCCACATGGAGTGGACTCTCCTCTTGACATCCTTGAAAAGCCCTCAACATCTGAATAACCTTTCATGGTTCTAGAGAGTCCTACTCATATCAATAGCCAGTAAAGTGAAACTAAACTTTCCAAGATATAAAAGCCTCAGTTAATAGGAGTGGCAGTTAGAACAATGTGCTTGGAGCTCTCCAGGGTGCTGCAGGATCCATTCAGCTTTTGTGTAACCTCTATCTATGTATATTAACTATACAATGATTTTATCCTATTTAACCCCCAATTCTTCCTGGTCCTGTTCTCCTGGTGGGACCATGTTAACTTGCTTATTAACATTGTGGGACCATAAAAACCAGTCTGTCCTGCCTCCTTCCTGCCCCTATGCTTTCTCTGCTAGATACACTGGTCCTATCTTGGAAGACTGTTCCCTTGATTAGACTTTCTGCCTATGACTCCTCAGCAAGGACACCCCTTCAAATCTCAAACCACACACCAAAACTGGGCCTCTTTCACCTTCTATTGCTTGCTTCTAAATAACCTGGGAAAGAGACAATGAATGGCTCAGTGAGATCTACCTTTTACTAAATAAAACTCCCAAAGATCAAGAGCATGTACATGTCTATGTTCTAATGAAAAAGATTCAGCAGCCTGACTTTCACTTTGGAAGGAATTCTATGCATGTGTGAATGGGGTGTGTGTGTGTGTGTGTGTGTGTGTGTGTGTGTGTGTGTGTGTTTTAGGAAGAGATAGGGGAGCATTCTATAGCAAATTCTAAAGCACTATACCATTTCCTTGTCTTATTTGGATATATAATAATCCTCCCACTTCCTCAGCTACTCAGAGTCCAGCAGCAAAATGCCTTACACAACCCCCACCCTGCCTACAATAATGAGCCACCCCTTTCTAAAAATGAGCGCAAAGTGTGAAAATTGAGTGTTTGAAACCAAAACTAATTATCTCAAATTACTACCTTCAGTCAGTCACTTCCAGGGCTGTTTAATTAGCAGTCAGCATCATGTTTAGGATTAATTAAACAGGTGTAAAGGGTATATAAAATAAAAGTGCAGATAGAAAATGGTTGCTTGAATAATTAGGTAAAGGACTTACTCCCCAAAGTCTTGAGGAGTTTTCTCTTTGCAGATCAAGGTGTGGAAAAGTGAGAGTACATGTTTGTGTTTTCATTTGCTCAATTTTTGCTATGTTGCAGTCTACAATAATAGACATCAGGGTATACTGATAATATTTTAAGAAACTTTTCAAGTCATTATGAAGTTGCATCTCATTTTAATTTTATTGTGGTTGACCACTAAGCATTGGCTCATTAAGCATTTTAATTTCTGTGCCAGCATTCCCAATATTTCCACTATCCTCAATTAATCCCCTACTGGCAACGGAAGTGGGATTTTTTCCTTAAAACCCAGAATGTTCCTTTTTCTTTTCCCTTCACTAAATCCATCCTAACTAATCCCTTCATCCTGGAGTTTCATTTACTAGAAACAACAAGAGTAAAAAAAGAAAGGTGGAAAAAAAGAGTGGTAGGTGAGGGACAGAAGTAGAGAGGGAAATGAGAAAGAAAAGAAGGAGAATGGGGGTACCTGGGTGGCTCAGTCAGTTAAGCGTCTGCCTTCAGCTCAGGTCGTGATCCCAGGGTCCTGGGATCGAGCCCCGCATCGGGCTCCCTGCTCAGTGGGGAGTCTGCTTCTCCTTCTCTCTCTGCCCCTCCCCCTCCCTAGGCTCGTGATCTCTCTCTCTCTCAAATAAATAAATAAAATCTTAAAAAAAAAAAAAAAGAAAAGGAGAATGTACCAAGAAAAGAGTGTGTTAGGAAAAGCATTCTTCATCAGCTCATTCTTTGTAACAAGTAACATCCTTCATAAGCCTCTGTTAACTCTCACTTGCCCATTCAAAATATATCTATACTCTTCAGTCTGGGTCACCAAACCCTGATGTCAGACTCTGTCCCATCCTCCTTCCTAATCTCCTGTCTTTCCTGTCATGCCCTGACAGAGTCTGCACCCCTGCCCATGCTGTTCCCTGTGTAGCCCATTCTGTCCACCTGGTGATCTTCTGCCCAAATTCAATATCCAACTCAAAAGTCACCTCCTCCCTGGGAAGCTTTTGCTAATTCTCTCAGGCAGAGCAGTCTTTTGCTACTCCTTGCTCCCATAACTTCCATCATCTGACATGAGAACCATGACTGTGTGCTGGCTTATGAGCTTCCCAAGGGAAAACTGTCTATTGATTTATTTGGTATCCCTAGCATCTGACAGAGCAAATGGTCAACGAATATTTGGAGACAATTAATTAATTAAACTGTGGCAGGAATCTTGAAGAAGAAGAGTCTTCTTCCCCACAGCCTTCTGCCCTGCATTCCACCAAAATATTGGACAGACTATTCTCCATTTGCCCTTCTTACTCCTCCTTCCTGCTATATGTCCGAGGAGGCTGCTCTGTGACTATCTCACTTGAGCTCCCTCACCTCAGGCTTCCATCTGAGTTTGGCCATTGGGAGACACCAACAGAGATGGGAGGGCAGAAGACAGAAGTGAGAGTACTGATTCTCCCAACTCCTTCTTCCACCAACTTGGTGTTTCTCTACCTAAGCCCTCATCCACAGCTAGAGTTCTTACAAGGTTCTAGTGACTACTCTCTACCCTTACCCCTTCAGATCTTCCCAGTGTTGCCAATTCCTGAGTACTTCCCATCCAGTGTTGGGTCCTTTATCTGTGCCCACACCTTATAAATAGTACTTTTGTTAACCTCTCTCCCATTACCCCCTGCCAGAAGCATGACTAATACACCCACTCTTTCAGGTCTCTGTAGAAGAGACATCCACTGCCGTGCTTCCCCATCCTCAGCCGTGCCCTAACCTCTTAACCCTTCTCCATCCATTTTCCCTTCCAGCCTTCTCTACCACTGTCCTTACATGACTGTTTCTGTTTCCTTTCTTTCTCTTTCAGTGCCTTATAACAGCAAATTGCATCACTTGAAAACACCTGTCATTTTGCTTTTAATCACTTATTTTCCTTGTGCTGAGTTTCCATAAGAATATGATGTGTACTTGGGCGCCTGGGAGGCTCAGTTGGTTAAGTGACTGCCTTCGGCTGGGGTCATGATCCCAGGGTCCTGGGATCAAGTCCCGCATCGGGCTTCCTTTGCTCTGAGGGGAGCCTGCTTCTCCCTCTCCCTCTGCCTGACACTCTCCCTGCTCTCTCTCTGTCAAATAAATAAATAAAATCTTAAAAAAAGAAAAAGAACATGATGTGTACTTAAATTAAGGTCATATTTCCATTACACAAATAAAGCATATTTGAGGTAATTAATTTGCACAACTCAAGATACTCATCACCATACTCTCCTTAAAAAAGTGCTTTAGCTTCCACTTTTCTGATAATTGATTTGGTTAGGAAAAAAACTCTTCTTCTTCCATTACATTTTCACTTGAGTCCAAAGAAGAAGAGATTCCTACCCCTAACCTTACCTCTCTGGGGGAGTTGTATTTTCTACCTAGATCTCTACCTTTTACCTTCCTCTGCCCAAAGGGAGAGAGAACAGAATGAGAGGTCAGATTCTATGTTTATGGGGCAAGAGTCACTAACAGGCCCTGCCTTCATTCTCTGACCTGCCCACACACATACCAGGCTTCTTTTCTCTGTATGGCTAGAAGACCAGGCTAGGCCTCTCTGCCTGGGGAAGAAGCCCACCCTTCCTCTCCATATTCCACTGACATCCAGGTGTTGGAGGGGAGGCTTGAAGCCCATGTCACTGGTTAAACAAGCTGATTTCAAGTCCTCTGTGCAGTCTTAAGGTTGAGATGTGGTTGTGGGAGTAGGAGACACCATTTTGGTCTCAAGTCCACACTAAATGCTTTCCAGTCCAGTTCTCAACAGACAGCTGTGTGTATGAGGAAGTTATTTGATGTTTGCCCAGCTGTTAATAAAACTAATTACTTGATCCACATTTAGCTAGTCATTCTGTGAATCTTGGACTTACAAACTCTAAGAGAGGCCAAAGTCTGACTTGGAACTCAAGGAAGCAAAAGTTCTATTTTAGAAAAAAGAAATTCAGTTATAACCTCTTAGATACTTTAATAAAAATAAATATGTATAGTAAGTATATATTTTAAATAAGAGTTAGCAGAGATTATTGTCCTCTCATGACTGTTCTCTACTTCTTCTAGATAGAACTCCAGATTTTTACCTAGAACTTGCCCACTCAGAAGAAGACATTTCCCCAGCCTTCTTTGTTTAGATTATTAGCAGTGGTGAGGGTAAATTTTGAAAAATGGTCTTAAAGGAAAAGAATATGTCTTTCTCATGCACCTCCCTCTTTCCTGTTGGCCAGAATTTGGACATGATGTCTAAAGTTCAATTAGCCATTTCAGGCCATGCCCCAGTGATGGTAGAGCAAAAAAAGTCACACCTAGTCCAAGCCATTGCAATATCTAGATTCCTAAAAGCACTTGACAGTTCTTCCTGCTTCCATTCTTGCCTCTCCCAAATCTCTTCTACGCCAGTAACCAAACTGATCTTTTCAAAAAAATCTGATAAAATAAAAATCTTGCCCAAAGCCCTTCAGTTTTTTCCCACTGCTCTTATAATAAACCCAAACAATCTTGCTACAGGATCCTTGTGATTTGGCATCTGACATCCTTCCCTTCACTCACCTGATCCAGCCACAGTGGCTTCTTTTCTGTTCCCTGACACAGCCAAGCCCTTTTTGCCCTCCAAGCTTCATGCCTATTGCTCCATATGTTTTGCCCAAGTCCTTCCAGGTTTTTCTCATGCTTCAGCCTTAGTTCAAATGTCTCCTATTCAAAGAGACTTTCCTTGATTTCCTTCCTACAGGGGTCTCCCCACCCTCATTAGTACCTCATCACCCTATTTATTTCCTTCATTACACTTGATCACAGCCTGTGTCAATTTGTGTATACCATTTCCCCTACTAAAATGTAGATTCTATAGGGGTCTTCTTTGTGTTGTTTACAACTGTAACATGAGCTTCTAACACATAGTAGAGGTTCAATAAATATTCATTGAAAGAAAAAGTAATACATCCACCAATCAATCAAGGACCCCGTTTATTATTTTTCTCCATGCATTGTGATTTTGAAAGATTTTTCTACAAAACTATTTAAGTAAAAATTCACCCATTTCCCATTTTCTTTACTACTCAAAGATCTATTCATTTGCTAAAGCTTCTGATCAGCATGAGATATCTGTTGTTACCAAGCTGAGGTGATAAAATTCCAGTTCAAATCAACTAAGTGTAATTTCCACTGTAGCTATGCAGGCTCATTGCAGGGAAGCATACAACTGCCATTAAGCTTTTTGAAATGCTGAAAATGGCCATGAAAATTTCATAACTATCTTGGCAAACACTTCCGTCTGTCATTAAAGAAGAATAAAAATTACATTTCTAATCAAGGACCAAAGTCAGAGATTTTAAAATTATTTGCCCCTTCTTGCTTATCTTCATCTGTAAAATGGATATTCTAGACAGGGCTAAGAGTGCTTCTAATCTCCGTTAAATGGACTATGTTTCTCCCTGCTGCCATCACTGAGTCTGACTGCACATGACTGAGAGGGTAAAATGGGACATTACTGAGTTGCAAAGGGGCTGAGGGACTTTTAGACACAATAAATACTCATTCATGGTCCAAGAAGCTTATAATTTCACTCCAGCTGCCTTTTGGGGGCTTCCCACTGTTTGTATATCAAAATACTGTGGATTAGCATAAAACTTGCCTTGTCTATTCAAAACACTATGAATCCTGCATCCATTTCTCTCAGTTTCTGGTTTGACAAAGATCCCTAAAGAGCCAAGGCACTGCCGACAAGATTAGCAATGAGCCACCTGAAGCACAGCTCAGAGAACTGCCTCAGAATCCCGGTAAATTTAAGTCTCTCTGTAAGACACTTATATACATCTGAGGACAGGTTTGCAGACAGAAGACAATTTAAGACCTGAGTCACAAACATCTTCACCATCAATTCCTGCCAAAAAGGTTTTTGTTCTTGTTTATCTCTACAACCTTGTCCATTGATTGTCGAACTTAGTGGAGGAGGTTAGTGGGGTGGGTTCCTCATGCTGTTCAATAGCATCATTGGTTTTCTCCAGTGAAAGGTCAGCTTGAAGATATGCTCTTTCCTCAGGGGGTAGTGTTTGCCTGTGAACTTCCTCAGTAATGCCAGCCTTAGCAACAAAAGCCATCACTATGATAACTTCCTGCCACCTGGTCTTGGGATGGATTTATTGTTATAGAACCAGGTCCAGGAAACCATAATGATTACAGCCATTTAACTTTGTCATTTCAGATGTGACTACTTTTCTGGTATTAAAACCACTAGCTGCTCTTGGCAAAACATCAGTATATGATCAGAAATTAGATAAAAATAAGGAGATTGGAGCTAGAAGTCAATGTCCAGCATTGACCCTCCCCTCCTCACTGTCCTGAGCTGTCATGCTCCTCTCAGCTTCACAAAAATGAATGAGAGGGAAAGGAGAAAGGAAAAGTAGAGCCAAAGAGTGGAATTATAATGAAGAGTGATGACTATCCACAGTTTGCTTCCAAAAACGTGAGGAAGTACTATTCTCCTCCCAAACCAAGACCTACTCAAAGCAATCCTGCCTGCACAATGCACAGGTAGTAATATTCCTATTTGTGTAAGTTAGCGCCAAGTGTGAAATTCAGTTCCTGGCTTTCCTCTCAGTTTAATTCCCACAGTTGATTCAAAGGGACACAAACTTTTGTGTGTTGCTACACAGTAGAGCTTAGCAAAAGAAAAGGGAGGAAGTCAATTGAAACAGGAAATTGTGGAGGCCATGAAGAGAGAGAAAGAAAGAGACAAGGAGAGAGATTTCACTGTGCTCTATTTTTATCCTTCTCCCCAACATCAGCTCATTCAGAGTAAGAAGACTGTACCCACACTGAAAGGGCTGCAGTTAATTAACATAGCTGAGTATAGCATGATGTTGGTACTTTTAAGGTCACAAGTTTAATTTCATTATGGGCCAGGATGCAGACTGTACCCCTCACCAGAACCTTCCTCCTCACAAATGCACAGCACAGATAACAAAGCCAACCGGAGAGAAGAGAGACAAGGTCAATTCATTCTCACTCCTAGATAAATAATTCAAAGATGGCTTGTTACTGATGTGAATCTGAAATTTCAGAGGCAAATATGAAGATCTAGTCATAGGAGGCACACTTTCTTCAAAACATAAAGAGTACATTTTTGTACATATATATATCTGAAAGTATGAATATATATTACACTTACAAAGTCACTTCTTGGTTTCAGGTAATCCATTTGGATATTCTACTGAATTGTAATAGGGTACATTTCTCACCACTTTTGCAAAGGTATTGTATGAGTCAGGGAAGTGGCACACTCAAATTAGGGTAACTCCAGGAGGGACTATTTTCAAGGCAGGGGCAGTATTTAGGCAATGGCAATGTAAAGCCAAGATCCAATAAAAGTCAGAAGGGGGCAGGTGCCACCTCTGGGCCCTAAGGGCTAGAGAAGGGAGCAGTTACAGAAAGCAGAAGGAGTCATGAATGAAAGCCATCTTGAGAGAAGCAATGGCTTCCCTAGGGAGACACAGCCAGTCCCTGGTCACTCCACAGAAAGGGATTCAAAAGAATTATACCCTGACCTCCTGCTGGCTCTCTCCTTGACCAAACTCACTGAAAATCAAGGAGTAAGAGAACCTGTTGATGTTGTTGGGACAGAATCATCTCCCAACACAGTGAACAGAAGGCAAAAGAGAGATAAAAGGTGGATATGAGGGGCAAGCAGATGCAATCCATCTCAG
This sequence comes from Halichoerus grypus, assembly GCF_964656455.1. Lineage (NCBI taxonomy): Eukaryota > Metazoa > Chordata > Mammalia > Carnivora > Phocidae > Halichoerus > Halichoerus grypus. Next base: position 82,335,173 of record NC_135723.1, read on the forward strand.
GTATCATTCATCAGTGATCATTAGACACTTTAAATAAATTTATGTACAACTGTGCAGATTTCCACTTTCTTATATTATTTTTTCATAACTATATGATTTCAAATACTTTTGGCACATCTACACTAAGACATTTTGGTTTGGCTATTGGAAATTCCAACCCTAAAACTAACCAATTCAGTTGAAATTTATTTTGAAAATAATTAATGCCCTGTTTGAAAAAGAACAGTAATGATGTTAATCAAATTGGTAATGACATTCTAACCTGTTTATTTAAAATGAAAGACAAGCAATCCGTGAACATGAAAAAATTTACATATAAACAACCATAATTATACCCTATAAGATTAATAAACTTTTTTTATGGCCGCTAATTACATTTTACAATGAGAAAGCACAGTAGCTCCTTAAGGGAAAGAGTTGTTATAATCTATCAAGTCACTAGTAGTGTGGGAATTTTTAAGCCTAACCACCCTGCATATATTCATCCAAAAATTCTAATAGCAAGTTGGATTTAAAACCTTCACTTTTTAAGGAAGGGACTTTAATATTCCAACTAGTTCTCTAGTTCTTCTAATTTATGGCTTCTCCTGATCTTCAATTTTTCCTTATTCAAAAAATAAGTGAACACTATTTTTTTTTCTAATTTCCATACATTTCGGTACACTGTAATTTCTATAAAATGATAACCAGTATATATGCAAAATTGCAAACTAAAAAGGTTAATTCAATACACACACTTTTTCTGATTAGTGGTTAAATTAAATATAATGCCTTTTTAATGGTTACTTTTTGATTAGTCCATTCAACAAATTAGCTCCCACTATGTTCCAGACACCATGACAAGCTCTGGATATAGGGCAGCAAACAATACAAGGTCCTTCCATCCCCATGAAGCATATGGTCAGATGCAAAAGACAGGCATTAAAGAAACAATCACCCAAATAAACATTTAACAGCAACTGTAATAAGCACTGGGAAAGAGAAGTACAGGCTGCAAAGAGTAACAGGGTAATTCATCTGCTCTGAGGGGGATTGGGAAGGCTTCCTTGAGGAAATGACATTAAGCTGACACATGAAAAGGTAAGGGGAAAAAAGGAAAGGAACACTGAACACCAGCCACAGATTGTCTTTCACTGTAGCCTTCCTTCAGATGTGTAAACCACCCAATTTGCACAAGTGAGGAGGAGGGGCAGTCGACTAAGAGGTACTTAATTTCAGAAACTTGCCACAGGCTGCATAATATTATAACAAAGACCATCATTCCCCATGATTTTTACACATACTATTTTCAACTAGTATATGCATAATTTGGGTTCTCATATCAGAACTATTTAAGAAAATAACTATATAATTATCAGCAAGAACTGCATTATGTTCTCATAGATCCTCAGGTTTATAAGGGTTGGGAATGAATGAACAAATGAACGGATAGATGGGAAATGAAAGAATGGATAAATCCAGCAGAAACTAAGCCCATAGGAAAAAAAACCAACTTTAAGGTAAGGGCACAGGGGGAAAAAAGCATACTTTATATGACTTATAAGCTCTGATATTTATTTCCTTTAGGAAAGTAAAAAAGTCACTGAAAAGTAAAAGAAACACTTCATTTTCACTCAGGCAGTGAAGGCTTTGGGATAGGATTTCAAAAGAAACGAGAAGCAGGTTAGAAATAATCCAGGAGGAGAATAATTTGGGCTTTTTTCCCCTTTACAAGATAATATACATTTTCAGCACCTCTCAGAAGGAGGAAAGAGAAATAAATGAATCTGTCCACCTCTGAAAACTCTGCTCAGTGACCCAGCATCCCAGAGAGACAAGGAGAATGTCATTCCCTGATTTCATTATTTCTAACTACTACTGCCATGATTCCACTGTATTCCAGAGTAAAAGATACCTTCTCGAAAAAGTTTGCATGCAGCTTGGGATTTTGTTTTTGTTTTTTCAAAGATTTTATTTATTTATTTGACAGAGAGAGACAAAGTGATAGAAGGAACACAAGCAGGGGGACTGGGAGAGGGAGAAGCAGGCTTCCCGCCAAGCAGGGAGCCCGATGCGGGGCTCAATCCCAGGACCCTGGGATCATGACCTGAGCCAAAGGCAGACGCTTAATGACTGAGCCACCCAGGAGTCCCTGCAGCTTGGGATTTTGAAATGAAATCTATCTCTAAGTATTCTTTTAAACAGAAGGTGGGGAAAACTTCTCAATGAGTTCCTTAGGACAGTAAAAATTTTCTGTAAAGAGGTTTTTTTACATGAACACAAAAAATTGATTATGATTTGTTACATTAGAAAAAACCAAAATGATGCTGTGGCACATTCTTAGCATCATTTGCCAAATCACTTAAAAATTTAACTCACCCACCCACTCATTCCCATCACTGCTGACTTAAAACTGTCACCTAGCATTTAATTTTCCTCTTCTGCTGATTTTCTTGCTGTGCAATCACCACTGTGGTTCAATTTTTCCCCCAAGCGTGTCAGCAGTAAAACATTAAAAAAATAAAAAGTTAGTAATTATAACCAATGAATTGAAGTCAATAAACCTTAAGCTGGCAAATAGTCCATTTAGACTAGCATTTTGTCACCAAATAATATATGATTTGAATCTTGAAAATAAGGTAGAATGTTGATAAGGACACTTGTCTGCGTAAATAAGTCTCCCAATTGACAATTTCTTGGATTTTCAGTGATTACCCACGTTCACTGATATCCTGGTTTTCAACTGATTATTTATCCCCTACCTGGCATTCAGGTACTGATCCTGAACACCAAAAGCCAAATACCACTGAAATTTTCATTTCCTTTATGTTGTCTAAGCTAGTGAACTCAGTATGTTAGAAGAAGGTGCATATGAGGTTAAAGGTCTTAATTACAGCTCCATTTACATAGAAAAAAAAAAAACCCACCACATTCCAAAGACCAAATAGTTGGTTTCATAAATGGCCATCATTGGATAATAGCAAAACTAGATGAAAGAACGCAAATGAGTCATATTTTATTATTCCACTACATATTGAAGAATGTGCCAAGCACATGCTCCTCTACCAAGCAACATCATTATCATCTTAGTATCCAAAGGGCAGCACACTAAGTTTCTCCAAAGTGGACTAATTAGCCCTTTTATTACCATCTCTGCCCCATCCACAGGGGAGGGCTAGCTTACTGCTCTTGATAAACTCCTTTATGTGTCATATCCCATCTGCACACCTAACTAATGAAACTCTGTGTGTGCATGTGTATGTACACGGGCATACCTATACATATGTATGTGTGTGTGGTTAGTTTTGTTAACATTTTTTTAGCATGTTGTATTGGCCAAGAACTTGCTAAGTGCTCTATCCCAATTTTATGGGTGAGAAAACTGAGACCTGGAGAAGTTATATAACTTGCCTGAGGCTGAATAATTTGTAAATGGTAGAATGGGATTCAAACACAGGCAGTGTGAATCTTGACTCATCTCTTAAACACCTCTACCCTCTACCACCTCAGGTCTACTTTAAAATGTTCATTCTTCAGTAGCTTTGCCTCCCACGAGTGCCCACATTCCTAAAAATGCAACCAAAGTTTCCTGTTCTCACCTCTTCTAGTCACATACACAACTCTCTCAGGGTCTCAGGTCATGATTCAGCTAGAGCTTGGACACTACCATCACCATGTAGGTCATCATAGTGAAAAGGAAATATGAACATTTCCTACTTTTCCTATAAGTAAATATCTCTTCCTTTGGTTTCCACCAATTGCTATAGTCCCTTATGTGGAGGAAGGCTTCCTAACCCAGTTGGGTACCAGCAAATTGGTCAGAGACAATGTGGGAACAGGTAGAGTTTGAATAGTTTGGGCAGCAATCATCCAGGTCCACAAGGACAATCAGAAGCCAAGGGGATAGTTGAGGCTCAGAAAAAGCATGTGCAAAAACAACAGGGAGTGATTAGCAGAGGCGGAAATCAGGAAAGGTGGAAGGAGACTGAAGGGTATTCCAGGCAGAGGGGACAGTATTTGATAGAAACCAACATAGGAAAGAATATGCTTAGGAAAATCAAACAGTTCAGTGGTCTTTGTACAAAGTGTTCATGAGCCCAGTTCAGTCTGGTTTTGTTCATTTGGTTTTGGTTTTCATTTCAACAAGCATTTGTTAATCACCTACTATATGCAAACAATCTTACTTGACTTCTATGAAAAATCAGTCTCCCAATTTTCCTCATAAATCTCTATCTCCTTTGTTGGTTATTATTCCTGTGTTTCTTCCTTTAACTGTTAGTCTTCTTTAGGATATGATCTACACTCTCTTTTCTTTTTACTTCACACCCGCTCCAAATCTATCCATCCAGTATAAATCTCTTTTCTGAGCTCCACACCCATGTCCTTGAAATACCTTGAGTGTCCAACTTGTATGTCGAAACATTTCCAAAACTTATTACATCTTTACCAGCATAAACTGGAAGCCAACTGGTATACCAAAAGTCTCAAACCACATCAAGCTAATCAGCCTGATTCCAAATGTATGTAAGTGCTACATACTTTATTGTTTGTAACAACTTCTAACTACACAGTACTGAGTGTTTTCCTCCTACAGCATACAATGCATGACTTTGGTCTACCTTGTCTGGCCCTCATCTTTCCTATGTCTTTCAGTGGTCAGGTTAGCCACCATAAATGAAGACTTTTCAAAAAATAAATTGAGGTCCTAATTTCCTTGAGAGGAAAGAAATATGCTTTGGTATATGCTTGGTATGAAAGATATATTCACATTCCAAAAGACTGATTTATCAGCATTGACTACAATATCTATAGTCAATGAAGTTTTCTCTATAATCTTGCTGCTCAGTGTTGTCAGCAAACCCACAGCACCAGCATCACCTGGGAGCTGCTTAGCAATGCAGAACCTCAGGCCCCACCCCAGACCTACTGAATGAGAATCTGTATTTTAACAAGATCTCCAGGTGGTTCCTATGCACAATAAAGCTGGAGAAGCACTGCTCTAATCTAAAACATTGAATGTGTACTCAGGAGCCCTGTATTTTCTTTTGAAAATTTTCCATATCATACTCAAAGGGATTTAAATGCATTCATTGCAAGGATTATTTTGGTAGATCTTGATGTTATCATCATGAGGAGATATAAAAGCTCCCTCCAAGCTCACTTTATGAAGAAGTTGGTGCCTTGAACATGATGTTCACTTCCCCTAAGGTGAACAACATCTCCTAACAAGCCAGAAATTTCTTTCCAAAAATATCCCACTACTCACAAATTGTAGTCATATTTTAAGAGTATTGTGTTTCAATTCTTGCATCAAATGCTGTCATGAAGTTTATTTTTGTGTCATGGTAAATCTATAGGCCAGTGAATACATCATGTCGAGTGTTGAGCGTCAGTAAGAGGTTTTTAAAACATATTGCTTATTTGAAAATAATGGATGGGTTTTTGAAAAACAAAAGTTTGACAAAGGCTGAATGATTGAAAGTCAAATTTAAATGCAATGTACCTTGTCATCAAGAAACTTCCCATAGCATTCATATGCAGCAGGATAATTTAGTGACATACTCATTTTTATCTGATTCTTATTGCTCTAGAAGAACCATGAAAGAATTTTTTTTCCTTTTTTCCTCCTTTTTTTCTCCCTTTGTGCCCTCCACAAGAGCAGTCAAGCCTGTGTTCCCTAGAGAATAAACAGGCTTTGTTTTCAGAAGCCTTAGCTTACAGAGGCTGTATATCTGAATTCTCTAGAGAAGGAAGATCACCCAAGGTTTGAAGAGGAGGAATTGGAAATGGAGGGAGAGAGTAGTGCAGTGCTTCATCAGGGACTGGGAAGGATGGAGATCTTCATTTTGCTCCCTTTCAATGTCTGAGAACCCAGGAACCTCATCAAAGAAGCCTTTTACCTGTGTTTCCCATGGAAGGAACAGAGTCACTGCCTTTTAATAACCCATGGGGCCTACAGTGAGCATCCCCATAGCGAACATCTCTGTAGCACTTGAAACTAGTATAGACCCCAAATATGACAATGATTGAATTTCTTGACATACTAGTCAATGTGGCTCAGTGCTAGAGTTACTTGGCATAGAAGAAAAAAGTTGCTTGCACTTGAGTTTTAAAGAACAAATGTATTCCTTACAACAACTACCCTATCAGAGGGTAGACTTGTGAGCTAAGACTCTGGAATACACTTACTCTTTAGCAGATTCTAGGAAAGTACTTTGTACACAGTAGATGATCCACGTATGTTATTGCCTAGTAGTGACAGGAAAACAACTCAGGATTCCTGACTTTTAATATCTGCAGTCTACCTAGTAACACTGCTTCTCGAAAGCTTTTCACATTTTGGTGCTTAAATGAAAATATACTTTTATTTTTTTATGAAGAGCTAACTCCTTTTTCATAGACCATAACTTAGATATATGAAGATATTCATTGTCTTTCCAATTCTAATTTTCTAAATAATCTAAATATGTAAATGTTTTCATAATGGTTTGCCAGAGACTGTATGTAAATATCATTGGGCTCTTTAAAAAAAAAAAAAAAAGAAGCAAAAAAGGAAAGAAAATAAAACCTTTCAGGCACTTCTGTCTTGAAAAATAATACTATTTCAACCTCAAACTTGATGAGACTTATATATTGCTTTTTAGATGCCCTTAAATAAAACCTTTAAAAAGAAAGAATATAATCTACTTTAAATTAGGACTGGGAATACTGAAAATTAGACTTTTTTCTTTCTTAAATAGAGTGGGACAAGTCATATTCAAGGTGGCTTCTTTTTTTTTTTAAGCAGGACAAACACAAAGGAACAGGAAGAATTGGAAAGACTGAAAGATGGGGAAAAAAGACTTTTCAATAAGTAATGAAGAGACTATTTTCAGGAGAAGGGTCAAGAAGAGTGAGAAAGTTAAATACTAGAACACCTGGATGGCTCAGTCGGTTGAGCATCAGACTCTTGGTTTTGGCTCAGGTCATGATCTCAGGGTCCTGGGATCCAGCGCTGCTTCTGGCTCCCTGCTCAGGGGGGAGTCTGATGGAGATTCTCTCTCCCCTTCTGTCTCCCTCTGCCCCTCCCCCTCTTGCTGCTCAAGCTCTCTCGTGTGCGCTCTCTCTCTCTCTCTAAAATAAATATATAATTTTTTTTAAGAAAGTTAAATACTGGATGAGAAACCATAATTAAAGTAATCAGGCTAGAGACTGAGAAGAAGAGGATTAGTGGAGATAGCAGTGAGGCTTGAGGACCGAACATCAGAAACAGGGAAAGAAACCTGAAAAGAGAAAAGAGAGAAGTGGGAGCTTTTTAGCAAGGGAAGGAACAGGCAAAGAAGCCACTGTTTTCTCTCCAATCTTCCATCCTTGCTAGGAGGCTACCATTGACCTAATCATCTGGCGGTCGTCTTCCTGGACTGGTGTAGACTTGATTCAGGGTAGTCTCATTCTATCCAACCATTCTTCTGGGTTACTGAGTCCCATCATGACTAACCATCAGGCAGATATTATAATCAACACATCTGGACTTACACAAACTTAGCTGCATTATTCTGCTCATAGTTTCTGATTAAACATTACCAAATTTTCTTCAAAAGTTTTTCTGTTCTATCAATATGGGTCAATTATTCTTCAAAATATTTTTAGAATGCATATTTTTCTTTCTCATAAGAAATAAAAGCCATCAGTTAAAGATAAACTCTCAATTTCCCACCACCAAACTGACAAACCTGACTTCCTAGGCACCCATTCCCTCTCCCTTCCTTCTGTTACAAGATGATATATCACTTTTTCTATCTAATATCAAGCTTCAACTTGTGCTCTGAATGCACATGCAACATGTTTTCTGCTCTTAACACTATAGAATATCCCCTCTCTCTAAATCATTAACTCTATACTCTCATCGGGTCCTTCTTACCTATATTTGTATTTACTCAAGCCCTTTCTATTCAAAAAGAAAATATTTTGGGGGGGCTCCCGGGTGGTTCAGTCGTTAAACATCTGCCTTCAGCTCAGGTCATGATCTCAGGGTCCTGGGATCGAGCCCCACATCAGGCTCCCTGCTCCATGGGAAGCCTGCTTCTCCCTTTCCCACCCCCCCTGCTTGTGTTCCCTCTCTCGCTGTCTCTCTCTGTCAAAAAGTAAAATCTTTAAAAAAAAGATTTAAAACAATTTTTAAAAGAAAAAAAAAGTTACCATTTCTGAAACTCCCATCCAGCTAGCTCTCAAGCTAACTTTTGTCTCCCTTTACAACTAAACTTTTAAAGATTATCTAAACCTACCCTCTTCATTGTCTTACCTCCTACTCTCTTCTCAATATTAAATCTGGCTTCCGTCCCAGTGCTCTACTGAAATTGCTATGGATAAGGTCACTAAAACTTTTCATGTCACAAAATCCAATGGCCAATTTTCAGTCCTCATTTCACTTGAACCAGCATCATTAAAATTTTGACAATACCCTCCCTGGCTCCTGCACATGCTTTCCCAGTTTTCTCCTACCTCTCTAGATGTTCCTTCTTTGTTACCTCCTCTAATTCGTCTTTCTCTGCCTAGAATTTAAAAGCGAAGTTCCGTGAAGCCTGACCCAAAGCCCAATTTTCTTCACATAGTTGCATTCTTACAAGGTGATAACATCCAATCACACTAATGACTTTGATAACCAACCATATTACTACAATTCCCAAATTTATTTCATCAGCCCAGATTTCTCCTCTAAAATGCAAATCTAACACCAACTGGATAATGGACCTCCAGTTAGAAATTTCAAACTTACCTTAAATTCAGTATGATCAAAACTGAATGTACAGACTCATGCGTCTGGCCATGATGAAATAATTGGGACCAGCTGTACCCCACCACCACATTAAACAGCTAGAAAACTGGACAAAATATATGAAATAATTACTTTTAAGACAACAGGCAATTCAGGACTATAATCTCTGAGAAAAGGAAACAAATGAGTTGAGTCCTATGATAGTCCTGGCTTTCTGTCAGAAGTCACCTTCTGGACTATGGAGTAGGAAGGGACATGCCAGGCAGGACAAGGTGACCCCACTGAATTGAGAAAACAGAGTTCAAAGAAGCTAAAGTGCTAGAAATTCATAGATCAAAGAACCAGAGAAGTGGAAGCTATGCAGACAAAGAGCTCCAGAAATCTGCATAGGCTTCCCCTTGACTCTTTTGCTAAGTGCTAATTCCATTGCACACTTTAAATACATTACAATTTTATTTGTCAATGATGCCTCAATAAAGCTGGAGGAAAAAACAAAAACTCACTTTAATACAAAAAACACAGAGAAGTTAAAAGTAAAAAAGAAAAAATTAAAAATATATATACCATAGAAACACTAATCGTAAGAAAGCTAAAATAGAAATAATTAGACAAAGAAGACCGGAACAAGGAATACTTTCTGATAAAGGACATTTCATAATGATAGAAACATAATAAAAAAATAACAATCCTACATTTATATGAAACTAAGTATAATTATAAAATGTATGAAGCAAAACCTGACAGACCTCAAAGGAGAAGTATATAAATCTAAAATTATAATTGGAGATTTTATCACTCCTCTTTCAGGAATTGATAGAACAAGAAGACAGAAAATCAGTTAGAATACAGAAGATGTGAATAATACGATCAACCAAGCTGACTTAATACACATTTATAAAACACTCTGCCCAACAAATAGCACAATACATATTCTTTTGAAGTGTGCCTAAAGTACTAAGATAGACCATATGCTGGGCCATCAAACATGTACAAATCAAAGATGTTTATTTCACCACTTCTATTCCATATTATGTTAGAGTCTAACCAATACAATAGAACAAGCAAAGGATAGATAGATGATAGATAGATAGATAGATAGATAGATAGATAGATAGATAGATAGAGAGATGATAGATAGATAGATAGATAGATAGATAGATAGATAGATAGCACACAGATTGGAAAGGAAGAAAGTAACACATGTGTTTACTTGCAGACTAGCTCATCTCTTCTATCATATGATATTACCATCTAGGAAGCAGTCCTCACCAAATACTGAATCTGCTAGCACCATGATCTTGGACCTCCCAGCCTCCATAACTGTATGAAATAAATGTTTGTTGTTTATAAACTCAGTTCATGGTATTTTTTTTATAGCAGTCCAAATAGACTAAAACAGATTTCATCAAAATTCAAAATTGCCACTCTTCACAAGTCATCATTAATAAAATTAAAAGGCAAGTCATAAATTGGGGAAAAATATTTGCCATAGATAACTGACAAAAAAACTTTTACACAGAAATTTTAAAACTCTTAAACTCAATAAGAACACAAATAGCCCTAATTTTGAAATGAAAAAGATTTGAAGAGAAATTCAGAAAAGAAGATAGTCAAATGGAAAACTCTTCAGGGAGATAAAAATAGAAATTACAACCAATGATATACTACTATCTAGCCACTAGAATGGCTAAAGTTAGAAATTGTCAATACCAAGTGTAGACAATGATGTGGAGCAATTAGAATTCTCATATGTTGCAAATGGGAGTGCAAAATGATAGAAGCATTCTTGACAATAGGTTGGCAATTTCTTTAATACATATACTATATATGTATATGTGTATATATGTGTATATGTACTATACTTATATAATATATATTTATAAAAATTAAATATATGCACATACCATACAACTCAGCAATTCTGCTACTAAGTATGTTTATCCAAGAGATATAAAAGCATATGTTCATTATGGAAGCAACCCAAGTGTCCATCAATAGGTGAATGGACAAAAAAGATATGATACACACACACACACACACACACACACACACACACACACACACACAAACAATGAAATATTACTCAGCCATAAAAAAGAATGAAATCTTGCCATTTGCAACAACATGGATAGATTTAGAGAGTATAATGCTAAGTGAAATAAGTCAGTCAGAGAAAGACAAATACCATATAATTTCACTCACATGTAGAATTTAAGAAACAAAACAAAGAAAAAAAGAGACAAATGAGAAAAAAGACTCTTAACTATAGAGAACAAATTGATGGTTACTAGAGGGGAGGTAGGGGCAGGGGGAGGGGAATGGGTGAAATAGGTTAAGGGAATTAACAGCACACTTATCTTGATGAGCACTGGGTAATGCATAGAATTGTTGAATCACTATATTGTATACCTGAAACTAATATAACACTGTATTTTAATTATAGTGGAATTAATATTTTAAATAAATAAAAACATACATTCACACAAAGGCTTGGACACAAATGTTCATTGTAGATTTATTCGTAATAGCCAAAAATTGAAAACAACCTAAATGCCCATCAATAGATGAATGGATAAACAAATAGTGGTATACCAATAGAATGGAATACAAGTCAGTGATACAAAGAAACAAACTACTCATACACATAATAATATGAATGAATCTCAAAACCCTTATATGGAACAAATGAAGCCAGACCCAAAAGACTACATACACTGTGGTTCCTATTTTTGAAATTTTAGAAAGACATATTGAATCTCTAGTAAGAAAGCAGATCAGTGATTGGCTGGGGCCTGGGCAGAGTACTGTGTACTGTGAAGGGCAAGAGGAAACTTTTTAGATGATGGAAAATTTTTCTATCTTGATTTTGGTGGTGATTAAACAGGTATATTCATTTGTGTCAAAACTCATTAAACTAGCCACCTAAAATAGGTTCATGTTATACGTAAAAATTACCTAAAATAGGTGTATATTATTATATGCAAATTATTCTTAATAAAGTTGATTTTATTTTAATCTATGCCCAGCTTCTCCTTCCACCCCAGCCCATACCCTTCAAAACCAAGTCCTTTCCAAGTTATTTGAAACCTTGGTATCATGCTTTCCCACTTCCATCTCCCTCAACATTCATATTCATATAATCACCATGTTATGTTTACTTTCAAAATATCTCAGAGTCTTGATACATCTTATCTCCACTGGCACTTCTCTAGTCCTACACTTCATTATCTCTCACCGACATCTGTATGGCATCTCAGCATTCACTCCTGTGTCCTTCCAGTGTATTTCCCATGCTCTAATCATACAGATCAGATGATGATAGTCTTTTAAAAAATTTTGCAGTCTTTACCATGATCTAGAAGGCCCTGCATGGCCTGGTCCCTGCATATCTCTCCAATATTTCAGTCATCCTGTAGGTCTCCACACTCCAGCCACAGTGGCTTTCCCTTCAGTCCTCAAATGGATTATGTTTCTTCCCTCTTTAAGGCTTTCTCACTTTCTGTATTCTATGCTCATATACCCTCATCACCTAAATCCTCCCTCATCCTTCAGATCTCTCTTGAAACATCACTTCCTCAGGAAAGCCTACAATGGTCTCTCATAACATTCTGAGATTCTCCTCCATAGTACCTACTTCTGTTGGAATTGTATTATTTATATAATTTACTGTTTAATTTCTATATCAACTGTAGGATTTAAGGTTCACAAGAACAGTGGCCCTGTCCATCCTATTTACCACCATATCTCCAGTACCTAGTAATAAAAAGTTCAACAAACATGAATAAGTGAATGAATGTAGCCTATAATAAAGAACAAAATAAGACCAAGTAAGCCCACAGTAATGATAAAATAAAGTGTCAATGATGACCTTCTCTGAGAGTAAGTAGCTTCTTTAATCACTAACATTTTGTTTCTAAAATGAGTCCAGAGGGACCCAGAAATCAAAGTAGAACAAACAAACCTATAAAAGGTGAATGTCATTTTATCTTTAAGGTACATCACTGTAGTCTCTATGTTTTAAAATCTAAAAGAGATGGACTCATTACCTGGGATGTGACAATGCACATCAAGAACAAAAATAACTAAAATGAATGTAAATATATAAAATATTATATATATATATATACACACACACACATATATATATAATGATGCATGAATTCATAATACTCAGAAATTCATTGGTCACCATTGGAAGTTGCTTGGGCACCAAATCATTCACTAAAAATTGATAATAAATAGGGGGAAAACCAAATATTTAATTTGCCTTTTCAGTAGTTCAGAGTAATTACATTGCAAATGAGGGGAAGTTCTCTATAGAAGAATTCCAATTAATAAATGCAGAAGGAATTGTTTCTATAATGGTGACTCCCAAATTTGTTTACTACCTCTAAGCCTACTTTGACTTGGACATTTCAAACAGCCCATCCCACATGGCAAAATCAGGGATATCTTTCTTACTTCCAAGGATCTTCTATGCCAATGGATCAATAAGCTGAAGCATGGTTTGTATGATGAGAGACTCAACATAAAAGTAAGTTTTGGGATATTCTGTGGAGAATGTTGAAGGCCAGCACAAAGATTTTGTGCTTAATTTGGTAAGTGATGGGGAACCATAAGAGATTTTCTTTCTTAGTGATGGTGTTTTATAAAAATAAATTATTAGATCTGTGCTTCATAAAAATAAATCTGGCAGCGTATTTTAAAATAGACTGGAAAATAGAGGGACTAAAGGTGGGGAGAGAGTTGTGAAGTTACTGCAAAATTTAAGGAGGCTGTCATAATGGCCTGAAGTGGTGTGATAGCAGTGGGAATGGCAGATTCAGGACCCAGAGGGAAAGTATAATTAGACAAAGGCTAAGAGTTGTGATTAAAAAGGAAGATTATAAATGTATAAAATCATACCCACAGTGTTATGATTAAAGAATGACTTGTGATAATAATAATAATGGCTGTCAGGATTTGGTTTGCAAGCTCCAAGCAGTCAAAAATTCACAGTTGGTAACACAGTGTTGATAAAATAAAATGTTAAAAAATTCAGCAATACTATTGCATCAGAGTGTAACCAAGTACTGGAAACCACTTGAATATTTAAAACAGAAAGATTACTCTGAAGGTAATTCATTACATAGGTAACAGGAGAGGTAAAAACCCAGAGGACAGTGAGACTACCCAAAGATTGACACCAAGAGGAAGCCACTACCATGCCTAAGCCAGACAGAGAAGGAGAAGTTGATATAACTAGAGCCAGAGGCCAGGGTCAACCAATCCTGGGGCTTCAGAGGAGACACTTAATATCAACATTAGCCATATGACTTCAAGGCAGAGATAGAAGGGGAGAAATAATCAGAAATCTCCTACCAGTGCCCTGCATTAACAAAGATCAACTGGAAGCTCAACGACAGGGGAACCATGGAAATACAAACTACAGGGATCAACCTCCTATAACAGAGGGCAAACCAGAGGATGGGTGAAGCATGGATATAAAAGCAGATAGACTGAAAGCCAGCACAACTATACAGCTTAGGGTGAAAGCCTTCAAATTTTCAGCCTAAGACTGAAGAGATACAAGTATAAAATCAAGCAAATTAAGTAAATATTATATAATCTTAAATTTGAATTGGAAATGTCAGCCTACACTGATGATTCCTTTTATTTTTAAACATGCATTTCCTAATTCTGTCTACTGAAAATGCAGTGACGGCGCAATAGCAATGAACTCTCCTGGCACTCAGACTGTGGTCTCTAACTACCATTCCTCATGGAAAAGAAGAAGGGTTCTTCTAGGAATCACTGATTCTAGATATATAGCAAGATGAACCTGAAACAACTTATTGTGCCACAAAGCAAGGATATTATCAAGAATTAATAGGGTTGTATGAAAGGACACTGGAGCCAGTACGAAGGAGCTCCTACTGACCTAATATAGAACAATTTTCATCAAAAAGAATTAAAAATACAATAAATTAGAACACATTAAAAATATAATCCAAAAATAAATTGAACTTAAATCTAATCAAGCCTCTCTATCAAACTACCAGTTTATGTTAAATATGAAGATAGAGCAAAAGTTCCACATTTTGGAATACATGAGAAAGAATCAGAAATCCAAGATGTGGAATACTCTATAGTGTAAATGACACAGGGCCTCAAAAAAATCAGTGATATTAAAAAAGAAGAGGGGCTCCTGGGGGACTCAGTCAGTTAAGCATCCAACTCTTGGTCTTGGATCATGTCTTGATCTCAGGGTGGTGAGTTCAAGCCCCACATTGGGCTCCGCACTGGGCATGGAGCCTACTTAAAAATAAAAAATAAAAATAATTAAAAATTTAAAAATTAAAAAAGGAGAAAGACTTAAGGGACATATCAACCAATTGCAATATGTGGACCTTGTTTGGATATTGATTCAAATAACCCAACTGTAAAAGACATTTTTAAGACAATTAAGGCAATTTATTTTTGTTTTGTTTTTTTTTAATTTTATTATGTTATGTTAGTCACCATACAATACATCATTAGTTTTTGATGTGGTGAATATAAATTGGGCTTTAGATGATATTAAGGAATTACATTAATTTTGTTCAGAGTGGAAAAAAATAGTTAAAAAAGAAAAGATAAGGGGCGCCTGGGTGGCTCAGTTGGTTAAATGTCTGACTCTTGATCTCAGCTCAGGTCTTGATCTGAAGGTTGTGAGTTCAAGCCCTGCATTGGGCTCCATGCTAGGTGTAGAGCCTACTTTAAAAAAAAAGATAAAAAGTCTTAAGAATAATTTGTAGCTATTCACCCAATGATGCCCAAAGTTGGTCTGGAAAACCTGGGTCTGAATCCTAAGACATGGTGCCCAAAGTTTTCCGATTGTCAGAATCACCTAGGCAACTTTTAAAAATCCAAAATCTCTGTTCTGGGATGACACTAAACAGTTCCTCCAAGTATCCTAAAAACTATCCAGGTTTGACTATCATGCTATAAGTCTTTAGAGGAAAATCCTACGTAAAGACCTTGAAGCTGAGTCATTTTGTTTATAGCACTGTTTCTATACAGCCTGGGAACCTGTTGTCCAAGCACACTGTTAACAAAGTGAGCTGTCTTTATCTGAAACCTCCTTTCAGTGTAGTAGAGTAACTAATAATATTTGCTATTTGTTGTAAGTCTTCTAGGCACTATGTATATTATATCTCTTGCAACAATCCTGTTGCAATCTTGTTGCAACAAGCTAATGATGAAGGGCTAATGCTTGAGCTAGAATCTGCGGGATTCCAAAGACTACATTCTTTCTGTGACACTATATAACTTCCTTAGTAACAAGCAGGAAAAAAATATTTCCTGCCATATCTACTGCAACCTTTATATTTACATCCAGAATTTGTTCTCCCCATTCAGCTTGTGAATGGCAGCTGCATAGCAGAAGACCCAGCAAAGACCTGAACAATAATCAAAATCTGAATGAAGGAAAAAAAACTGGCAAAAAGAAAGAAAATCCCACATGAATTAAGGTCCTATAATAACTATATTATCAACATTAATCATATGACTTCAAAATGACTCCTTCACCAAATCCAACCTGATAAATTGGAATTATTTCTTCCTAGAAAGAAATGATGTGTATAAATGTCCATAAGTATGTTACCATTTCATGCATGGTATATTTCATAACAGGAACATAGGTGAAATCAACATTTTCAAGTCCTGACATCTTTAATAAATCTAGAGAATCACAGGTACAAACAAAAAAAAATGTTATTCTTTCAGTTGCATCATAAACAAGACTTAACACTTGTATTTACCATCCCTTACTGCAGCTATTACCTAATAACCTTACTTTTTGAAAAAAGATATTCATTTCCTTTGAACTGTTTTCCCCCACATCAAAGCAGAAGTATTTAATATATTTGAGAAAATAAATTACTGGGCATAAAATCAAACTCCCTGTTCCTTAGAATAATTTTAACAACTTATTATACACTGAAAAATATATACACCCATTGTTGGTTCACAACCCTGGGAGTTCCCCAGGTGAAATCTGAAACTGGCCCCAGTACATGAGGTTAAGGAGAGACCAAAGAAAGAGGTTATCCATTCCAGACTGGCAGGTTAAATAAGCAAGGGAACTTACATAGGAGGCTTGTCTTTGGCAGCCACAAGATGAGTAGATCCCCACACCTGTCGCCAAAATCTTAAAAGTTGATACAGAGGCCTTAACAGGGTTCAGTCACATATTCAGTCAAGATGGTCTCAGTAACACACTGCTCTCTCAAGACTATGGCCTTGAAACATCTCCTAGTGTGAGAATGGTGGGAAGAATGTACATTTCAAGGACAGGGGAGAGGGTGAGGAGCCCCAGTCCAGCTCCCCATTCAACTGGCAATCATGTCCTCTCAATGACCTCCTGCAACGCTCATGCAAATTAAATATTCAAACTAACCAAAAATCAAACTCCCAAGCACACTTGTGCTAAACTGTTAAAGATTTCATTTCTCATCCTTATCCAGACACACCAAGGAGCAGTTTGCTAAGAGACTAACCTTCTTAATAAGTAAAAATTGCACATAGTGGGGGAATTCCCAAGCCACAAGAAGCGAAATCAATAAGAGACTCAATCTGAAGGCTAGCCTTGCAAACCATGGATGTGGTTATTTTCCTCTGTGCCAGAATCTTGGTAGAGAGTTTTTTCTCTTCCTAAGAAACACGCTGGACATCCACTAAGGTGACAGAGAGCCCATGTTCCTCCCATAGAGCTGCTCAGTTTGGCATGGAACCTAAACATTGTTTTGGAATCCATATACTTAGCACAAATCAGAATATTCTCATAGACCAATGAATGTGTTTGTGGGTATCTTATTATTGTTGTCAGATTATTATTATCTCCCAAGTAGAGCCTGAGACAAGGACTTGGGTGCAGGTGGTTTTTTCAAGAGGTAAGTCCAGAAAGCAGGAATAAATGAGTTGGGAAGGTGAGATGAAGGAGTTAGAGGATATATCATTACTTGGTTGGAACAGTGGGAATCTGGGACTCAACTCTGCAAGGGACCCACAGGAACTATATAAAACATGCCTCAGAATTGTCCTTCTAAATAATATAAGTCTAGTACATTTATTTGCCAACTCCCTATTCCATTGGTTGAAAGTCCCTGACAAGGCACAGACTCTCCCACACTATCAGATTCTATACTAGACCATGTTCCCATGGCTTTGTAGAAAGTGCTAAGAGTTTATATTTTTAACAAGTTGCTGCAGGTCCTGGGACCAGACTTGGAGAAGTCCCTAGAGAAATATCTCATATATATATATATATATATATATATATATATATATATATATACCCACAAACCAGTCTCTCTTAGAAATAGCCCAAGGCAACTGCACTGTACTGGCTCCCACTTACGAACATCCACTACCACCCATGAAGCATTGTAAGGTGGTTCACCATACATGCCTCTGAAGTGGTGCCCACCTTGAGAAAACCAATGTTTCTGTTGTCCCAATACTACCAAAGCACTGTCTCAAGTTTCCAGGACCAACGCAAGGTCCCCCTGTGTTAGCTGGGGTCCCAAGAAGATATTCTGGTGCTCAAAATCTTACTAGTCTGACATAAAGACTTGCATTCTGTCAGCTCAAAGCCAAGCAAGGACCAGAAGCAAAAGATATCATACCACACCTTTATTAATTTTACTCTCCTCTTTTCTCAAAAGCCCTACCTCCAATCAGACCCTTCTCCCATTTTCAAGATAAGATTTCTCAAAATAACAAAGAATGGAAGTTGACTGGAAAAAAGACTGCAACACTAGCAACATCTGAGCTCCAACTCAGTCTGTGAAAATCCCCTTGTTTGCTTTTGTCCTTTTGGTTTTTGTGGCAAGCATTGGATAGGTCTATTACTTTAATTGTGATGGTATCATGGATGGTTGCATATGTCCAAGTTCATCAAATTGCACACATTAAATACATGTAGTTCTTTGTGTATCAATTTTACCTCAAAAATGCTGTGTTTTTTTTTTCAAAAACCCTTCTTTGTAATATATATAGCACAGAAACATTGATCCCTTTTCTCTAAACTCTGAGAAATTTCTGGAGTGATCTTTAGCGTGATCATGGTATAAGTTATCCATTGCTATATAACAAATCAAAGCTCAGTGGCTTAAAACAACAACAAGCATTCATTTTAGTCATGAATCATTACATTAGCAGTTCACTGTACTTAACTCCTTTCAAATTGATTTTGAGTTCTGTAGACACCTTTATGCAGTAAAAAAAAAAAAAAAAAAGAACAGGGTATTATTATGAGTTGAATTGTATACTCCCAAAGAAGCTATATTGGAGTCCTAATGCCCAGGTCCTAAAGCCCAGTCCCTCAGAATGGGACCATATTTGGTGATAGGGTCTTTATAGAGGTGATCAAGTTAAAATGAAGTCATTAGGGGGAGCCCTAATCCAATATGACTTATGTCCTTATAAAAAGGGGAAATTTGGACACAGAGACAGACACCCATAGAAGGAAGACAGTATGGAGATACATACACACAGGGATAAGATGACTATCTACAAGCCAATGAAAGAAGCCCAGAGCAACTCTCCCTCACAGCCCTCAGAAGGAACCAACAACTCTGGCCAAGACCTAGATTTTAGACTTCAAACCTCCAGGACTGTGAGACAACGCATTTCTGTTATTTAAGCAACCCAATTTATGGTACATGGTAACGGCAGTCCCAGCAGACTAATACATGGCAAACAATTTTCTGAATTTGAAAAGCTCTGGTTACCAATCAGGATAATTTTGAAGATCCCTGGTCTCCCAGTCACTTCTTAGTAACAAGATTTGGTGGCAGGACAGGAGGTTTGGGTTTAAGAGAAGAATTACAAGAGTACTTAATTGACAGAGCATGTGTTATCCAAATCTCCACCATAATGATGTTGCATGGAGAAGCAAGGTTGTCATAACGTGAAAATATTCATTAATCCATTGGCCTTTGACCTTCAGGACAGTTAGACCAAGTGCAGAAAACCACAGACAACATCTAGGTTTCAGAGGAAATTACTTTCATAATTTTTGTTTTTATATTTAAGATAAATATTTTTTCTACCTTGAAAAGCTGGCTCCCATTTTAAGTAGATTCACATGTAAGGGCCAGGGACCTCCAGTTAATGGGGCTTCCTTCTTTATGTCACTTGCTCAGTTCTTACCAGCCTATAAGGACTCTAGTTTAACATATCTCACCACCTCAAATTCCTAGCTTTATTCTTATACCATTTTTTTTTAAAAATAGTAATATGACTTATGTGTTTTTAGCCAATCAATTTACCATAATTCTCATTTCTGTGTTTTTTCAATCCAGAATTTAAAGATGGAATGGATTGGTCCCCTCCACAGTGACTTTATGGTAAAAGGAGATGTGTTGCCTATTTCTTGCCATATAACTGTCATAATTTAACATTTCTCCTTTTATCCTTTGTTTCCTGGCATCTGTTACTTATGTTTAATTATGTTTTCCTCCCTAAACCTGTGCAGCTCTGACCTCTTAAATGCAAAAGAGTGAACAATGTAAATTTAATTTTTAACTGTAATAATGACATTTTTCAAAATAAGGAATGGCACTTTAAAACATGTCATTTATTTTGAATTCTACAGTCATGGAAAAAAAAATAGGGGCAAACTAGAATCTATTGTGCACTGCAGACCAGTCTTCATTATCTATGGCAAGATACAAACAGCCTTCTCTGGGATACAGCAAATTTGAAGCCTGGAATTTGGATCAAGGTCTTGCCTTGTTAAAAGAAGTGACCAGGGACACAGCTATTTCTCAGAGAATGAAGTTGTAACTCCTTGTTTGGTTTCAAAAGGGAAAGGCAAGTCTGCACTTCACATGCTAAGGAAAAAAGGCCCCCCACCCCACCTGTTGATGCTATCCACTCGGCTCACTCTATAAATTAAAAAGCTATTTTCACTGCATTTTTGTTCTTTTAACTATTTCTTTTCCTTCTAAAAGCTCTATTCATTTGTTCTTTCATTCATTCATTCCTCAGATATTTACTGAGTACCTATTTCATGCCATTCTGCTCAATGCTAGAGACACGATAATAAGACAGACATGATTCAAGAAGCTTAGCATGCAGTGGGGAATATACAGACAACAAACTGGCAACAGCTAAAGAAAGTATAACACAGGAAATAAAGAGAATGTGGGATAGGTAATATTGAGGAATTGCACTTTAGTTTAGGGCCAGAAAGGGACTTTCTGAGGGGGATGGCATTTAAGCCAAGATTTCAAGGACAAGAAAGAGCCTGGCTTTGTGAGTACCAGGGGAAGAGGTTTCTAAGTGGCAGGAAAGGGCTGGTATAAAGGCCCTGAGGAAGGAAGGATAATGTGCATCCTCTGGGAAACTCCTCTGTGACTGCAGTAAATGGATTGACAAGCTGAGTCCTAAATGTTTATTGAAGAAAGCAAGACACACTGCATGACTTGTCCCCAGACCCACATCCCCTAAGGAGGACTCTTGTTAGAGAAATACTGGCATATTTTAAAAATATGATTAACTCCATAAATCTCTGCCAACTTAAAAAAAATCAAATAAACCGACATTTTGTTTTTATTCTTTTTGCTTTTTCTTTGTCTTCAGTGTGTATGCAAGTGAATAACGTAGTCAAAAAGTAATCCTTACCTTCCAATGCTGCAAAGAAGCGAAGCCATTTTGCAGTCTATATTGAAATCATTTTGCAGTGATTTATTAGGACATAGGACTCCCTAAAAGTTCCAGCTAAAAAGAAGGATTCCCAAGGAAAGTAGTCTTATTGAGATAGATATGATCATCAAGCATATGGACTTTGGCATCAGGCAAATTCTGGGTTTGTATCCTACTTCCACCTTGTATTAATTATGTGACTTCGATATTACCTCCATTCATCTTCACAGGATTAACTGTTAGCCTCCCCACCCAAAAAGAAGGTTTAACTATGAAGAGTAAATGAAATAATATACATGACATATTTAATACAGAGCCAGGTACATAAAAGTACTGATTGGGCATTAACTGCTATTATAATTACATTTTATGAATGATTTCATTCATGAGTAAATCAAGAACCCATTGCTAAGTACATTTGTACTCAGAAAGTTTCATTCCTTATGAAAAAACGACAGACAGTACTGAGAAAAAAAAAAAATGGGTGAAAAAATATCTACAATGTTGCAATAAAGTTATTCAGCACTTCAAAGATCCATTTAAAATATAGTCATACCTTGCTACAGATCTCACTTCCATGAAATATCTCAACTTGATAAACTACCATTACATAAATTCCAGTGAACTTGATTTAGACATTAAACCTGATATGATTCAATGAAGGAGGGGTGAGAAGTGGAATTATTTCAAGAATGAACTAAAACACTTTTCTGTCAAAAGCAAATGCAGCTAAAATAGAATCTGAATTATGAGAAAGCCAAAACAATTTTAAAGAGAAAAAAAATAAAAAATAAAATGAATATTATTCACTTGCTACCATAACATTTTGAAACATTTTAACTGTCAAGGAAATGCTCATGACATTTCCTGGATTGTTAACTGATAAGCATTTTCCTACATGTGAAAAAAACTTTAAGCTCTTAACTATAAAATGTAGGAAAGAGATATATCTTCTAAGAGCATAAAACGTTCAGCTAAGTGAAGAGTCTATCCAAATTTCAGCTAGCTTTCCTCTGGGTCCATTAAACATGGGTCTGAACTTTCACAGAGATCTTGTAACAGGCTAATATTTCTGCAAACTTCAGAAATATTTTTTTAAAAAAACATTAACTGGATGACCAACAGAGAAAGTTAACATGATGAAAATGTAATAGGCAAAGGGATTTTTATATTTAACTTACCAACAGTACTACATGTTATATTAAAGAAAATCACTGAATCAAGTAAGAGAAGATGCGGGGATGGTTGAGTTGGGGTTTACACTTTTATCACCCATTTCTAAAAGGGAAGCTTACTCAGTAAATTAATAGGATGGAAACATTTTTAGAAAACAGCATTTAACCCATTCCAAAGAAGAAAAATTATTTTGAGGAATCTAACATGTCCATTTTCATATAAATAAATGTAAAAACTATGTAAGCTAATGAATCATTTTTTTTTTTTGGCTATTCATGAAAGCAGATCCATAGAAATCTCCAACTGAAAATATTCCAAGCAATTCTTTTTAGGTATTGTTTAAGCTGTTACATATGTTTGAAATAACAAGACTAAATTTTGAACTATTCATAATAAAAACTTTTTTACTAATTTCAACAAAGTTTTCCCCTAGCCTTCCCTCCAGAAGCAATTGTGTTCTGCAGTTCAGGACAGGACTGGATCAGGAAAATGGATGAGAAGACTTCACCTCAAGAGTCAGAGTTGAGAGATAAAAAAAATTAATAGGTAATTTATTTTTTAAAACAAGAACCAGGAACAAGACGGTTAGAAGCGGTTGGGCACAGAGAACTCTGTTCATCTAAGATTGTGGTTCTTACTCCCAAGGAGAATTTAAATATGACAAAATAGGCCATTTTCCAAACATGACAAGCTCCAAGGGGGTTGCCCCTCTCTGACAAATAACAGAAGAAATACCTAGTACAAATCTCTTGCTTGTTATTATCTCAGTAGACAGTAATTTCTAGAAAGTGAGAATTAGTTCTTTCTCCTCTTCAAACTAACTACACAATGCACAGTGCTATGCATATCAGAAGGAATCCCTCAAAAGTTCAGTGAATTCCACTGAAAAACAAATTATTCACTAATCTTAGATTCTTCAATGTCAAAGCAGAAAGACAGAATTAGACAAGAGCACTCAATTCTGAACTAATTCAATAAGAGTCATAAATTATGAAGTGTTTCCACCAATACATGGTTAAGCACGGGTACCTAATTTTAAAATGACTTAGTTATTAAGGGACAAAAATAACACAAATGTCACAGAATTTTCAAAGGAACTTTATAATTTGTGTAACTTGCTAGAATTGGGGTTATCAAATTTAATATGAACAGCTTTCATCAAATTTGGATTTAATGAATGCAGTTGTGAAATGGGCAAATCCAATATACTGCAAACAGCTCAACTCTTAATTCATTCCACAGATATGATTTGCCCCTAACAGCCAGAAGCATCACTTCTAATAGCTCATGTTATGGCAGAATGGATTATGTTGTATTCATTCTACCTCCAGGAAGGAAGCTAGCATCCATAATAGTAGCATTCAACTATGTGTTATAAAGTACAGCCCAGCAGAACCTTTATAACATAAAATGTGAAGATATTTAAAACATAAATTTAGTGGGTTGTGGCAGATTAGAGACTTCTCTCTTTCCACTAAAGGGATATATTTTTTATTCAAATCTTTCAAATCCTAGTACCTGCGATCAGTTACAAAACTTACCCAGGACTGTGGAAGAATATCAACCTCTGCTGTGTACTTCTCAGGCTCAACTCACTTTTTCTATAAACATGTATGTGCACAGGCAATGAAAGTTTCTAGAAGAGAAAATTTATCATTCATTTAACATGGAGGATGTGTCTGCATTTGAGAATATAATGGATGAATGGATGTTCCCATCTCCTCTTCTAGAGAAATGTGTACTATGCAGCAAAATTCAAGTTAAAAATGCTATGTGTTCTAGCTCTCCTTTTTAATATTTCACTCCTGAGAAAATCCCCCATCACATGTAAGCAATTTCTAAAATATTTGTAATCTAAGGAGGTTTCCAGATCTATTAGAAAAATGAACAATTGCATATTAGCTTGACAGAAGGTGTGCAGAATTAGATCAGAGGGTAAAAATCACAGCATTACAATGCAAAGAGGTTTCAAGGTCATTCTGAACTCCAAGTTCCAATCTCAGTTCTGATAAAACGGACTATGTTTTTGACAACTTAATCTCTCTCAACCTTGATTCCCTCGTGTGTAAAATGGGGATAAAAGTAAGACCTTTGGGGGAGTTGGAGTTTACACACACACATACACACCATATATATCATCTTCAGCACAATCATGAAACCCTGCCCATAGAGTTAATGAAGTTGAAACTACAGGAAATTTTTTTTTTAAAGATTTTATTTATTTATTTGAAAGAGAGAGAGCATGAGCAGGGGGAGAGGCAGAGAGAGAAGCAGGCTCCCCACTGAGCAGGGTGCCCGATGTGGGACTCGATCCCAGGACCCTGGGATCATGACCTGAGCCGAAGGCAGCCACTTAACCAACTGAGCCACACAGGTGCCCCAAAACTACAGGAAATTTAAAACTTGTTTTTCAGAGACCTATTTCTCCCTAATCAGCTATTGTTTACTTTCAGACCCCACTAACAAATCCACAAGTTGTGGATTGAAGGTCACTGGACTGAAGGTCACTGACATGATTTCAGTCTACTAACAAGCAAGGTCCTGCATTCCTTATTGGAGATAATGAGCCCAAGACCCCATCCAGCTCATACCAGCTCTTGGAGCTTGTGCATAGCCCCTCTCCTTGTCCTCAGATGACCTCCTGACTAATGTCAGGAGCCAAATTTTGCCTCATTTTAATGTTAAGCCTTCACCCAAAGTGAACGTGGGATGTATGTTACATATATGTTTGCTCAATGCACACACTCCATTTTTCTTCATGAATAGTCATAATTTCCCCCCACCGTTTTCATCAATATGTAGATAATCTCAACCCCTATGATTATAAAAAACTTGCCATCCCCCTCTTTGGGAAGGCGGATTTAAGGCTTGCCTTCCCATCTCCTCATGTGGCTGCCTCTCCTGTTTGCACCTTTCCCTTGCTGCACACTCAGTGTCTCCGTGACTGGCTTTGCTATGCACCAGGCAGAAGAGCTTGGGTTCTGTTATAATCCACAGATCAGGCACTCTCTGAATTATAGCTATACATGCATAATAACATGTGGACATCTCTACAGCCCCATGCCCACATGATATAGGCATTATCTACTCATGTTCTCTCCTCCTCCGTACATGACAGGCCATTAGAGGCAGAGGCTGGGTCATATTCAATTCTATAACCTCAGGATCTAACACACACCTGGCATCTAGTAGAACCCAATCAACTGCTACTTATATCTAGTGATAGCAGCTAGCTTCTCCTAGATGTTAACATATTTTATGAAGTAGGTCAAACAAAAAGAAGAGTGTCCATTCTTAACCTATTCAATTTTCCCCCTCTGTTTTTGTTGAACTTATGTAGGTAGAAACTTACTTAGCTGTGACAATCAGTTATTATTTTTCTACTTAAAATTTGAAATTTAAAAGTCCCCTACTATTTTACCATCTTGGGTTCATCTGGGTAACTTTCTAAAAATTTAATTTTCGGGGCACCTGGGTGGCTCAGTAGTTAAACGTGTGCCTTCGGCTCAGGTCATGATCCCAGGGTCCTGGGATCGAGCCCCGCATCGGGCTCCCTGCTCCACGGGAAGCCTGCTTCTCCCTCTCCCACTCCCCCTGCTTGTGTTCCCTCTCTTGTTGTCTCTCTCTGTTAAAATAAATAAATAAAATCTTTAAAAAAATTTAATTTTCTTTGCTATTAAAAAAATAACATTAACAGAATTGTGGGTCCTGAATACCAGGTGAGCTTCTTTTTTGATTCAAAATGCAATAAATTTTCTGACTAAAAATTTAAATAACTGACTTCTGCCTACAGGCAAGATTTCCCATTTACAATTTTTATTAAAGAGTAAAGAAATGAAAATATTTTTGCCAGATTATAAACCCATAGGAATGTTACAGATTAGAGTTTGCACTAATTGTTCAAATTCATTCCTTTTTAAAAAATTAGATCCTAATTTTTAAACACTTGCCAAGATTACAGCAGCCTATTTGGCACAAATCAGATTATCTCTGTATCTCTTCCTTCCTTCTCTCTCTCCCTTCTCCAAACTGGTGGCCCAATCCCAATCAGAAGCACAAGCAGCACCTCCAGCCTCCTCTCCACAAAGTGTGCCCAAAACAGGTAGTAGAGCCAAGGTTTCACAACCCTTAATTTGAACCTCTATGATACCTTCAATCCAGAGCTACAAAGCCCTTCTCCAATTAGCCTTTTCCAAACAAATGAGGCATGCAACCTAATCTTCACCCCGACTCCCACCCATTCTCCTTCTGAAGTATTTTTCCCATATATATATAGAGAGAGAGAGAGAGAGAGAGAGAGAGAGGATCATATAGCCAGAGGCTTGAATATTTCCTGCTCAGAGCACCTGTTAGAGTCCTATCTGTTAGCAACCTGCAGAACCTTTATATTCCCTGCAGGGGGCCCAGAAACCTGAGTTTTCACAAGCTTTCCCAGCGATACTGATGTGCATGGACTCAGGGTTGAGAACCTCTGCTCCAGCCCTACGCTGTAGAGCCCAGACCGGGAGATTTTCTTCATGGCTTTTGATTTTTATAAACATGCTTTGGATTCCCAATCATCTGCTCACCCCCGAGCCAGCATTTGAATGACTTCATGTTTTAGCACAACTTGTAAATGGCATCACAACACTTCCATTTCATGATAACTAATATTTAGGTCAATAAAGCAATTGTCTCTTGGAATCTGAACTACTTCACTATACGTTTTAAAATTTTATTTGTATCACACACATCCACACATGCCAAGGGGATCTGAAGGGAAAACCCAAAGGAAAAAGGCAAAACATCTTTAGTGGGGAAAGCACAGAAGAGTATCAGCCCCACCTGCCTGAAACGCAAATCAGCTCACACTGTCTTTAACAATAAGAAAATCAGAATGGATGGCTCAACACAATTAATAGTAACAGTGATGATGACAAAAACAACATTTATTTGGTCCTTACTGACATAGGCACTATGTCATATGAGCCACATATATTATTTAATCCTCACAAAAACCCCCCATTTCACAGATAAGAAAACTGAGGCCCAGAGATGTTAAGCACATGCCCAAGGTCTTATCTTTAATGGCAAAGCCGGGACTCTATGTTAGGTGTGTCTAACCCTAAGAACACAAACTCAAACTACTTTGCCATGCTGATATCCAGCCCACCAGCCCTGATTTGGTAGACAGTGAGAAAGTAATGTGTTCTCATAATTTCTTGATCGTGAGTTATCCAGAAACATTTCCCATGAAACAGGACACTACAGTTTGAATGCTAAGTCTGAATGTTTCACAGACCTATTAAGAAGCTCATTTTTTTTTTCTTCCACAGGAGAAAGATTACAAAATGCAATGTGAGGACATCAGGGCAAGAGGCATCCTTCATGGGTCACTGTGATTTACAAGAGTCACATCAGTGTAGTACCATCCTGAACAACGGACCCATAAGAGCAGCAATCATCAGCAAGACAGTAATAGTGAGCAAACTGCCTAAAAGTCAAGTCTAAATAGACTGATTGGTGGAGAAATCATCCTGGCATATAGTCTTCAAGAAAGAGTCACTCACTCCAGACAATGAATTTAAGTTTCAGCTTTGGAACCAGTTGCTTGTCTTAAACTTGCCATCCTGGAGATAACTACCAACCCCTCGTCAGCACCCATCCACTAGTATTTTCCCTTGTCTGCAGCCCATGGAAAGCCCATTTCAGAGTAGATGAAGATTGGGGCACTGGGCAGACGTTTGTGGGAAAAAAGAAAGGCACAAGTCCTTTACTTCAGTCAAAAGTTACAAAGAAGGCAAAAGTCAAAGTGAGTGGAAAGGTCAAGTAACCTCTAGTAAACACTACACAAAATCCTATAGACACCAGGCCACAACTGGAGACAGCTCACCACTCACACCAGAAGCACAGGTCCCCTCACAGATCCACAGATAAATGTTCAAGTGTAGGATAGTTCCACTCTGCTTGTGGCTCGGGCAGCTGTGCACCTCAAGGCGATAGACTCCCAGTCCGACTTACTCTCTGGTAGTAGAGTCATGGTATGCCACAGCCAAGTTAGACCCAATTTATGTGTGCCTATAAATATACTGTACTGCTCATAAAAATTCAGTATTCAACTAAGACTTCATAATAATAATCTTACTCTATTTCAGGTTTTCTCTGTCTCAGCACTACTGACATTTTGGACTGGGTAATTCTTTATTGTAAAGGGCTGTTCTGTGCATTGTGGATTGTTCAGCAGCATCACTAGATGCCAAAAGCAAATTCATTCCCCAAGTTGTGACAATCAAAAAACATCTCCATATACTGCCAAATGACCCTGGTGAGGAAATCACCCTTAGTGGAGAGTCACTGCTCTATTTGCTCAATTTGTCCCATATCAGGGGTCTTTTTTTTTTTTTTTAAAGATTTTATTTATTTATTTGACAGAGAGAGACAGCGAGAGAGGGAATACAAGCAGGGGGAGTGGGAGAGGGAGAAGCAGGCTTCCCACCGAGCAGGGAGCCCGATGTGGGGCTCGATCCCAGGACCCTGAGATCATGACCTGAGCCGAAGGCAGACGCTCAACGGCTGAGCCACCCAGGTGCCCCCCATATCAGGGGTCTTTAAAAGACAAATGTAATACTTCTGTACCACAATGCAACTTTTTAAAAGATATTTCATAACCTATGTTACTATAAGTCTCTATGTTTCTGATTTATCCAGACATCCAGTGTCCTTTATTCTGGTGGTGGTGTATTAAGTATCCTTGAATGAAATGTCAGGCCCTGCCTGGTTTCCCTCTTTCCATCTTCCTTTTATGAACATCTAGGACCCTTGAACTCTACCCAGTTTTAGACTCACCTCCAATCTCCTAAGGACTGATCTTGGTTTTGGAAAGGAGAGACACTAACCCAGTGTTCTCATAGTGTCTTGTCACTCCTACTCTTTGTTATTAAAACACATCCTTGTGAATCCCCAGTCTTTGAAAACCAGGCATGTGCCTTGAGTTGGGGGGAAAAAAAAAGTTCCCACTCACCACTCCATGTTGATAATTTAAGTTCTGCCTTGTCCCTATACTTTTATAATTGGTCTCAGAAGCCATGATCCTCTATGATCAAGTTCCTGAATAATTTTTACCAGTTCTGACTTAAAATTTGTGACTGCCTGCTTGCTGATGGAATTGTTAATCCAATACTATTTTGTCTGTTCCTTGGAATTACAAATATCATCTACTTTGGGCTTGGCTATCACTGAGCTTCCACAACCAGTCAGCAATGCTCATTAGACCTTGTTACACCTACAAGATGTCAATGGCTGTATTAGGCTGTTACCATCTGTGATTTCACCAACCCCTCTAAACGCCCTCCTCAGCCAGTCAGTCTCATTCTGCAACCCTGCCCCCTCCCCAGTGTCCATCCTACCCATGCAACTGGGGGACTTCCAGATCAAGGTTATTGCTCATGAGATTGTAGTTACCTTAGGTAGGCTATAGCACTCAGACCTAGAGTAGACACTAGAATTAATATCCAATTAGCTCTTCTAGATAGTTCATTCAAATTTTACTTAAACCTTAAGCCAGAATATTGCTTGTCTAGTTAGATCAATCTAGCTACACTGCTTTTCTAGGGGTAAAGAAAACTAACAGAACTAAGATCTCCAGTGCCCCTTCACAATGAATATAATATTTGAATACAGTATCTTTTTTACTCCAACATATTTTCTCAGGAAATGAAAGACTTTTGCAAGTCTCACTCCTAGCAAAACACTTAACTGAATCAATTTGTCTACTTCATCTCCTTCCTTCTTCATAACTACAGTGAGTATAAAATGTAAGTACAGATAACTCAGAAAGAAATCAGAAACAAAAATAAAGACTTTAAAAGTCTCAAAATGCTCCTAACAATTAATTTTAATTTCAGCAACTGCATGGACTAAAAGTATGCTCACTGGGGAGAGAATCTTAATAGGTCACTCTTTACAATCCTCTGCCTTTATAGAGAATTGCATCCAAACCATTCTAGTCAGTCATTGGCCCTGGCTAGGCTGTATCACTTACCCAACAATTAATAATTACACGGGGACTTCACAAAAACAAACCCATTAGAGTACAACAAATACTTTCAGAATCTCCCAGAAGTTGGGCAACAACCCTCAATACTACTTGACTTACTCCACCAACCTGCAGCATGAGTAAGGTGAGTATCCACACTAGTGCATGGACGGGTGAAATACCCAAGCTAAATGAAGCACTGTGATCCCAAGAAAGGTAAGTCTCAATGACACAAGTCAATTTACACACAAAACCAGTTGCTCCCAGAGATACAGAGTGCTTTTCCAATTACACATCATAACCCAGAGAACTGGAAAGAATGACATATTAAGGTTCTCTCCCCAGTGAATGTACTGAAATTAATTTAGTAGGTCTTGACTGCATTTTTTTCTTCTTATGGAACAGAATAGAAAATTTCAGAATGTTACAAGCAAATAGTAAGTGTAAGAATGTTCCATAAAACTTTTGTTTTGCTGGGTAGATAGATGATGAATAGATGATTGATAATACTGAACCACTAGTCACTGAACACCTACCATGCACCAAGTACTTTTCTAGACACTTAAATATATTACTGACTACAAAGGATAAAGATCCCTGCACTTGTGATGCTTATATACTAGTAGACTAGATAGAAACGTAAAATGTATTGCTTAGTGCATCACAGATTTTTTTAAGTTTGAAAGCCACCATTTATAGTACAGCGATGCCTAAGCATTCTCTCCACCACTCCCCAAGAGCAGATGCACCCAATAATGACCCTGCCACACTGGGAAGCCCTGGACAGGGTGAAGCGGAAAGAATAGTCCAAATCATTCCCCCCTCTCCCCTTCCAAGCTTGCCTTGGAAGTCAAGCACGGCTTCTTGAAGCCATCCTCTCTTTGCTCCATTTTGCATCTCCCGCTTTAATTGTGTCTCCTTCCCACAGTTCTAATAGATAAAGTGGTTGCAAGGGAAGGAAAACAGCAAAATGAACCAGCTCTTCAGGGATAGTCCCTAAACAGATGGAAAAGTTTCACTTTAATTTTTAATAAATATTCACTGCTAGTAACAGGCAAACCATTGAAATTGTGATAGCCTGTTCTCTTAGGCTAGTTAAACAGCATATCTACATATATTCTTCCTAAATCTCTTCAGAGCTATCCTAATAGGTACTAAGTAATGTCCAATTTGATACTTCTCAACATAATGACTTGCTTATTTAATTTGTAACAGCTCTAGCTCACCTTTAGTGGGTCTCTATACGAGCCCAACGCTGTGCTGTGTGCCTTGTCTTTAATTTTCACAATGACCCGTGAGGAAGGCATTAGTATCTGCATTTTGCAAAAGAAGATATTAAAACTTACAGAGGTTAAATCATTTGTCCATGATCACTTGCCTAGTAAGTGGCAGAGGTGAAATTTTAACAAATGCCAGGCAGCTCCACAAAATTACTGATTGTATCCTCATTGACAGCAGAAGGTTCATTATGTATGAAAAAATGATGAACTCTTAGAAAATGTACCTTACAAGCCTATGCTTCCCCTTGTTTGCTCTTAATCATACTTTAATGTTTTAACGATCATTGATGAAGACTATAAAACCATTGAGTTTAGAACTGAAGTGTCAACACAAGTACTTTCTCCCACTTTTGCTGCAATACGTTTAAATATCGAATTGCTCAAAAACATTTCGATATTTCTTGCACTAAGCCCTTTTAATATCCGTAAGGATAGTGGGAAGATAAGAGAACAGACTCTGAGTCCAGAATGTCTGGTCTCAACTCCCAACCCCACTGCTTATTCTGTATGGCCCTGGGAAAGCTGTGCCTCAGTTTATTCATGTAAAATGGGAATAATGATAGTACTTAAAAAGAGGATTGTTTTGAAGATTAAATGAGATATTGTAAGTAATGTATTTAGAAGTGTGGGTACTAAATAAACACTGTGTATTTGTTATTTTTATGGTTATTACTTCCTAAAAAGCACTATCTCATCTCATTCTACTAGTCATTAAAATCTTAGAGTTTATTAAGGAAAAAAAACAAAAGAGTAAGTTTTTCAGGGGTGGGGGGCCGGGGGAAGAAATCTTTAACCTCAAAGCTCTATAAGGACAGAGAATTATGTCTATTCCATCATCTGTTTCTTTACTCCCCAATTGCTTGGGTTGCTGATAGATGCACAGTGGATGTGATTGCCTAACTGATGCTGTTTTTGGAAAGCACTACACTTCATAAATTATTTGAAAAGGAACCATTTTGTTTTTATGCTGATATACAAGAAACCCCTGCTTTGCAAAACACAAAGCATGTTTATTTACTGAACAGAGGTCAGTACAGTAGATTTGCATAGAAAAGAGAAATCACAACCATTGCTAAAAGGAAATTCAAACCAATTTTGCAGCATAAGTCTATATGTTGTTTTAAACAAATGTCTCAAGTGTTGTCAAATGATAAGGCCAAGTGTACATCAGTATAAAAGAATATAAAAGTCCTTATCATCTTTTAGCCTCTTCTGACTGTTAGTGAGGCAAGAATATATTTAAAATGCATCTCCTCATGATCAATTTCTTTACTTAAAAATGTCATTCTGGATGGACATTTTATGGCTGATTAATTTTTGTCCCTTTTTCTCATATGCGAATAAAAGACCAAAATGCATACTTCTGGTAGATTTCCTTTCTATTGATTAGAGTGCTGATTTCCTACAGATCTACTATCTACAGCTCTCACAGAAAAATAACCTTTCAATCTATGCTGCTCTGTTGCTTAAATATATTTGTCTTTTCTCCAAAATACTTGTTAAGTGAACGATTAAGCATTTGAATGTAGAAGGTAGAAAACATTGTCATTGCCTTTGTCAAAAAGTCAACACATTAAATATGTTGCACATACAAATGTACTCAATTAACATTTTAATTAAGGGTAACAAATAATAATTAAACAGATGACATTTTATTTAATTTTCTCAACTGTAAATAGCTTGATGGAAATTATTGTTAAATCTGATGTAATTATTTCTCCTTGAAAAAACAGTGACCTCAAGCTACCCATAATCAGAAATATATCCCTTTTGTGTACTTATATAGTCATGTCATATTCATAAATAAGCTTCCAAGTAAAGTTTCTTGTGTTATGATTCATATTCTCTTCATGTGGTATGCAAGCAACAGCGTAGTCATGTCACAATTATGTGGTTCAAGACACTAGTTTATGTCTTGTGCAAAAACATAATATAAAGGAATTAGAGCCTGAATTCAACAGTTAAAGATTTATATTTGGTTGTTAGATCCAGATAAGCCATTTTTCCAAGCCTCACAACCCAGTTCTATGATATCCAGTTTTCATGTTGCCATAAGTCAATGATACCTGTCCTGGTTTTGCAACACAGTAGGAGTAGCTAATTGTGCCAAGTGGCATTATTAATTTCTCAAAGCAAAATTAGACTTAATTCATTTTATTTTTGAAAGTAAATATGAGCCACTCAACACTTTGAAGCAGCGTAGAGTGATTATATAGAAAATGATACGTAAAGTATCAACAGACATTGACTTACCAAGAAAACAGAATAAGCCCTGCTCTCAGTTTTGCCAGATTTAGCATAAATAAATAGATAAATAATTTTTGGCTTTTGTCCCATATCACATACAACATACTTAGA
Organism: Halichoerus grypus; assembly: GCF_964656455.1. Lineage (NCBI taxonomy): Eukaryota > Metazoa > Chordata > Mammalia > Carnivora > Phocidae > Halichoerus > Halichoerus grypus. The sequence goes on from NC_135723.1 coordinate 82,369,410, forward strand.
CCAAAAGATTATTCATTATTTATCTGAAATTCAAATTTAACTGGGTATCCTGTATTTTATCTGGCAACTTTTTTTTTTTCTTTTAGGAGTTGAGGACATGATTTCTTTTTTATTTTATTTTATTATGTTATGTTAGTCACCATACAGTACATCATTAGTTTTTGATGTAGTGTTCCATGATTCATTGTTTGCATGCAACTTTACTTTTAAAAAAGGAGTATCTATTTTCCAGAGTGGCTGCACCAGTTTGCATTCCCACCAACAGTGTAAGAGTGTTTCCCTTTCTCCGCATCCTCACCAACACTTGTTGTTTCCTATATTGTTAATTTTACTTACTCTGACAGGTGTGAGATGATATCTCATTGTAGTTTTTATTTGTATTTCCCTGATGATGAGTGATGTTGGGCATCTTTTCATGTATCAGACAACTATATATCTTCTTTGGAAAAATGTCTATTCATGTCTTCTGCCCATTTCTTTACTGGATTATTTGGTTTTGGGGTGTTGAGTTTTATAAGTTCCTTATAGATTTTGAATACTAACCTTCTAAAAAAAAGATTTTATTTATTTATTTGACAGAGAGAGAGCGAATACAAGCAGGGGGAGCAGCAGAGGGAGAGGGAGAAGCAGGTTCCCCGCTGAGAAGGGAACCCAATGCGGGGTTTGATCCCAGGACCCTGGGATCATGACCTGAGCTGAAGGCAGACACTCAATTGACTAAGCCACCCAGGCACCCTGGATACTAAACTTTTACCAGAGATGTCATTTGTAAATATCTTTTCCCATTCCAAAAGTTGTGTCGCTCATATGTGGAATTTAAGAAATGAAACAGATGAACATGGAGGAAAAAAAAGAAGAGAGAGGCAAACCATAAAATAGACTCCTAACTCTAGGGAACAAACTGAGGGTTGCTGGAGGGGAGGGGTGCAGGGAGATGGGTTAAATAGGTGATGGGGATTAAGGAGGACACTTGCGATGAGCACCAGATGTTGTATGTAAGTGATGAACTGCTGAATTCTACTACTAAAACTAATATTGCACTACATGTTAACCAACTAGAAGTTAAATAAAAACTTTAAAAAATAAAAATGGAGTATCTATAAGATAAATTCTCCTTGAGAAACAATTTCATGCTGTCTGATACAGGGTGAGCTGCAGAAAAAGGAGGAGAAATCTGGTGGTAGACAACGCCTTGGAGCACTCCAGGGCCCAGGGAGGGTACAAGGAAAGGCCCTTAGCCAACATCAAGAGAGTATGTCCAGGAAACAAACACTGTTTATTTAGTAAGTCATATCTGGAGTTTAAAAGTTATTGATCTATTGTTTAATCTGCTCTGCTTTCATTATTTTTTTTAATTGTGAGTAATAAATAGGTCTCAGAGGACAGTAAGCAGCACAAGGGTGTCTGTTGCTGAAGAGAATGCCAGAGACACTTGGAGCACTCTACAGTTTCTTCGGAAATCCCTGGAAGATGATGTAGTTCCCAGAGATTTGGCTTGACAAGACTCACAGCTGCTTTCCAGTGCAAAAGCGAGCATAAGATTAAAGAAGGGGGTGGGGGTGTCTCACGGCTCAGGGAGGCAGAACAAGGAGACAGACATCCACAGACTGAGAGACCCAGAGGGGGAGAGGAAGGAGAACAAGTTTTTGGAAGTGCTAGTGTTTTTTTCTAGCTGAGAATTCAGAAGGGATACGATAATCAGGAGTATGGTTTCCTTGAAATCCCTACCTTTTAATTGGCAAGATTAGAACTGAATTCAATCATCCAGATATTTCACCAAAACAAGTTCCAGGAGGAGATAGCTAAGGCTACTAATCTCCTCCCTTTCAAAAACATCCCTCTGGTCACCTCCAATTACTCAAAAATCCCATGATCATTTGAGGGTTACTCATTGTATAGTAATTTTCTACCCCACCTCATCTCTGCAGTCCTGGCATCTCTTGGAACAATCTTCCATGACCTAAAAGAAGGCTCTTGGCTGCTCTTCAACTCAAAGAAAGGGTCTCCAGATTAAAAGGAAGGTTGCTTGGGAAAAATAAAAGAGGAACAGAAGCTAATCACCTAACACCAGGGTCTACCTGCAATGTATGAAGGTCTTCGGCAGGCAAGGGGAAAGCATCTGTCTCTAGGTTAGATGCCATTTTTTTGTTGTTGTTATTGGTGCTATTTAATTGCAAACATGTAATCAGCACATTCTCAGTACGAAGTTCAAATACAGGCACACAATTCAACAATATTAAATGTACCAATGAATGGACCAGTGAGTTAAAGTTGAGCAGCCCAAGGAAGCCCTCAGAAAGAGCTAATCAATGCTTCCCAAAGGTCTGAAGGCCTGCCTCCCTACCAGGCAAAACTGAAAGGTGAGGTTTCCTGGCAGAAGTGCAGAGAGTAAGGATGCTGCTTTCCTGCTGTTGTGGATGAGGGTCCTCTGACAGGCCCCACTAACAGAGGGGAGAAAGGTTAGATTATTTGAAAGAGATCCTGTTTCCTCACGCATATTGTTAAACTCTCATAATGCTCTGTGCAAGCTTGGTGGGCTACTTCTGTCTGAAGAACAAATGCACTGCAGTTCTCTCTTAGTCTCTGCTTTGGGTAAGTCCCATCCAGCCCACCCACCCCCAGTCCCTAGGGATTAAGTCCACCCTCTGCCCCTTACAAGTGCACTGACTTAGCCTATTTCCAATATCATCCAATCCACATTTGCTGTATCTTTCAAGCTGGGCTCAAAACACCTCTTTTTAAACACCCTTCTGAACTAATTCATACATTCAATTTTACTGGGTTTTTTTTTTTTAAAGATTTTATTTATTTATTTGACAGAGAGACACAGCGAGAGAGGGAACACAGGCAGGGGGAGCGGGAGAAGCAGGCTTCCTGCTGAGCAGGGAGCCCGATGCGGGGCTCGATCCCAGGACCTGGAATCATGACCTGAGCCGAAGGCAGACGCTTAACGACTGAGCCACCCAGGCGCCCTTACTGGGTTTTTTTTAATCTGTAATGCTGAATCCCTACACAGTTATATGTCAAGACTTTAGCATATATTTTATGCTATTTATTCAGACAAAAAATGTCAGAGCTTTGCATATTATTGGTGTCCCAAACATAGCTTTAAAAAGTGGTTAAATGAAAATTAGTATAGAGGAGCACAGAAAACTCTGTTGTTCTAAGACATAATGTGCCTACTCTTAACAATCTTGGAACTCAATTGTCCATCATATTAAGATCCCCAACCACTTGCTACTCAAAGTATGGTCCCTGAACCAGCATCACCTGGAAACCTGTTGAAGATGCAGAGTCTTGGGCTTCACCCAGACCTACTGAACCAGAATCTGCATTTTAACAAGATTCCCCACGTGATTACTCTGCACAGTAAAGTTTGAGAAGCGCTGACATTCCCCATACCAGGCATGAAGTAATCTACAAGGAATATCTCTTGAATGGCTGTACCAGGGGAGTCAATTCAGGTATCTATTTCTGCCCAATCAAACTACCAATTAGAAAGCAACTCTTCAATCAAAGGAGTTTAAAATGCCTCAGTGAAATGGAAAAGCAGATAGACATAGAACAAAGGGCTCAGAGGAGAAAGAACAAATCACCTCCTGGAAAACAACTGATAAAGAACTGGTATTTCACATTGGAGGCACTGCAATAGCAGGGACCACACAGGTAGGCAGGTCCCTGAAACGAGGGTATATCCTCAGACAGTGGAACAGGAGTACATGGATACACGGTAGTGCCCAGCAGAGGCTGGGAGTCATCAGAACCAGAGCAGAAAAGAAGACAACAGCACAGAGTATCCCAAGTTTTAATGGGAAAGAATTGGAAATTTAAATCACAGCCCCACTGGCTCTTTTGTGCCTAGCACTGGTATGCCAGAAGCTAAACCAAGGACCTCACCTATACTACATCATTCAACCACAACTATAATACACAGTAAGTGTTATTATCCCATTTCACAGATGGGGTAAATGAAAAACCAGAAAGATTGTGTAACTCATCTAACACACACCACTGAGAGTGACAACATGGGATTCTAAACCATTCTGGCTCCCCAGCCTGTTCTGCATGTACTTGTGCTCTGCTGCCTCCTTCTATTCAAGGTGAGTACAATAGATATGGTTTTTATTACATAATGTGGACTCAATCACTCCCAGTTAACACTTTGATTGGCTTCACAAAGTCCAGAATTGAAGAAGCCCTCCAGATACTACTACACACTCATGTCCAAAATAGGTAAACCCTACCTTAAAAACAAGATTGCCTTCACAGTGAGCCTAAGGAACCTGACATTATAAAATGCTTTCTTAACAAGGTGTTTTTTTTTTTCCTTTCCCAGTTGGTATGTGCTATACATTACAATGAACATCAGGTTTTAGCAAAAATGAAGCACTTTTCCTTCCTTGGGGAATAACATATGCTGGCATGGCTAAGCATGTGACCACCTGGTCCCTTGGTGCAGAAGGACTTTGTAGGAGGTCAGGTCTCATTAGGGCAGCACCGCAGACTCTATATTCTGAAGGTCTTTCAGCCTGACCTGTGGGATCTATTTTAGTTCTCGGAATCTGTGCTATCCCAGACCTTTCTCCAGCCATGGCCTGCCTAGAGAAAATTATATCTTATCTGCTTTTATAATAAACTCAGTTACTCCAGGGTTCTGGTTATCTTTGAGCATATAGACCAAGTACCTCCAGAAATTCCCCACAAGCAACACCCTGGTAAGAAGTAAGTTATCCCTCCTAAGGATCGGTACATATCACAAAAGAAAGAACATCTAAAACCCAACTTTGGGTGGTTGTGAAAAAGCACACGAAACTAAGTGGTCATCAACATTTTCTATGGTAAACGCATCAGGTGATCTTCTCAAAGGTGTTCAGTCTCATTGCAACTTCTGCCCTTCATCATCATCGTCATCCCATATTCCTTGAGTCTCTGAGTTTATAGCTCTCTATTGGGCTTTTAAGAAATACAAATGGAGACGTATCAAAAGTTGAGCTTGTGTATTTACAGAAAATCTCAAAGAAAAGACTCTTCAGTGTGGTAAGAAGCCCAGAAGCACATAAGGGAGAGAAACTTCTTCTACTTAGTTTATGGATGACAAACCTGAAGAAGGGGTACTGTGTACCTTGGGGGGCATTTTAAAAATTTACATGCTACTCTTTTCTTCTGTTGGCAGTATTAAATGTAAATTGTATTTTATATTCTGAAGGTTTATCATTTCTCATTTGTGTTCCAAAGCAGATTAAAAAGTTTTAATATCACATGTTCCTACATCATTTTTAAATTACTCTTACTACTTCTCACTTGCTAATTGTTGAATTTTCACTTTTATTTTTAATCTTAAAAATAAGGAAACTGCTATCTCTTCTCCACTTCCTGTTACCTTAGGGAAAAAAGGGAACACATATAGTGTACAAACTACAGGAACAGGAAAGACTGGCAGGACCCATGGAAGCAGCAGGAGGGAAACAAAGTAGTTAGTTAAGGTCCTTCAGGCCCAATTTCCCACGCAGGTTTTAGCAGTTACCAAGTAACTTGAACAAGTTCATTAACCTCTATGAACCTCGCTTTCTTCACTTGTTAAATAAGCACAATACTCACCTTGCAGGGCTAGTCTAAGGGTAAGAGACAATGGAGGTAAAGCACTGGGAAGAGTGCAGAAATTCAAACTATGACAAAGGTGATGATGGTCGTGGTGAAAGTGACGGTGATGATGGTGGTGGTTTTGGTGGTGATGGTGGTGATGGTGGTAGTAATGGTGGTAGGAGTGGCGGTAATGGTGGCGATGGCATTGGTGGTGATGATGGCAGTAGTGGTGGTGGTAATGATAATGGGCAAAAGTGACAAGACAAGGCAGAGAGGGTGAAGATAGCAAAGTAAGAAAAGAACACTGGATACAATTAACCCTAAAATCAAGAAATGATCATGATTGAGTACCTACAACAAAAGAAATATTCTACCAACCTGATCAACAGCAACTTCATTCTGTTTTGAAAGATGCTTGAGCTAAACTGAAAATTCTATTGAGACCCACATATAACCTAATCTGACTTCAGTTTATCTCCACATTCAGATTCCATAGTACTCAATAATTGATCCCAGGGAAAGGATGGCCTAATGTATTTCTAGGTGGTCTTTTTCTTTGCAAGATATTTTTCAGTTCTTTTATAAATGAGTGTAGGTATTATGAGACAGAAATTATTTCTTTAAATTGGAAGCACAGCTGATGACTCTTGGAGAAAATAATTAAAAGATCCCTGAAGAAATTCTCCAAAGAGGAAAACCATGAATAATTTTTCAGACAAGCTTTATAGAAAACTAGAGTTCAAATGCTGTATGATACTTATGTTCTTAACAGTTTGGAACCATTTGTCAATCAAAATTAAATTACAGGCATGCCATTTGTAGAATAACAAATTAGTCAATCTTATTAGCATGAATCACAAAAATCTCCTTAAAGCTCTTGGGTTTCTTAAAGAGTTTAACACCTCCCGTTTTCTCAATGTGAACATCAATTCGCATTAATCACAAGACCATAACCCACTTACTTAAAGGGTATATTACATAAAAGGTCGCACAACCTGCTGTGAAATACTGTATCTTTAGCATTTGGATTACTTGGGACACTGAAAAGGAAGAATTCATTAATGAAGTGTGAGGCTCATTTTATTTATAGTCCATGGGAAAGGCATATTTCACAGCCATCAGAAGCACCTCTGCAGGCAAGAAGTCACAGTTAATCCAGGTGCCGTGCAAAGCTCGTCTAAGTCCAATTCTGGTGTCCCTGGTGGTCAGAAACATAGTAAAGGAGAGAGAAATCCATTTTTAAAAAATTAATAGCAGAGAGACTGTGAGAATGTGGGTGAAGGTCAGATCCAGACAATAACTGGAACTTTCCTAAGAGGAACACCTTTGCCACCATGACAGGAAGAAAAGAACAAAGGTGGGTTTGGGTGTAGGCAGATTTAAAGGTTTGGTAGACACTGAGATGGTTCTGGGAAGATATCTTCTATTTTCTCTGTGAAGTAATAGAAGTCATTTGTTAAATGATGGGAAGTGGAGAGAGTGGTAACTTGAAACAGTCACTGTGGAAGTTGTCTAGCAAGTTAACTAGGACACAGAGGACTGTCAGGCAATCTGAAATTGGTGAACATGAACTAAGAGTCGTCTCAAACTTCTCAATCCACTTTTGCCCATTTCTCCTACTCAACCGGACTCCTGAAGGCCTTAACTGATTTTTTGTCACCAGCACCTAGCACAGCCCCTGGCACAAAGTTATTTATAAATGTTAAATTCAATTAGATACGACAAATATCTGAATTATCTGAGCATAAACAAACTTGTAAATACTGTAACTTTTTTAAAGTTTGCAAAATACAATCGATTTATTAGTGAAGTTCAATGTATACATGAAGGAAAACCCAAGACCTGGCTTTGCATTCAAGGTCAGTCAGTGATACAGGGGAGGTCAGGTGAGGAGAGCTCCAAGTGCAGGGGACCTGGGGAGCATGGGTGTGAAGATTAGATGGCTTCCTGGTCAACCTCTGCTGAATGCCACCTTAGGGGCAGCAGGGTTCCAAAAAGAGGATCAAAGCAATCAACAGCACCACAACATGGCCCTGGTTCTGTAGGAAAATTATGCTCTGCAGGCTAGAACTTAGAGAAAAGCTTTGAGGGAAACCAGTCACTCATCTAGTCTAGACTTCTAGTTTTGCAAAGAATACTCTTCCCTGGAACTCAAAAACACTGCATGCCTCACTCTCTTTCTCAGGATCCAGTTTCTGCCCCTCACCTGCAGCCCTTCTAGCTTCTTCTTGCTGCTTCCATCATGGTACATGATGCTCCAGCTATTCCACCTTATTTCCTGGTTTGAAACACCACGTTTTAAGTTCCCAGCTTTGTGTGGGCTGTCCCCTCTCACTGGAAGGCCTGAAAGAAACCACGTGTGATGTAACCTTTGTTCCCAGTGACTTGAAAAGTGACTGGCACATAGTAAAATGCTCAGTGCATGTTTGTTGAACTGAATGTACCATTCACCTTGCAGACAAATGGCTATTTCTTAGGTATCAATTCATTGTGACATTTCCGTTTTCCAACCCATGAACTAAATCTTTTTTTCTTTTAAAGTGATTTCAGGACCTCCCACTATATATATTCTCTATTTGGTTTTTTGAATAAAACTTCCGAAAGATAGAAACATTTTAAATCAATACCGATTTCTTCACTTTGTTCTATCACATTTTTAAAACTCAGTCTAGAAACATGATGGTTGGTATTGATTTAAAAATGCCTAAAATATTACAAGAGACATGAGGATTTAAAGATATAGGTTTTTAAACATTTATAGACTAGGCATTTAAAGATACCTCAAAGGATTACAAAAGAAATAAGACTCTGATCATTCTCCAAATTCAGAAATATTAGAATTAGAGGCACCCCTCGAAGCCTGAAGAAAGTGGCTTTCGAATAAATAAAAAAAGAGTACCACTTTACACAGCAGGTGGCAAACATGAAACTTTATTCTGAGAATTGGTACAGACTTGAAAGTATAAGTAGGTTCCAAGAAAGACTTAGCTATAATCTAGGATGATGGTTCCAACATGTCATTGAGTAGAAATTAGAGCTACTTACCTTGTCAGCAGGGTGCACCCACCCCTCACTTATCCACAAAGAACCACTTGCATCCTTGTCATAGTGGTAGCGCTGAACAGGATACATCCAGTTTGGTCTGATCTAACCCAGCATGGCATTTCTGTTGTTTTTATACTCTAAAATCACAGCTCTGTTGTTTGGGAAAATACGCTTTCTTGAAACAGGATACAGTTCTTTCTTTGATTCATCCTACATAAATTAACTATCACGAATCATTTAAAATAAAATATCTGGGGTGCCTGGGTGGCTCAATCGTTAAGCGTCTACCTTCAGCTCAGGTCATGATCCCGGGGTCCTGGGATCGAGCCCCATGTCCGGCTCCCTGCTCCGCAGGAAGCCTGCTTCTCCCTTCCCCATTCCCCCTGCTTGTGTTCCCTCTCTCACTGTGTCTCTCTCTGTCAAATAAATAAATAAAATCTTTAAAAATTTTTCCCAAAATACTTAATTCACTGAACAAGCCCATGAGGGAAATCAAAGAAGAAGGTACCCCTGCCACGAGCTGAATGTCTTTCTAAACCAACTGTACTTGAGGAGGGTAATGCTGAGTTACCAAGTGCACTAAAGTAAATATTTGGTATGCTGAGGCCTATTGGCCCATGTAGGAAGTAAAAGGAAAAAGCAGAAAGAAGTTATCTAGAACCAAATGGCAAGTTGAGTTTACAAAAGCTTTATTCACAAATTCTGTCATGTAGAGTCCTCCAAATTCCACTCAATAAATATAAGCTTTATAAAACATGCATACAAATAGGCTGGTATCACATGTCAGGAAGTAGAAAAAGACAATGAAATTAGTCCTGTCCTTTTTTTTTTTTTTAAGATTTTATTTATTTGAGAGAGAGAGAGCACAAACAAACATGATGTAGGGTAGGGGAAAGAAGCAGATTCCCAGCTGAGCAGGGAACCCTACATGCAGCTCAATCCTAGGACCTGAGATCATGACCTAAGCTGAAGGCAGATGCTTAACCGACTGAGCCACCCAGACACCCCAGTCCTGTCCTTCTTATGTTCATTTTAATTTAATGTGGGATCTGGACAACTGGAAGAAAATCAAAGGATCTCTTAGCTTGATAACATGGGGAACAACAGAAGGTGGCCCTTGTGGCTCAGCACAGGAGAGGAGGCTGGTAGAAAACTGGGGGTGCTGAGCCACTCTTGACCACTGACTAATATTTAATAAACAGCAGTGCCCATTGTTATACCATGCAGCTAATTCTAGCAGGGGTTATTTATGTTTATGGGGTTGCCATGTCATAAGAGGAATTTTTCAGAAAAAGTAACCATTTATTAAGATCTTTCACTTCTCATTGAAAAAATCATGTATTGGCACACACATTCAGGAATCCCATGAAATAATTTTTCCTACATAATGACTATGTGTAAACACTGAAGGTTTTTCTTCCAACATGCAAGAGCTATTAAATTCCTCCCCTAGCCCAACCCTAGAGAAGACACACACACACACACACACACACACACACACACACACACAAAGTATATGAATCTTCATACCTAATATAAAGACTATGAAAAAACTCTGGAAAGAAAAAATTAGTAGTAACCAAGTGTGGAAGAAATATGGCAGCCAGTATGAAGGAAGGAGGTGCAATGTATGGACAGATAGACTGGCGCTGTGCATATGAGTTGTGTTCTTTTTACTCCATAGAACTTTACTTGTCCCTTACTGTTGGGGCAAATGAATAGCAGCACCATCCCACCCTGCAGCAGTCATGGGTTAACATCAGGGCAGAACTGTAATGTGACTGATTAGCCTGCCCGAATGGTCCCTCTACCTGCTTGTCCCCTCCACAGCCCTAGCTTGGGACTAGACAGCTAAAATAGAAAAGATCCAGGAAGAGAGAAGGCTCAGAGCAGAAGCATAGGCAGATTGATTCAGGGGCAGAGTTTTAGTGAAGGAGAGCAAATGTGAAACTCAAGTCCAGGCTGTGGTGCTATGAACCCTCCATCCTGGGGCATACCATCAACCTCCCCTCTTTAAGCCCACCAGGCATGACACAGGGTAGGATCTGGCTTTGGCCACATAGCGTGAACGAGAAAATCTGTGTTTTGCTGACACTGAAATTTAGGAGACTGGTCATAACTGCAGCCTAACCAAACATTCATGATATACATAGCTACATGGATAGAGAGTAACAGAAGTAGAAAACAGAGTATGATGTATAGTATAATACCAGTGATGAAAATTAAAAACACATTCACATGCAAAACAACATGGCAGACTTAACGAGAGTACACACGTAGTTAAGACACCATATATTTAAGACATATATCAAAGACACCAGAGTGAATGCTAAGAGAGAAAAGGGAATTGGAGCAGTGATCAGGGAAGGTGAAAGAGAAAGAAAATAAGAAGGCTTTGCACCAATAAATGATGACAATGTGCTATGAACTAAGGAGAATGATTAACTTAACTCTTTGTACCTGAGATCTAATTAAAACAAACACCACCATTATAGACGACTGGAGGTAGAAAGTAAGAAGTAATTGGGATTTATTAGAATAGATAGAAAAAAAAATGTCAGAGAGCAATTAAAGAGTTTGTACAAATAAATGCAGACTTTGTGAGGTCTAATAGCCCTAAAATTACCATTTTCAGAGATGCGCTTACCCCATCTCAAGATGCCATTGAAGCCAAGTCTAGGCTAAGAGCCTGCCAGACTGGAGAGGACATAGGACAGCATCTAGAACCAGCCTCTGAAAGGCTAGTCATAGGTGTCCTTTCCAGCTCAGATATACAGCACCCCACTGTCCACTCTCTTGTCAGAACCCAGGACGGACTCAGGAATCCAATGATTGTCCAGACATTTGGGTGGAGGCATGACATCCTATCCATACCCAAAAGATGACTGAATACACTGTTCTGGTGTTTTCACCAGCCCTAGCTCCAGTGGCAGCAAAACAGCTAGTTGGTGCTCTCCCTTCTGTCTCTTTGCTATCTTCATGGCAACCTCCCCGAACGGTCCTACCCAAAACTAGAGTGACAGCATACCAAACTCTGCCAACAAGTCCTCTTGGCCCCCAAGCATGCCATAAAGCATATTTCACAATAGAAAGGTCGTATGGCAATACTGCTGACACATGCCTTCTTAGATTTAGGTTTGGTTTAAGAATGGAACCGGAGGGTATTATGCTGAGCGAAATAAGTCAATCAGAGAAAGACATGTATCATGTGATCTCACTGATATGAGGAATTCTTAATCTCAGGAAACAAACTGAGGGTTGCTGGAATGGTGGGGGGAGGGATGGGGTGGCTGGGTGATAGACATCAGGGAGGGTATGTGCTATGGTGAGAGCTGTGAATGTGTAAGACTGATGAATCACAGACCTGTACCTCTGAAACCAATAATACATTATATGTTAAAAAAAAAAAAAAGAAGATAGTAGGAAGGGAAAAGTGAAGGGGGGGAAATCGGAGGGGGAGACGAACCATGAGAGACTATGGACTCTGAGAAACAAACTGAGGGTTCTAGAGGGGAGGGGGTTGGGGGGATGGGTTAGCCTTGTGATGGGTATTAAAGAGGGCATGTACTGCATGGAGCACTGGGTGTTATACGCAAACAATGAATCATGGAACACTACATCAAAAACTAATGATTTAATGTATGGTGATTAACATAACATAATAAAATTTTTAAAAATGAAAAAAAAAAAAGAATAGACTGTAGACTCTGAGCATAGAGCTGCTTTGCTGGAGCAGGCCACAGAGAAGAAAAGTGAAGCTTTTGCTTTCAGCTCTCCTGGGTATTCTTCATGTCATTTTTTGTGAACTAATAATAACAGATCTAATCTACATATAGGTTCTCTTGTCTAAAATTACTTATCTAAGCTAAGTCATTTAGTCACTGTTTGATAATAAGATGCAAGATAAAGTACTTGTGAACACAGAAAATTAATGGAAAGGAAACACTGTCTGAGTGTATGCTGAGTTTAGCCACCAGCATCTATTTTTACAGATGAGCTAATTAATTGTTACATAGAATATGGGGGAAAAAGAAACACTGGCAAAGCTTTTAGACAAACTCACCACCAACTTCAAATGTATGACACTGTTGGAATAGTTCTATAAAAGCTTATGGCATGATTTTAATACAGTTGTCAAACATGCCAGGATGAATCCATGAGGGTAGAAAACCATTGGAGTCTCAGGGCTGGGGTGGGGGGGAAGGATGGGAAGGATGGGTTTGCAAATGACCGTAAAATTTTTTTAGTAATTATTCATCTATGTGTATCTCCTTAACAAACTCCTCATTTAGTAAATCAGATTATAATCATTTTGCCACATGCTTTTTTTCCCCTTGACTGTACCTGTGTATAGAGCCATTGATCTTCACACTTTTTTTTTCCCATGAGAGTTAATGTTATTTAAATGGCAAATAGATCAAAGATGAAGAGGACTGGCCTTTTTATTAAATTAGAGCATTCTAAAATTTAAACAAAATAATCCAAATGCTAGATTCTTCCCTGAAAGACATGTGATATTGCACTGATACTGTAGTATGCTTGAAAGGCTGGAGCATACTAATTTGTTATTTTTGCAAACAAAAGATGATTCTTAAAATTGACTTTACTTCCACAGTTGGAAAGCAAAGCTAAAGAACAAGTACTCTAATGGAATGTAAAAGAACATATTTATTAGAGAGATTTTATAAAAGTATTGGCTAAGCATGAGAAAACTAGAAAATGGCATTTTAAAGCTTATTAACATATACCTCTTTCAAGAAAATATTAATCTAATATTATAGCAAAGGGGAAGTAGCATATATACACTTCCTGCTTAGACAAAACCCCGGCCAACACTATATGCGAGCTCATCCTTATAGGAGAAGGGTGGTTAGTGAGCTTTCCAAACTCATACTAAACTGGGCATGGAAACCTGCCCATGGAACTTCCAGGTCTGGACAACAGAATAAACTGGCTCATGTTATTTCCCTCTACAAAAAATGAAACAAAAACTGGCCAAAAAAAAGGGGGGGGGGATACAAAAATTGACCAGAACATGGCAAACAAAGAAAAGTTTACAACTGAAGGCCATGACCTCAGAAAATAGTGTGTGAGGAAAGAAAGAGAAAATTCTGGAGTGGAGCAGAGTGATACCATGTAAGGAGGTTCAGTCACCCCCCCCACACACACACACACACATACTCATACACATACACACTCCCACACAGCCCTCACACATTACACTGGGGAGCTGCAAAATTCTGAGCCCTCACATTAATAATAGATCTGGAGAGAGGCAAGCTTAGTGGGCTGGCCTTTTTTTTTTTTTCCCTCCTCTGGGGAGCTATGGAAAGGCTGCTGAGAGGGAAATAGCAGTTCTCTGGCAAAAGAGAAGCCTCTGGCTACAAGATGAATTAGGGGCGGATCTGAGGCATGTGGGGACTCCCTCATGGGAATGGAGGTCAATTCCCAATCAGGTAGACATGAGGTATGAGTAAGGTCCAGACAACCTACAACTGCACCCACCTTGGCTGAGCCTGCCTGTTCCCCGCCATGTTCTCAGGAATCCATCAAATAGATCCAACCCAAAAAAAGCAAAGCCAGATCTGTGTTTTCTTAGTAGAAACAAGCAGGTCTCAGATTTGGGGGAAAGACAATCAAGTATGGTAGTTCTTTCTGGATAATGGGATTAAGGTCATTGTTTTCACTTTCTTCTCTATTCTTTTCTGATTTGCTCAGTTTTTATAATGAACTAGAGATTTTTGTATGAAAATAATGGAAGTAAGAAATATGGCTGTGGCACTTAGCTCACCACACAGAACTTTAAGAACCATGAACCTGAGGTAGGGGTATAACAAATCATACAGTGTTCCCACCTTCATCAAATAAATACAACCCATTTGGTACTTTGACCTTTGAGAGCAGAAGAAAAAAGAAAGAAAAGAGGGGAAAAAGATCAAGACTTAGAAAAAATAAGAAGTGCACAGGAGAAAACTGATCTGTGAGACATGGAGAGGCAGGCCAATCCTAGAGCAGTTGAGGGAGATGGTCCTAGTCTTTCCCTCCCAACCCACACTCCTCCAAGTCGACCCTTCTATCACCCCAATCATCACCAAGCCCTGACACCCAGTTTCAGTCATCTACAGTCAGGGTAGCACTCGAAGGGGACTGAAGGGAGAATTAGGTTACTGTGAATTGTGTGTGTGTGTGTGTTTGTATAGTAGTGCTACTTAAGCACAACAGACTTATTCCAAACGTGAACAGCTGATATCTGAAAGAAAACATAGTCTTTACCTGACTGTACTTTCTCTACCAATAAAAAATCTGTTAATAATTTAAATAACTAATCTCTGTAAGACGTGAATAAACAGGACGATCATAATGATGAGCAAGATTTAAGGGGAGTGCAGCAGAATGATGCACTCTTCTGTCACTATTTACCATATTTTCATGGATCTAAGGTATCACTGAGCAAACAGTGCACCATTATTTTATACGCCATTGTGAAAGGAAAAAAAAGTTACCAAGCAAACTATAACTCAGTTCCACCTTATCACATCAACTGCAGGACAGCTCTGGTCATGGGAATGTTCAAATGTGTATCTTAGAGTCAATGAAATGCAACACCTCTCATCACTCACACACCATCACTAACTGTGGTTCTTGAAGGATCCCTTAAGCCTCCTGCTCTGTCTCTTCAACTAAAAAAAAAGTGTTAGACTTCCATTGCTTGTATCATTTGTAAGATTCCTCTATGGTTTAAAAATTCTGTGGTTCCAGGTCTCTGGTTGTTTCCCAGAACTAAAATATTTGCCCTGAGACCTTCCAAGCTGTAAAGAGCAGGAGCTCTAGGTGGGTTTTGCTGCTTGGAAAGCCTCAAGGAGCTCTGCGCCTTTCTGGCATCCCACCTCAGCCCCAACAAGGAGGCACCAGGGAAAAGGCAGCCATCCTCCCTCAGTCACTGCCCTTCCTTCACCAACACCTCCATCCAGGGGTGATCCCCACTTGCTTTGTCCTATTATATATTTCCTGCTCTCTTTTCTCCTGGGCCAGAGGAAAAAGATTCAAAAAGGAAAACCTGAGGTCTCTTCCTTCCATCCAAGCAAGACTCCAGATGGCTTTCTGCCAATCAGGGAATGGTTGCCTGG
Organism: Halichoerus grypus; assembly: GCF_964656455.1. Lineage (NCBI taxonomy): Eukaryota > Metazoa > Chordata > Mammalia > Carnivora > Phocidae > Halichoerus > Halichoerus grypus. The sequence goes on from NC_135723.1 coordinate 82,385,165, forward strand.
GTAACCAAGTATTAACTGGAAGAATTCCTATTCTCTCCTTTTGCTAGACTAACCATTCTTCTGATTCCTCCCTCTTGTCTTACTAGGGAGTTAATAGTAAAAGGATTTATTTAACTAGACTCTGCATTTTATAACCCCTGCCGGCTTCCAACAGCAAACTCCAAACTGCTTCTTACTGGAGGCTTGTCTTAAATGAGCCAGAACTACTCTTTCTCATCTAAATATTTTAGACCTAGTTGGAACACAGCAAAGAAAAGCAAGTTCAAAAGACAGAGTAGCTAGCTCCCTTATGCCTTGATTTATCAACGGCTAAGGGTGGTATATTGAAATTGAGCTCATGTTTCATAGCATCAAGATCAGCTGAAAATAGGAATGCTTTTGAAATGGGAAGGGAAAAGACTTTCTTTACCAAAATGTCTAACTAACCCTGCTAGCTTACCCATATTGACAGAGTAGATTATTTTTTTTAGTTATGTGGGTGAAGGGTGGGGCCCAAAGTCATAGAATCTGGGTCTGTTGTACAGTGTGGCAAAGGCAGCCTCAAAAAGCATCCTTAGAGAAGGTATGTGGCTGAGAAGGAGATGGGTAGTGCTAGGGGGCAATGAACTGCAGTTCAGATCCACTCTCTATCCTTCTCCAACCTGCTGTGTGCTATGTGCCTGGGAGGCTGACTTCTATGAACCATACTAGCCTGCCCTCTGGCTTCCTGTTGTGTTTAGTCAATGGAAAGGACATGCCAGGGATGAGAAGGTAGACAGAGGAAAACTGAGACATGCACAGCCCCGATCTGTCCCTGCTGGGTAGGCAGTGGCTGTTTCTCTGCCGAAGGCCACAGCTCCTGCCAGACAGACCTCTCCCACAGCTACAGGTCTCCATAGATTTCAGTCATCTCTGCAAGCCGTCTCGGCGGCTTCCCACTGCTAACCCTAGGGTGCTTCACCATCCCTTGTTGAATTCCCTCAACCCCTAACTCTTTGTTAATAGGCCCTGCAGTCACAACCCCCTGCAGAATTACTCATTTCTTTGGGTGTGATAATAATATTGTGACTGTTTTTTTAAAGTGGTCTTTGTTTTTTAGAGATCCCTCCTGAAATATTTAGGGATAAAATGGTATTGAAATGAAGCATGTTTGGCCATGAGTTGATAAATCATTGGTAAATGCATCTCCTTTATAATTTTCTCTCTCCATTGTACATGTTTAAGTTTTTCCATCGTAAAAAGATTTTTTTAAATGACTTTTTTTTTTTAAGATTTTATTTATTTATTTGTCAGAGAGAGAGAGAGCACGAGCAGGGGGAACAACAGGCAGAGGGAGAAGCAGGCTCCCCGCTGAGCAGGGAGCCCAATGCGGGACCTGATCCCAGGACCCTGTGATCATGACCCCAGCCAAAGGCAGACTGACTGAGCCACCCAGGCGTCCCCATCATAAAAAGGTTTTTAATGGGAAAAAAAAACCTCTTTCTAATCACCCCTTTGGGGTATGCTATCTGCTTCCCGTGGGTACCTGGTTTGAGACAGGAGCAGAGGAGGAGTAGAGAACATCAATCAGCAAGATGAGCATTGTCTATTATATAATTTTGCCTGGAACTATCTCTAAAAAACAAAGGTTTCAAATAACCTGTTTGTGGTCTTTTCTAAACTGGGAATAGACAGTAAAACCTCACTAATTCACCTTCATTAATTAGGAGAACAATTCAATCTGACTCAGAAAAGATTTATGTAATAAATTAACTTCTTAATTTTTTAAAAAAATTGAACAACTTTATTTCAACCTCAGACTGGCCTTCATGCACCCTCCTCCAATCTTATCTCACAAGGTACGTTTTTGCAAATCTTTATGGAAAACTTCTTTTATAGCTGTCTTAGACATGTTCTTCCTCATACTAACAGAATTCCTGGCCCTCTCCACTTCACTCCAAAACTCAGCCGTTTCAAAACTCAGCTTAAAAGTCTGTCTTGACCATATTGACCCAAAATGAATTCTGTCTTTACCATGTTGACCCAAAACAAACTCTCCTTCTTAGGGATTACTATCTCTGCTTCACTAGTTACTGGGTAACTTTGGGCAAGTACTTAACAGCTCAGTGCCTCAGTTTCAGCATCTAAAATAGAGTTCACAATAGTAAACATTAAATGAGATTGTTTGGGATTGGCTTATACGAAGCATTCAATCATGTTAGCTACCATTATTATTTATTCAAAAAATATGTACTGAGCTTCCACTATGGCTTTTTCTGAGAGTTGAGGATACAACAGTAAACAAAATTAAGCTCTTGCTCTCATGGAGCTCCTTTTTAGCAGGAGAGACAGATAATAAACACATAAACAGATAAATATTAGGGTTTCAAATAGTGCTAAGTGCTTGAGGAAACTAAAACAGCGTAAAAATGAGGAAGGTATTATTTTTAGATAAGGTGGTCTGGACTGGCCTCTCTAAGAACCTGACATTTTGATGAAAAGGCACATATTGAAATTAGTTTTTAAACCAGTTTCACTGCCTAAGAAAAAACTCTTAAATATCAAAACACTGTAAATATTTGGAAACTACATGTTTTCCAACTAGTAATGATAATCCAGAATCCCAACCTGGATTCTCGGCTGGTCAAGAGACAAATTTGCATTATAAACCTAAGTATCCATTCCAAAGCTGTATTTCGTGACCATTTCAAAATGTTCTCATCCTCCATGATTTTCTTTTTCATACTGACCTAATTTATCAAACACAGTGCTTTGTCATCACGACTTCGTGAGGTTGACAGATTCTTCTCTTGCTGCTATTTCACAGACTTGGCCTTTTAATTTCTTCACCTTTAACTGTTTCCTACGAAATTGCCTTCCGTCTGAATCGCACCTTTAAACTGCTTTCATGCTACTGTTTCCCTGCTTGCCTCGTATATCAGAGTCACTGTCACTGAATTCTTTCATCTTTTTCCACTTTGCATTCTTTCTTCTCTGGTCTCTTCTCGCCCCTAGATAGCCAAGAGGAGAGGAGATTCCAAAAGTAGCTGCTAACCTGAGAGAAGGTGTGTGTCTGGAAGGAGGTGGGTGGCTTCACTGGTGGGAGTGGAGGACTCAGAGAAATAAGACGTGAGTGAGAAGTAACAAGAGCCCTACCATCATTTTCCTGACAATTTCAGAACCTAAGAATTAATAAAATAAGGATTTGTGTCAGAAAATGTCAGAGGATTCAGGAAGATACATGTGACACTTATTTCCACCAAGGGGGGGAAAAAAATCTCTGGTGATGAAAATTGTCACCTTATGAGTCCTTTGTAAGTCAGTTAATGGAATGAATTAAAAAAAAGAAATATATATATATATAATAATATATAACATATAATTTTATATAATATATAATATATTTAAATATATAGAGAGAAATGTATATATATATATTTCTAGCTATACAAAATAACAGTGGACAGTTTAACTCTGAGTGCCTGGGCTTTTCCCCTCATGAAGCAATAAACACAGACAAGTATCTTGGCTATCCGAACATTCCTCTTTACCTCCTGCTCCTTTACTGTGATTTTTTTTTCCTTCTTCATCATACACAGGGTCCAAAGTCATTCAAGATTAGAAAACATGAAAAGCTTAGAAATTAAATTCTTAGGATGAATTTCTAAGGAATTCACCTAAGACCACATAAATTTAGAGCCTTTCTTCACCAGCAACTCAGCAACTCAGATGGATGTTACTGCTTTCTGAAGTTGTGATAAATGAGGTCCACACAAAATCGGCCTGTTTTTTCATCTGGTTGCATGTTCCACGTGAGCTCTGGAACTGAGCCACTGTCCAAAGACTGGCTCTTGCCCAGAACGTTCCCAGGTGCCTGGGAAGGAGGCGACATAATTGCCTGGGCTGGCGGCACTCTAGCATTTACAACACTGAATGTTCTAAATATGAAAAAAAAAAGCAATATGAGAGAAAATACTGTTTTCTTTTCAGTAATGATAAAAAATATATAGTTTTGTTATCTCACAAGTTAGAACATTACAGAAAAGAAAAGATACCTGGGAGTTCCAGCCTTTTTCTCTCGCACATCCTCATACACAGATTTCCCTCATAAAAATATCCTGTATTGTCCTAGTTTAAGTTCTTTTTATAAAAGGGATCTTTATATTTCTTCTAAAATGACATGTTAAAATTAATATTGGTTCACCTTCAAGGGGCCTCTGGTGTGACACATTTTAATCTTCCAGACAACACCCTGATCAGAGATAACGATTTTTTTTTCTCCTTTTGTGTTTAGATTAAAAATTATGATCTGGGGGCACCTGGGTGGCTCAGTCGTTAAGCGTCTGCCTTCGGCTCAGGTCATGATCCCAGGGTCCTGGGATCAAGCCCCACATTGGGCTCCCTGCTCAGCGGGAAGCCTGCTTCTCCCTCTCCCACTCCCGCTGCTTGTGTTCCCTCTCTTGCTGTGTCTCTCTCTGTTGAATAAATAAAATCTTTTAAAAAAATAAAAATTATGATCTGCAGGCATGGGTTGAACAAAATTGAAAGTTTACTAAAAGAAGGAAATCACTGACTCTAAATACCTTCTTTTAAATGTGGGGACTGAATGTTTAAAAAAAGATCTGGTGTTTCCAGTGGCATGCCAAACGTAGAAAAAAGGGAGCAAATTGGGACAAAGGCAAAAATGAGTGTGAACATTTAAAAACATTAAAACCGACCAAGCGCTGGTCTGCTTTTTTATTATCCCCTGTGATGGCAATTCTAAATAATATAAGTGATAAAATACTCCTCTCCAAAAAATTGTTGAATATGTTCTAACATTTGCTATGGTTGGATTTTAATCATATGTACGCAAACTAAGTTAACATATTATTATTAACTCATCTTTTAATATACATTATAATCTACAAGCAAGATAATTCAGCTAACTCCCAGTTAGCCAGCTGACTCCAGACACACGCAGCCCAGATACACATATTCATTCCATAAGTAAATTCATGAAGATTCAGGAAACATTCTGGCTCACTTTGGGCACAGTTTGTATCTCCAACCCTCCGATCCTTATGATAATCCATAGTCTTACATTTAAACAGATTAGAAACAAACAATGATAGGATATGCATTGTAAAAAAAAAGAAACAAGTTTGCATTAATTCATCACTCCAAGGGATCACTGGAGTTTTAATTTTTGTTTAAAACAAACATAAACTGAGGAAACAGAGCACAAAATATGAGATGAAGTATTTTTGTTTGGTAAGAGCAAATTTTAGTTCATACACAAATATTTTACTGAATTTCAATAATCACCTTTTAAATTAAAATTTCTTCTTTCTACTATTCTTATTTGTCACTAAATTGATATTCAATTCTAATATTATTCATTATTGTCATAGACCAGTGAATAATTTCCTTTTTAAAAATTTTTTAATGTAATTAAAATCCATTACATTTTTCCTTTTTGTACATAACCCTTGTTTTATGTTTTATTTTTTAGTTTTATTGGCATAATTATATATATATGAAGCCCAATAAAAATATATCCAACATCTGTATGTCTTTTCTGTATGTCACTATTATCATTATCATGCATTATTATCATGCATTTCAATTCATATGAAATAATTTTTTTATTATGTTATGTTAATCACCATACATTACATCATTAGTTTTTGATGTAGTGTTCCATGATTCATTGCATATGAAATAATTTTGATTATAACATTGTCACATAGAGGAGGAAAGTGTTAAAAATTAAACGCTCTGAGTGCAAACATGTTGTATACACCACAAGCTTTCTGGAGTTTCTTTACATCTTTCTGACTTTCTAACCTTTTGTCTGAGTCCCAGTTGTAACAAAATTTACACCAAAATTGTGAGCTAGCCTAGGGTGGTAGATCCTAAGGCAGCTAGAAGAAAATAACCCCTAGGAGGGTATAGAAAAAAGGGAAAATAACAACCAAGATACTCATTCATTCAGCAAATAGGTTCAACAAGTGGCTAATAAGCATCCAGAATTACACCAAGCACTGGTCTAGGTACTAGGAGTACAGCTGGGATAAGCTTCATGCCCCCTGGTAGCTTATGTTGTATTGGGAAAACATAGACAATAAATAATAAACATTATGAACAGGTAAATTATGTCATCTATTAGAAGGTGATTAAGTGTTATAGAGAAAATAATAAATGCCACATGGTATAAGGGATCAGGAGTGCCAGGAGGGTTGGTTTTAAATAGGGTGGGTTGGTTATTTGTCATTGGGAAGATGACATGACAGACGTGAGAATTAGCCGTTTGGACATCTGGGAAAAGAGCAACCTGGGCAAAGAAAACAGCCAGTATAAAGGCCATGGGAAAGGAACATGCCTGGTTTGCTCCGGGAAGAACAAGGAGGCCAAGTGTGGCTGAAGCAGAGTGAAAGGGAAGGGAGTAGGAGATGACCAAACAGGAAGGAGGGTCAGACTGTAGAGAGCTTTGTAAGCCTTTAAAAGGACTTTGTCTTGGGACGCCTGGGTGGTTCAGATGGTTAAGCATCTGCCTTCAGCTCAGGTCATGATCCCAGGGTCCTGGGATCGAGCCCCACATTGGGCTCTGTGCTCAGCAGGGAGCCTGCTTCTCCCTCTGCCTGCCTGTCTGCCTACTTGTGATCTCTCTCTCTCTCTGTCAAATAAATAAATAAAATCTTTTTAAAAAAAATAAATAAAAGGACTTTGTCTTTTACTCTGGGTAAAACAGGGAATTGCAGGGCTTTAAGCAGAGGAATGACATGATCCAACTTACGATCTTTAAAAGAATAACCTTAAAATAAGAGAAATAACCACCTCCAGGCAGACTGGAGGGACGTGAGGGCGATCCAGCTAAGACATCTGTCCCACATTCACCTCCAAGATAGATCCACCTGATTTAACTGGCTAGGGGTCCCTTTCTTCCTTTACTTCTTGCCCTGCAGCCCTCCTGATGGTGAACACCTCATCAAGTTTCCTGGATTCAGAAAGGGCATTCTTCAGGTAAGGGTCTAGAGATGCTGCCCTGATGCTAAGATTTTACCATTTGAGATTAATTATTTTGCACTGAGTATCTTCAAGAGTCTTCTCTAAAACTATGAATTGCTCTTAGATGTTTAACCTATGAAAATTAACTTTTTGATACAAATCAATTTATCCCTTGTTAACTGACAATTAACCAGCTGACACTTAGGCAGGAATGAATGTCAGAAACATGTACAGCAACACACACACCCCTCAATACGTAGATATTCATTATAAACTCACATTCTATCCACAACTGACTACAATGCTAATAGATCCTGAATGTATGCCTGAAGATGTATAGAATGTCCTGTTATGATATCTTTTCCATTCATTTCCCTTATTTCGGCATGTTAGTATAGAATAAGGATGATACAAGGGGAGAGAGAGAGGAAAGGGAATCCCAGAAGATGTGCATGGCCGCAAAGCTATAAAGTGGGAAATGCAGAGGCAAGGAGACTCCTGGAGAAAAATCTGTCTCCCTAAAATTTGAGCCAGAGCCAGCTCCTACCTCAAGCTAACCCACTATCTGAGCAAAATGGAAAAACCTTGCCCTCAGGCCCTGCCCTACCCCCTAACCCTCACCTTCAGGAGAGATGACTAAATGATGTCTCTTTGTAGCCTAATTGGTCCTCTTGGTCCCTGACTCCGGCTTTTTTTTTTGGTGGGTTTTTTTTTTTTTAAGACTGTTATTACATTCATTCCACTTAAATGTTTCATCAGTAAAATTTCTTAACATTTCTTTGTCAAAACAGAAGGCTTTTAATTTCTCAATTGTTTTTTAATGTCTCCTCCAAAAATAGCACTGTCAGAAACAAGATGAAAAGCATCAGGTGGGCATCAATTTTTACCCATATTTGCCACCAATAGTTGAATTTGAGCCTAGGATTGAGCAAATACAAGAAATGGTATTTCTTGGGGGTACCTGGGTGGCTCAGCCAGTTAAGTGTCTGCCTTCAGCTCAGGTCATGATCCCAAGGTCCTGGGATCAAGCCCCACATTGGGCTCCCTGCACAGCGTGGAACCTACTTCTCCCTTTCCCTCTGCCCCTCCCCCCCACTCCTGCTCTCTCTCTCTTGCTCTGCTCTTTCTCTTCAAATAAGTGTTTTCAAAAATAGTATTTCTTAACAATATAGAAAATGCTGTTTAAAGGTTTTCTCTGCTGTTTGCTAACATCAAGTATCCACTGATAGCTGAATGGAAAAAGTATCTAGATAGAGAGAGAGAGATGATATATGTTAGATTTACATATCTGATATGTATATATAAGATAGATTGCTGCTCAGCCATAAAAAAGAACAAAATCTTGCCATTTGTGACAACATGGATGGGCTTAGAGGGTATTATGCTAAGTGAAATAAGTCAGACAGAGAAAGACAAATACCATATGAGTTCACGTATATGTGGAACACTACATCAAAAACTAATGATGTAATGTATGGTGATTAACATAATATAATAAAATAAGAATAAATAAATAAAAGTGCTACCACAAAAAAAATAAATAAAAATAAAAAGGAAGAATTTTTCAATGTTAAAAAAAATAAAAAACAAAATAAATGAACAAACATAAACAAACAAAAAACAGACTCTTAAATACAGAGAAAAACTGGTGATTGCCAAAGGGGACAGGGGAGGGATGGGCAAAATAGATAAAGGGGATTAAGGTGTACAAACTCCCAGTTATAAAATAAATAAATAAGTAACAGAGATGAAAAGTACAGCATAGAGAATGTAGTCAATAATACTGTAACAATGTTGTATGGTGACTACACTCACCCTGGTGAGCACTGAGTATAGAATTGTCACATCAGTATGTTATACATCTGAAACTAATATAACATCGTATGTTAATTTTTAAAAAAAGTTTTCTCTGATGTTTGCTAAAACCAGGTACCATGCCAGTGCTCACAGTTCTGAGCTGGTTACCCAGTGTTATCAACTCCTACTTCAGAAACCCAGATTTGAATTATTTATATTACTAACATCTTCTTTCTGTTAGGACAGTCAGTTATGGGCATACAGGGAGCTCTGTACTGAGTGTGACAGATTAGATTCTTTTTCCAAACGTGGCGGCTTCCATCCAAGGAAGTCTCATGAGGAGATGGCAAATCCCTATTTGATATTATTTAAGGACAATACAAAGCTTGCCTTGACTCCATCACCCAAAGTTTCCCCACGTGAACACTGATGCCTTGACATCATTAACGTGGAGCAAAGATTGTACAATAAAAGTTGACTCTTAAAATGTAAAAGTAATACAGCCAGAGGGAAAATCATTACATGTACACTAACATGTAAATGATGAGTGTCCTACCCCTTCCTTTATGAGGGGGGAAAGATGGCAGAGGAGTAGGGGACCCTATTTCAACTGGTCCCTGGAATTGAGCTGGATATCTACCAGACCACTCTGAGCACCCACAAAACCAGCCTGAGATGTAAGAAGATCTGGATCTCTACAAACAGAATATCGCAGGCGGTTGGTTTTGATGTACGAAGCAGGGAGCCGTGATTCCGCGGGCAGATATGGGAGGATAAATGGCAGCGGGAGGGTGCCTGGCCATGGGGATCCTACACCGCCTGTGAGTGACAGCCTCGCGCGCTGGGGACGGGGCACAGACTCGCAGACTGGTATCGGCGGGGAAAGGACTCTAGGGCAGCCCCCGGGGTGGAAACCCGGAGCGGCGGGGTTGCGCCTGCAAACTGCAGCCCCCCGGATGGAAACCCTGAGCAGCAGGTCGCCCATGCGCGAACTGGGAGCGGCTGCCGGTTTTAGAAGCACAAAGGGCAGAGACGTGCCCTGACCTGGAGGCAGGACTGGGAGCACGGCGGAGGGGCGCACAACCCAGGACACTCCAGTTTATAGCAGCACGGACAGAAACGGAGACAGTGTGGCCTGAAGAGCTCACTGAAGAACAGACTGTGGTCTCTCTGCTCTGAGGCAGAGAGTTGGAAACGGTCTCTTCTGCTCTGACTCGCAGAAGAGACGCGGAAAGCCTCCAGGGAAAGCCGCCAGAGAACAAAAGCCCCAAAGACTGATTCCCACTGAGCCCACCCCCCGCCACAGGGGCACAGGGCAACTCCACCCAAACAGGGTTGCCTGAGTAAGAGCGCGGCAGACAGGCTGGGAAAACAAGAGGCCAGCAACCCTAAGGTCCCAAGAAACAGGTGCAACTTGCTGGGGTTCTGGTCAATACTTTGGACTCTATACATTCCCTCAAACACCCATCAACAGAATGACTAGGAGGAGGAGCCCCCAAAATAGAAAAGACTCAGAGATTATGACTTATGCTGCAGATTTACAAATGGATGCAGATATAACCAAGATGTCGGAGATGGAATTCAGGCTAGCAATTGTGAAGACAATGGCTAGAATGGAGAAATCAATTAATGGCAACATAGAGTCTCTAAGGGCAGAAATAAAAGGTGAATTGGCAGAATTTAAAAATGCTATCAATGAGATCCAATCCAATCTAGATAATCTAACAGCTAGGGTAACTGAGGAAGAAGAGAGAATAAGCGACCTGGAAGACAATATAATAGATAAAAAGGGAAAAGAGGAGGCCAGGGAAAAACAACTCAGAATCCATGAAAATAGAATCAGAGAAATAAGTAACACCATGAAGCCTTCCAGTGTCAGAATAATTGGAATCCCGGAGGGAGTGGAGAGAGAGAGAGGACTAGAAGATGTATTTGAGCAAATCGTAGCTGAGAACTTCCCTAATCTGGGGACTGAAACAAACATTTGAGTCCTAGAGGCAGAGAGGACCCCTCCTAAGATCAAGGAAAACAGGCCAACACCCCGACATGTAATAGTAAAACTTGCAAATCTTAGAACCAAGGAAACCATCTTAAGGGCAGTTAGGGGGAAGAAATTCCTTACGTACAGAGGGAGGAACATCAGAATAACATCAGACCTATCCACAGAGACCTGGCAAGCCAGAAAGGCCTGGCAAGACATATTCAGGGTACTAAATGAGAAGAACATGCAGCCAAGAATACTTTATCCAGCAAGGCTTTCATTTAGAATGGATGGAGAGATGCAGAACTTCCATGACCGGCAGAAACTGAAAGAATATGTGACCACTAAGCCGGCCCTGCAAGAAATATTAAGGGGGGTTCTATAAAAGGAGAAAGACCCCAAGAGTGATATACAACAGAAATTTACAGGGACAATCTATAAAAACAACATCTTCACAGGCAACATGATGACAATTAATTCATATCTTTCAATAATCACTCTCAACGTGAATGGCCTAAATGCTCCCATAAAACGGCACAGGGTTGCAGATTGGATAAAAAGACAGGACCCATCCATATGCTGTCTATAAGAGACTCATTGTGAACCTAAAGATACATCCAGACTGAAAGTGAAGGGATGGAGATCCATCTTCCATGCCAGCAGACCTCAAAAGAAAGCTGGAGTAGCAATTCTTATATCAGACAAATTAGATTTTTAACTAAAGTCTATAATAAGAGACATAGAAGGACACTATAACATTCTTAAAGGGTCTATCCAACAAGAAGATCTAACAATTGTAAATATCTATGCCCCCAACATGGGAGCAGCCATCTACATAAGCCAACTGTTAACGAAAATAAAGAATCATATTGATAACAATACGTTAATTGTAGGAGACCTCAATACTCCACTCTCAGCAATGGACAGATCATCTTAGCAGAAAATCAACAAGGAAACAAGAGCTTTGAATGATACATTGGACCAGATGGACCTCATAGACATTTACAGAACATTCCACCCTAAAACAACAGAATAGTCATTCTTCTCGAGTGCACATGGAACTTTCTCCAGAGTAGACCACATACTGGGTCACAAATCAGGTCTCAACCGATACCAAAAGATGGAGATTATTCCCAGCATATTCTCAGACCACAATGCTCTAAAACTGGAACTCAATCACAAGAAAAAATATGGCAGAAATTCAAACACTTGGAAGCTAAAGACCACTCTGCTCAAGAATGTTTGGGTCAACCAGGAAATCAAAGAAGAACTTAAACAATTCATGGAAGTCAATGAGAACAAAGACACATCGGTCCAAAACCTATGGGATACTGCAAAGGCCGTCCTAAGGGGGAAACACATAGCCATCCAAGCCTCACTCAAAAAAATAGAAAAATCCCGAATTCACCAACTAACTCTACACCTTAAAGAACTAGAGAAAAAGCAACAAATGATGCCTAAGCCACGCATTAGAAGAGAAATAATTAAAATTAGAGCAGAAATCAATGAATTAGAAACCAGAAACACAGTAGATCAGATCAACGAAACTAGAAGTTTGTTCTTTGAAAGAATTAATAAGATCGATAAACCACTGGCCAGACTTATCCAAAAGAAAAGAGAAAGGACCCAAATTAATAAAATTATGAATGAAAGGGGAGAGATCATGACTAACACCAAGGAAATAGAAACAATTATTAGAAATTATTATCAACAACTATATGCCAATAAACTGAGCAATCTGGATGAAATGGAGGCCTTCCTGGAAACCTATAAGCTGCCAAGACTGAAACAGGAAGAAATTGACAACCTGAATAGGCCAATAACCAGTAACGAGATTGAAGCAGTGATCAAAAACCTCCCAAAAAACAAGAGTCCAGGGCCTGATGGATTCCCTGGGGAATTCTACCAAACATTCAAAGAAGAAATAATACCTATTCTACTGAAGCTGTTTCAAAAAATAGAAACAGAAGGAAAACTTCCAAACTCATTCTATGAGGCCAGCATTACCTTAATCCCCAAACCAGGCAAAGACCCCATCAAAAAGGAGAATTTCAGACCGATATCCCTGATGAATATGGATTCCAAAATCCTCAACAAAATCCTAGCTAATAGGATCCAACAATACATTAAAAGGATCATCCACCACGACCAAGTGGGATTTATCCCCGGGATGTAAGGGTGGTTCAACATTTGCAAATCAATCAATGTGACAGAACACATTAATAAGAGGAGGGAGAAGAACCATATGGTCCTCTCAATTGATGCAGAAAAAGCATTTGACAAAATACAACATCCTTTCCTGATTAAAACTCTCCAGAGTATAGGGATAGAGGGAACATTCCTCAAGTTCATAAAATCCATCTATGAAAAACCCACAGCGAATATCATCCTCAATGGGGAAAAGCTGAGAGCCTTTCCCTTAAGATCAGGAACACGTCAAGGATGCCCACTCTCGCCACTATTGTTCAACATAGTACTAGAAGTCCTAGCAGCAGCAATCAGACAACAAAAAGAAATAAAAGGCATTCAAATTGGCAAAGAAGAAGTCAAACTCTCTCTTTTCGCAGACGACATGATACTTTATGTGGAAAACCCAAAAGACTCCACCCCCGAATTACTAGAACTCATCCAGCAATTCAGTAATGTGGCAGGATACAAAATCAATGCACAGAAATCAGTTGCTTTCTTATACACTAACAACGCAACTGTAGAAAGAGAAATTAGAGAAACGATTCCATTTACAATAGCACCAAAAACCGTAAGATACCTCGGAATAAACCTAACTAAAGAGGTAAAGGATCTATACTCTAGGAACTACAAAACACTCATGAAAGAAATTGAAGAAGACACAAAAAGATGGAAAAATATTCCATGCTCATGGATCAGAAGAATAAACATTGTTAAAATGTCTATGCTACCCAGAGCAATCTATACCTTCAATGCCATCCCGATCAAAATTCCAAAGACATTTTTCAAAGTGCTGGAACAAACAATCCTAAAATTTGTATGGAATCAGAAAAGACCCCGAATCGCCAAGGAGATGTTGAAAAAGAAAAACAAAGCTGGGGGCATTACGTTGCCTGATTTCAAGCTATATTACAAAGCTGTGATCACCAAGACAGCATGGTACTGGCACAAAAACAGACATATAGACCAATGGAACAGAATAGAGAACCCAGATATGGACCCTCAACTCTATGGTCAAATAATCTTTGACAAAGCAGGAAAAACATGCAATGGAAAAAAGACAGTCTCTTCAATAAATGGTGCTGGGAAAATTGGACAGCCACATGCAGAAGAATGAAACTCGACCATTCTCTAACACCATTCACAAAGATAAACTCAAAGTAGATGAAAGACCTTAATGTGAGACAGGAATCCATCAAAATCCTAGAGGAGAACATAGGCAGTAACCTCTTTGACATCGCCCACAGCAACTTCTTTCAAGATACATCTCTAAAAGCTAGTGAAACAAAAGCAAAAATGAACTTTTGGGACTTCATCAAGATAAAAAGCTTCTGCACAGCAAAGGAAACAGTCAATAAAACAAAGAGGCAACCCACAGAATGGGAGAAGATATTTGCAAATGACACTACAGATAAAGGGCTGGTATCCAAGATCTATAAAGAACTTCTCAAACTCAACACCCAAAAAACAAAGAATCAAGTCAAAAAGTGGGCAGAAGATATAAAAAGACACTTCTCTGAAGACATACAAATGGCTAACAGACACATGAAAAAATGTTCATCATCATTAGCCATCAGGGAAATCCAAATCAAAACCACACTGAGATACCACCTTACACCAGTTAGAATGGCCAAAATGGACAGGGAAAGAAACAACAAATGTTGGAGAGGTTGTGGAGAAAGGGGAACCCTCTTACACTGTTGGTGGGAATGCAAGTTGGTACAGCCACTTTGGAAAACAGTGTGGAGGTTCCTCAAAAATTTAAAAATAGAGCTACCCTATGACCCAGCAATTGCACTCCTGGGTATTTACCCCAAAGACACAGATGTAGTGAAAAGAAGGGCCCTATGCACCCCAATGTTCATAGCAGCAATGTCCGCAATAGCCAAACTGTGGAAAGAGCCGAGATGCCCTTCAACAGATGAATGGATAAAGAAGATGTGGTCCATATATACAATGGAATATTACTCAGCCATCAGAAAAGATGAATACCCAACTTTTACATCAACATGGATGGGACTGGAGGAGATTATGCTAAGTGAAATAAGTCAAGCAGAGAAAGTCAATTATCATATGGTTTCACTTATTTGTGGAACATAAGGAATAGCATGGAGGACATTAGGAGAAGAAAGGGAAAAATGGGGGGGTGGGAATTGGAGGGAGATATGAACCATGAGAGACTATGGACTCTGAGAAACAAACAGGGTTTTAGAGGGGAGGGAGGAGGAGGCATTGGTTAGCCCGGCGATGGGTATTAAGGAGGGCATGTACTGCATGGAGCACTGGGTGTTATACGAAAACAATGGATCGTGGATCACCACATCAAAAACCAATGATGTATTGTATGGTGACTAACATAATAAAATTAAAAAAAAAAAAAAACATTTATGAGAGGAGAGTAGAAAGAGCCCAGGAAATGATTCTGAAAGGGAAGAAGAACTCTGTCAAGTGAGATCACAGCGCCTGAAAGCCTAAGACCCACTAGGAAGGGTAAAATGGAGAGAACCCTCCTGAAGATATCTCCTAATGGTGCCCTTGTCACCACAATAAGCACTTAAATGCTAGAATATTTCCTATCTCTTCCTCATTCCTATTCAAACTTTCCAAAGGATGGGGTATTCTTATGGTGTTAACTATATTACAAACTTCTAAATATTACTAAAGAGAAAAAAATCTAATTTTCATAATTTCTACTTAAAATCAGAAATGTAGCTGACAGCAAAAAAAAAAAAAAATTAAGAGGTTAAAAGAAATTCATTGAGAAAGAAGATAAGGCAGTGGCCACCTTGTACATATTAACCTTCACTACAACCGTAATACCAGGCCTGGTGGGCAATGGAGTCCCCTCTGGTTTTCCTTGCTGACACTGGGATGTGTTCTCTGACATTAGCCCAACCCCAAGACCTTTCAACTACCCAAGTTTAACCTTCCTAGTAATTGTTCAAGGAGGCAACGATACAGCATAGAGATTCCTCAGCCTGTGTTTCAAGACCCTTTATCAATTAAGCCCTCAGTCTACTTTGACTCCAGCTATAACTCCCCCTATAATCCTACTCTGCCCCACTACTCCTACTACTCCCCTACCTAGCCAAACAGGAATATTTGGGGGTATTGAAATCTCTCCCTTTCTTAATTCTTGACCTTTGTTTTAACACTTTAATCCAGAGTATCCAACCTTAACTCCACATACCAAAATCCTATTCACCTTCAAAACTACTCCAATGCTTCCTAATGCCTTTCATGATCCATCTGTCTGGATGGAATTTTCCTTCCACTATTTATCTAGCACCTATGTCTACAGAAAACATTAAAAATAGCCCAATTCCTAGCTAGATTGACATAAAACCTCACACTAAAAGCCTATTTACCTCAGTTCCTATTGCCTGATATATCATGTCTGGCTTGCAACAAAAAATTGCAAGGCATCCTAAAAGGCAAGAAAAAAACAAAGACATAAAATAAGCATCAGAATCAGATTCAGACACGGCACAGATTTTGGAATTACCACACAGGAAATCTAAAATAATTATGATTAATATGTTAAGGGTTATAATGAAAAAATTAGACAACATGCAAAAACAGGTGGGTAATGTAAGCAAAGCTATGGAAACTCTGAGAAAGAACCAAAAAAGGAATGCCAGAAATCAAAGACACCATAACAGATATAAAGAATGCCTTTGATAGTTTCACCACTAGACAGGACATGACCAAGCATCAGTAAGCTTGAAGATATGTAAATAAAAACTTCCCAAACTGATAGGCAAATAGAAAAAAAGTATGAAATAAGACAACTACATACTGTTGCCAGCCAGACATCTGAGGCATTCCCCATCCCATTCCATTACCCAAAGAGCCACCCATGCATCGGGCTGAGGCAAGTTCATCAGCTCAGTTACCAAAACCATTCAAGAGAACTTGCCATAATGGAAGGACCAAGAGGAGAGTATCCAGGATCCCCAGCAATGTAATGTCTAAGCAATAGGTGACCTCAACAAGAATCTGTGTATACAATGTGGTGTGGGTGTTTTAATCTTTCATGCCTGCACACATGAAAATTACTATCCATTTAATCATCTTGATAAAATTTCTGTCTCTTGTCATCTTATTATGTATGCATTACTATCTATCTCACCGGGGCATTTTGAGGTTTAATTAATAATGTGCACTGATTTGAGCCTTCGGGGGGAAGCTGAAGAAAATGCCTTATGTATATATTTATACTATGGAGAGCATAGTATCATGATAAATATGCTGTAACAGCATAAAATGAAAAGAACTCTGGGCCAGACAAGGGGATGATGTGAGGAACAGAGACATGGAAACTTGTATAAACCATGGCTAAAGAGATAACCACAGCAAATATCTTAGCAAGAAAAACCAATTAAATAAGTTATAAATCAGAAACGTCAAATTATTATTGTCTTGGGGGGAAATGACCCTATGTCTTAATTAGACATGGCCACATATGAAGGTTCAAGCCAAGAAATGTAACAGGTATCATGCTAGATATTCCCCATTGCTTCTCCAGATACACTGTCCACCTTCTCCACTCTGCTCCAGGGGTCTGACAGTTATGGTCTACATTAAAGGGTGCCTTCACTGTGACTTCTTGTGAAAGCCAAGTTGCAGGAGGTCAGAAGGCAGGAGGAGAGTGAAACAAGAGTATTTATTTTCTTAGCACTCTACTATGCTGTGGGTGGACAATGGCCATATTCCTCTACCAAAGGCCATAATTCCTGGTAGGCAGCCATTCCTACAGTCCCTCCCCAGGCACCTTCAGTAATAGGAGGGGTATCATTTTATACTTTTGCAGCATTCCTTGTTGGCTTCCCTTAAGAAAGTCTGCCCACATCCTTGAAACAGTCCCTTTATTCCTCCCCATCTGTTCCCTGCCTAGATCCTTATTGATACAAGTATAAAATATGTACACATGAGAATATGCAATATATACATATATAAATATATATTTGCCAACAAAAACCTTTTCATTTTAACAAAATAGATCTTATACAACAGAAATTTAAGTAGGATTTACCTCTTCTGTGGAGTTATCAACCCCAAGAGTTGGTTATGCCTTCCTCTCTGTTCTCCCTACTCTTTATGCACAGCATATAATTATCATGAGATTGTGGCAGGCATGAAAGAAGCTTACACAAGAGGGCTTCATTTGAGGAGCACTTCATGAAGTGAGGGAATCTGAAAATTACAAAAATGCCAAGAGGTCTGACCCTTGGAGTTATGTCAACTTAAGCCCCTGTAGTTGGCTTCCACACCTGTGTACAACCAAGAAACGCCAAGTGTTGCACAGTTCAGTGAGGCCTCTATTATCTTAATATATCTGTCTTTTCAGTCAGATTGTGAGATGAAGAGTAGAGTTTTCCATGGTCTTTTCAGCCCCAGTTCTAGCCCATTGCTTAATAAACATCTCACTGAGAACACACAATAAGACGCAGTCGGTGTTTATTAATGAACTCAGAACTACCTTCCAAATTGAATTTCCTGACAAAGACAAGTATAAGCTGTTTAAAATAACATCATTTAATATCAAAGCATCTAGGTTATAACAACCCCAACATCATGCACCTTGAGATGTTAAACATATAAGCTTGTTTTTTTCCATTTTTGAGACCAAACTATTTTGAGAGAGGATCTATTTTTTAAAGAAGAATGCTCATGTCAAAGCAAGCAGGAGTGATTCTTTCACATCTGATTTCAAAGAGGAACTGCATGTCTACCTGTAAAATCAAAGTGTGTCTCCAGCCCCTAAAGTCATAACATTATATTTAGGGTTTTCCATACAAATAGCAAACAACAGTGCACCCAGATGACCTCCAAAGCCATCAGCCTATGGACCATAACTAGCACCAACTCCCTTGACATAAACCCGCATTTGGTGTTCTTATCTCTTCTCCTCTGCATCATGAACTCCTGGACCCTTCCTCTGTGTGATTCTTGGACATGTCCCTCCTTCATAGCCCCTTCTGTGTCAGGTCTCCCTGCCACAAGCCTTGGAGCCCACAGCTTCTGCTCTCACTACCTTGACTCCTTCCATTTTTACACTCAAGCCCAATTTTTCTCCACTGCAATAGCTTCATATCATTCTCCCATCTGCAATATCCAAAAGGCTCAGATTAACATTAATATACTCAGACCTGTGGCTCATCTGTAAAAATGATCATAAGAGGGCAACTGGGTGGCTCAGTCGGTTAAGTGTCTGACTCTTGGTTTTGGCTCAGGTCATGATCTCAACGTCATGAGACTGAGCCCCACGTTGGGTTCCGCACTCAGCCGGGAGTCTGCTTGTCCCTCCCGCCTCTCTCAAATAAATAAACAAATTAATAAATAAATAATCTTTGGGGGAAAAAAGATAATAGGATGGGGCTAAACAATATCATCGGGCTCCCTTAGCTCTGATTTTATCATTCTTCCACTGAACTCATCTGATCTCATGTAATAATCCTCTGTCACTTGGCCTCTTGTTATCAGCCCTTCTCACATCTAGCATTTACTGAGTGTCTGAAATAGGAAGAGCACAGTGCTGAGTTCTAGGAATACAAAAATTGTCCCTGCCCTTGACATGTAATAGCAGTTACTATTTCTGAGCACTTCTACATAGGGTATTTAAACAGGGCTCTTTATATCCTCACAACAACCCTATGAAAAGGCACAACTGATGACCCCATTTTATAGATGAAAAAACTGAGACACATTGGTTATCATGGCCCATTACAACTAGTAAATGGCAGAACCAAGATTGAAACCTAGATAGCTTGATCCTCTATGATACTGCCTCTTAAACAATAATAGTGAAACATTTGTATTTAAAAGTATGAATAAAATATTGAATAAGGTCTTAGTTCTACTAAGATTTCCAGCATGAGGGATTACATGAGCTCCAAGATGCTTTCTACACTGTCCACTTGTGCCAATGTCATGGCCCCATCTGGAGCCTACTCTCAGCTAATCTGCCTCTTCAGCCAGCATTGTGCAAAGGCCCAACATTTCACCTCCAAAGAGCCATCAGAGTCATTGAACTGACTCCTATTTGTGCTTTATTATTTTGTACATGAGATTGTTAGTTTGTACATATACTACATCTAACATCATTCTTTTTCTAACTTGTTCTCATTGCATGTTTAATCTCTCCAACCAACCTATCAAGGGCACCTCAAGCCAAGCCTGGTACAGTGCTTATCAAATAGCAAACAAAGTTTGTTAATAAATCAAATAATTCACTTTATCCAGGGAGTCATATAGAAACCATAGCAGATCACTCTGAGGACACTCACTCACCTTGACCTGCCAGAGCCTCCCCCATCAATCCACCAGGGCTAAATTGACAACAGTGCTCTAGTCAACACTCTACACTTCTATCCCCTTGACTTGTATCTTGTCTTAAACGATAATATAAACACTGAGCCTCCAAAGTAGTGAAAGAAACTTTTATTTTCTCATGGTTTCACTGCCCAGGTTTTTATATGACATTTTAAATCCAAAACTGCCATAAAAGTTAGAAGCTTCAAAGTGCCTTTATAGGAATTTGAATTGTGGTCAAACATTTACCTTCAGTGTTCTCTTACTAGTGGTGGAATTCCCTCCCCAGCTACCTAACACGAGTACACTGGCTGTGCTGGGAAGACTTGCAGACCTAAGCAGATTTGAGCTATTTTCCATCACTCATCATTGTAAATGTGTTTGTGTTTTAACTGTGGGGTATTCTTAAACCTTTCTGCTGGTGATGCCTTCAGTAAACAACAGTAATTCTCAAGGGCCTTATCATGAATGCAGTGATTCATCTCCAGCACAGAGAAGTGGCTTTATTTAGAACTGGCCAGAGGGGGAGGGGCATCATTATATTCCATTTGCTACAGAATCTGCAGAATTCTGTTTCATTTGCCCTGTGTAGCAGGTCTAGTTTACTCCTTTTCCTTTATCCTGCTATAAGAATCGTATGCCTAAATATTAAGCAAATATCCCCACATTGATGCTTTACCCAAATTATTTCTTCTTAATTGGTTCAAACAAAGTGCACTTTGCATACCCTCCCTTAGTCTAGTTTATGAGGCCCCACAAGGGCTGTCCAACACATAGAAGACATTAAATAAATGTTTAACTAATATTTGCAGAGCAATAAAGGCAAAGGAAAAAAATAGAAGCAAGAAAGGGAGGGAGGTGAAGTTGGTAACTGTAGGTGAAAAGAAGACAAGGTCATAGACTACATCTGTCTGGCTCATCAGCAACTGAGCCCTACAGCGTTGAAGACCTTTCTGTGACCTCAAGGGCTAAACACCCTCCTCTTGAATTTTACTACTCGGAGGACCTTTAGAAAGGGAGTAACCAGTTTAGAGCAATTCATCCCCACTGCTGGAAAAATACAAGTCAACACATTTTGACCTCTGAAGGTAGATCAGCATAAGTAATATACCAGCTATCTACTGTTATAATAGTGTGCATAACAAACAGCCACAAAACCTCAACAGCATTCAGCAGTAAGTATTTATTGCTTATGCCCCAGTCAGCTGCTAATCTTAGCCAGGTTTGCTCATATGTCTATAGTGTCTACAGTCACCGGCTGTTGGCCGTTATCAGTTGGCCTTGGCTGGGGCAACTGAGACTACTCAGCTCTGTTCCATATGTCTGCTATCCTCCAGTGGGCCATCCCAGTCATGGGCTCATGGCAGTG
Source organism: Halichoerus grypus (assembly GCF_964656455.1). Taxonomy (NCBI): domain Eukaryota; kingdom Metazoa; phylum Chordata; class Mammalia; order Carnivora; family Phocidae; genus Halichoerus; species Halichoerus grypus. The sequence continues at coordinate 82,406,761 of NC_135723.1, forward strand.
GAGGTGGAGCTTGCCACCAGAAATACACAAGGACTCTTGAGGCCTAACCTCAAAGCTTAGCCCTCACCTCTACCTTATTCTACTGGCCAAAGCTAGCCATATGGCTGAAACCAAGGGCAGGGAATTATGTCCTGCCTTCACTGGAAATGGACTATAAGGTTACGTGGCAAAGGGAGTAATAGAGGGAGAAATGGGGAAGTGAGGCTAGTGATGCAGTCTGCTACAGGTATATTTATACAAAAATAAAAACTACAGCATTTTTAATTACAAAGATGGAACTCAGGCATATTTGCAAGTATTAAACTAGGAAAGCAATTTGAAAGAAGGTCCTTATTTTTTCTAATAAATATCTAGTTCAATCATTATTTTTTAACTCCAATCTTGTTATTACGATTAGTTAAATATTCACTTGAGGTAAGTAACATTTATGCTGAGAATGAATTGATTTCTTTCCTCTCTGGGTATTCTTTATTCAAGTGACCTGGTAAAATATTTTTATGAGCTAATAAAAACCTATAACATTTTCGTAAGTCTATGGCAATGGTCAATTTTTTTCTTATTTTTGGAGAAAAGGAGAAATGAAATAATCTATCTGATATAACAAAGATTATGAGTAAATTAAAATTTTATTTCAGTATTTTAAATTTAATAAATACTTTCATTTCACAGTTTTGACAAAGCAAAGGCACATCTGAGTCCTAGATTTGTATTTCTCATCTGATTCAATTATGTAAGTTTATATTTTGGAAATACCAACTCACTCACATCAGGACCCAGACTAAATCACTCTGTGATATCAGAAGCTTCAGACTGAAAGAAGCTTGAAATGAAATTACATCTCTGCAAAAAATCAGAATCTCTATTTCTGGGTTCAGTGCACTTGACAGTTTAACTACCTACATTGTTTTTATCATATGAAAAAGGAGACTACTTTAATTTCACATCCTTCAACCTTCTAGCAATGAAATAGTGCTAGAGAATATAACGAATATAAAAGGGGTCAGTGTTCAAATTACATTCGTTTATAGTTAATTGGAAAGTTTCTTTAGTTGTTGATGACCAGAGCCTTTTTGCCTGTCCATCAGCTAGTGGTTATCACTCTGATGCCTTAATCTTCAAGGGGACATTCCCTTGATTCAATACAATTATGATAACCCGTAAGTTAATGTAGTCCCATAAGAGAGATGCCATCATTACCCAGATTTATGGGAAGAACCACATCCATAAAATTTAGATAATTGCTTGTGTACTGCCAGCCTATTTTGCCTGTTAATATAAATAATATTCTCAACATTAGCTACCAAGAGGACAAATTTCTCATAACTGACTCTGTACTTAATTCTGTCAGATAATCTCCTCTGCAATTTGATGAAGAATATACTGTGAACAATTTCTGACAACCTTCGTTTTTCCAGTGTGTTTTGCTGAAGAAGCCCAATCTGTTGTTTGTTTGGGGTTGTTACCACATTAAATTGATTTAAGAACACCATTTTCCATTCTTCTATCTTCCATGCTCTGTTAACCTATGTCACATTTATTAAAACTCATGGTTTTGCATGTATGTTTCAATTTGTGGTAGCAAACTGATGCAACGCATTTCTCTCCTTTTCTGTAAAATAGTGTTGAACAACTGCTGCTATCATTAACATATTACCACATCATAGGTCAACTCGACATGAAAAGACCTGCGCAATATTCTGATCAGAAAATACTACCAGGGGCACAGAATATATGTGAAGTACCTTTTCAAATAAAAACTTGGAGGAAGTAAATAGAACAAATGCATAAAAGAGGAACATATGTTTTATGCTACCAAATTATGCATCATTATTTTGTATAGCTAACCAAAGTGCGTTACAGGTACTAAAGCTTCATTTAAATTTTAGTCCATTTGCAGTTATTTCAAACTCCCAAGGTGGGTGGGGTGGGGTGGAATGACTTCTCGAGGGAGCTGAACTCTAAAATCTGTTTCTGGGAGATACTGCAAACTGTGGTCTCAGATTCCAGACTGTTCCAAACAAAGCTCTCTGAGCTCCTGTACACTAATTTATGACATATCTGTTTTCACCCACTAGGTTTGTGCTTTATCAGTCTCAGGAAGCCCATCAGGGCTTACAAAGGAAAGGAAGTCTGAGAGACATAAAAAATATTGACAACAAGCCAGGGAGCATTTTATATTATTTACAGCATAGTAAGAACCCCTGAAAGTGCTGAAAATGAAGGTCATGGTCTGAACAAGTATGGGGACTGGGCTGCCATCCTCACATTCTTCATGTTATTAAAACAAAATATCTACTCACACTTTAAGTTTCCCAAAGCCCGGTGTTGGAGAAGAGGTATGAGACTGGAGTACAGGCAGAACACACCTCCCACTTCCACTCCTACCTCCCCAAAGAACACTTAACATGGACCCTGCTCTGGCCAGACAGACCTACATATTCCCTGAATATATCTTGTGCCTCCTACCTTCAAGCCTCTCACACCTAAATTTTAGCCATAGTTTAAAGTCCACCTCATTTCCCACCTCCTAGACTTCCCTGAGTACTCTAAAACAAAGTGAATGCTCTCTCTTTAAAAAAAATTGCAGCTTTTAATTTTCCCTACCATCCATGTAGTTACATATGACTTATATAAATATTCACAGTTTCCCTAATAGGTTATACATTTTGTAAGGATAAAACCATGTCAGAGTGTTCAGTTATGCCCCTAAATGGGTAACATTGAGCCTTCCCCAAAGGAAATGCATAACACAAATTTGTCTTTTGTGCTTTTAATATGTTTTTATATTTTAATTTTTAATATTTTCTTCTTATAAAAATAATACAATCATCATACATACAACCTACAAATGTAAATGAGAATGCAAAAGCCATAAACCTCATCGATGTCCATTCAAAAGTGTGAATCAATGGAAAAGGAAGAGTTTGCATCACTGGCTCAGGGCAGGTATTTCAGGCTATAGTGAAGCTTGAAATTCTCTTATCATTTTCTGGAAGACCCAATTCAGTGAAAACCTACTTTCCCTTATAGTGCTGGATTCCTGAGTGGGTTAACTCCACAGACTAAGACTCCAGAGTGTGAGATGGAGTACTGTATGTCCCCATGTCAACTCTCAATTGAAGCGATATTCCCAGGACATTTCAAAAGCCTCCAAGTTTTACAGAGGCTTAAAGAGTGAGGTTATAGCTTTTCCTGAGCAACTGTTAATACTTAGGGTCAAGAACAATGATTATGAAGTATATCCTCATAATCACCTTCTCACATATTACAGTCTTGCAACTTGCAGAGAAGACAGGAGAAAAAAAATACTACCACTGTTTAGGCAGCTGCCTCTATAAACTTCTGCATCTCTAAAAGTTAGAGCCCAGCCCATCCAAAAAGCTCTTTTTCAATATCTGTTTTCAGGAAACATTTTAATCACCAATCCAAGCATCAGAAAACAAAATCAGAGAAAGAATACAACTTAATTAAAATCCTAAGAGCATTAACATACTATCTCTCTCATAACATGAATTATACTTGAAGAATGATCAAGTCACGTGAGCCCCCATCTCAAAGATGAGCAGCCCCCACTGGTGTAAGAGGGTACCCAGGGAGAGGCAAGACCAGCTTTTACCACCAGCTGACCCACAGGCTCAGAGTTCCTACAAGGACTCTTAGTCCAAAGACGTAGCTTCTACCCCAGCTCTGCAAGCAGCTAGTCCTATGCTTTTAGTAATGGAATTAGCTTTTCTCCGCCTCAATTTCCTCAGGGTATGATGGAGCAATAGGAGGATAACAGTGAAGAATGTTGGCTTCAGAGTGGTGATTCAACAAACCTAGCTTCAAACATCATCTCTTACACTGCTTTGCTGTATGACCTTGACATTGTAATCAATCTCTCTAAGCTTTGGTTTCTTCATCCATACAATGAAGAGTAATGCTCATGGGATTATGGTGAAAATTAAGTAAGCTAATATATGGATGACAGTAAACTTCAGCTGTTACCATCATCATTATCAGCATTGTTATTATAAGAGAGTTAGATTAGGTTATCTTCCACTCCTAACAGTTTATTAAATAATAGTAGAAGACTCCAAGAAAGGCCCCACTGAGCCTCTAACTTTCATCGAGGTTAAGATTAATTTGCTCCTTTCCTTTGCACTATAATGAAAAGGTAAGACACCCCTGTGAACTTTGGGGAATCCCACCTTCTGCATCAGATACATTTTATTTTTAAAATTAAGAACACAAATAACACTTGGAAAGTAGTCCCATTTCAACAAAGTCCTTGATGGTTAATCGATAAGAAGTGGTATTAACTCCCTCATCTAACTAGCTTTCCTGATAGACCGATTATAGGATAGAGAAAATGTGGATACCAAGCAATGAGACTGATTTTAGCAGACGTCCAGGGAAATCAGCATAAATTACTCCTTATCACAAAAAGGAAAATCATTTTTAGAGACTTTATATCAAAAGGATTAATAAACACAAGTCAAGCCATGTTTTCCAGGGATTTCCAGGTAACAAGGTGATTTATACACAGGGTGTCTAAATCTCCTCCCCTCCCAGACCCCAGTTGAAATGATAAATGGAATATAAAAATGTCAATATAAAGCTTCACTTTTGACTTCCTTGATCTTATTAGGCATTCTAGATATTGGGATCAAATAGTGATCTCCTTGTAGCTAGTTCCCAGTTTTGTCTTTGGCACACAGCCCCCACATTGACCTTGGTCCTCCTTGCCTGTATCTCTTTATGTCCTTCTCACAATACGTGCTTCTCCATTCCATTCATTCATGTTTATCACTTCCTTCTTTTTCCACTTTATTGAGGTATACTTAATATACAAAAAGTTGCACATATTTAATGTACACATTTTGAGGAGTTTAGACATATATCTGTGATATTATCACCACAAACAAGGTAATAAATATATCTAACAGCCTCCAAAAGATTTCTTGTGTCCCCTTGCTTGTGTGTGTTTGTGTTTGTGTTTGTGTGTGTGTGTGTGTGTGTATGTGTGTTAAGAACACTTACATTGAAATCTAATCTTGACAAGTTTTTAAGTGGCAACACCATGCTGTTAATCATAGGCACCATGTTGTACAAGTAGATCTCTTTATCTTATTCACCTTGTGTAACTATAATTTTATACTGATTGAACAACTCCCATTTCACTCTCCCCTCATACCCTGGCATCAACCACCTGTTCTTTGCTTCTAGGAGTTTGGCTAATTTAGATATCTTATATAAGTGGAATCATGTGGTATTTGACCTTTTGTGACTGATTTTACCTAGTGCAATGTTTTCCGGGACTATCCATGTTGTCACAAATGGCAAGATTTCCTCTTTTTTAAGGCTGAATAATATTCTATCATATGTATGTACCACATATTCTTTATCTACTTGTCTGTTGATAAACATTTGGGTTGTTTCCAAATCTTGGCTATTGTGAATAATGCTACAATAAACATGGGAATGCAGATACTCTTCCAGATCCTGATTTCAATTCTTAGGATATATACCCAGAAGTTGGACTGCTGGATCATATGGTAGTTCTATTTTTAATTTTTTAAGAACCTCCACACAGTTTTTCATATTGGCTATACCATTTTACATGCCAATCAGCAATGTACAAAGATTCCATTCCCCATATCCTTGCAGTACTTGTTATATTTTGTTATTTTGATAATAGCCATCCTAAATGGTGTAAGGTGATATCTCATTGTGGTTTTGATTTCAATTTCTCTGATGATTAGTGATGTTGAGCACCTTTTCATGTACCTGTTGGCCATTCGAATGTCTTCTTTGGAGAAATGTCTATTCAAGTGGCCATTTTTTTAAATTGAAGTGTTTCGGGGGGTTTGGGGGCCTTTTTTGGTTTTGGTTTTGGGTTTTTTGCTATTGAGTTGTACGAGTTCCTTATATATTTTGCAGATTAGCCTCTTATTAGCTCTATGGTTTAAAAATATTTCTCCCAATCTGTAGGTTGTGTCTTTTCACTCTGTTGTTTCCTTTGTTGTGAGGAGGCCTTTTAGTCTGATATAATCCCACTTGTCTACTTTTTCCTTTGTTGCCTATTTTTGGTGTCATATCCATGAAATGATCGCCAAGACAAATGTCATGGTTTTCCCTTATATTTTCTTCTAGGATTTTTAGTTTCAGGTCTTTAAGTTTAATCCATTTTTAGTTGCCTTTTATGTATGGTATAAGATAAAAGTCCAGGGTGCCTGGGTGGCTCAGTCATTAAGCATCTGCCTTCGGCTCAGGTCATGGTCCCAGGGTCCTGGGATCGAGCCCCACATCAGGCTCCCTGCTCGGCCTGCTTCTCCCTCTCCCACTCCCCCTGCTTGTGTTCCCTCTCTCACTGTGTCTCTATCTGTCAAATAAATAAATAAAATCTTAAAAAAAAAATAAAAGTCCAACTTCATCATTTTGCACATGGATATCCAGCTTTCTCAACACTCTTTGCTGAAGAGATTATCTTTTATCCATTGTGTATCCTTGGCATCCTTGTTGAAATTCAGTTGCTCATGCATCCATGGGTTTATTTCTGGGCTTTATAATCTGTTTCATTTGTCTTTATGCCAGTACCATATTGTTTTAACTACTGTAGCTTTGTAATGTGTTTTGAAATCAGAAAATGTAATGCACTCCTGGTTTCATAATACATCACTTTCTTTAAGACCTAATTCAAGGCTTTTTGCCTATAAAAAGCCTTTTATTTTTTTATTTTTGTATTATGTTCAGCTAGCCAGCATATAGTATATCATTAGTTTTTGATATAGTGTTCAACAATTCATTAGTTGTACATAACACCCAGTGCTCATCACAACACATAAAAGCCTTTTCTTGCTAATTCTGCTCACCTAGCCTTATTGTCCTACAATATTATCCCTGGTATTCTAATTTCACAACAGTGAAATTTCCTATCAGTGATTTTGTTCATATGTTATTTCATTTATATTCTATTTCAATGTGATTTTCTCCCTCAACAGAAATATACCTTCACAGGATAAAAACTGTTTGCTGCTTCTTTGAAACCACCACAATGCTTTCAATGTTCCTTTGAGTTCTTCTTGAATAAAGCAATTAATTAATTAATTAATTAATTAATCAAAGAATAGATGAGAGGGTTACATTTTTCTTCTCAATAATGGCCAATTATTATGATGATGATAATGACAAAATTCTCCCCAAAGAGATTTATTTTGTAGTTCATGTTATGTTAATTTTGCATGTCAAACCCCAAAAACACCATTATTCTCAGCATATTTTAGTGTCAAAAATCAAAAATTCTGAAATAATTAAGACAGGCTTCAGGCAACATAATGGTCTCTGGAAAAAAAAATCAACAAAAACCTTTTATGATGCTAACACCAGGATTCAGAATTAACACCTGCCTTGTAGCAGAACCATATTAAACTGTAATCCTACCATGTATGGTTATTTTTGAGGAAAAATACATTCTGAGCTGTAATAGATCTGACTCTATGTAATAATGAATAGTACCAGAAGTGAGGTCAACACTATGGTTGTTAAGTCTACCACAAAGCACATACCACATCCCAATGCCTGAATCTTGTCTGCCCACCAGAGACCAAAACCATTAGAGGGGGTATCTGGGAGTCTGGGATATGGTGCACCCTAAAGTCATCACTAAAGACCATGTGGAATCCAAGGAACCAGCCAAAAAAAGATATTTGCCCTTTAGAGGTAGATGTTTTTAAGTTTATGGCAACCCACCCAAAAAACTGAAATGGTCAATGCATTGAGATAAATATGGAAAAAAAAGTTTCCAAACTAACAAAATCTCTTAAAAAGAAAAAGAGTAAATTAATCAAATTTTAAAGAGGAAAAAGTCTTGTTTAGATTTGCAAATGGGTAAAAGTGAAATTATATTTCATCTTATCCAAACTGGTAGTGTATAATTTCTCTATTAATCTTGAGGGCATTACGCTAAGTGAAATATGTCAGAGAGAGACAATCGCTGTATTATCTCTCTTATATATGGAATCTTAAAACAACTACAACAACAACAAAACAAGCTCATACAGAAAACAGATTGGTAGTTGCCAGAGGTGGGAATGGAGGTGCAAGAAAGGGTTGAAAGGGGTCAAAAGGTAAAATTTCTTTAAATTGGGAAACAGTGATACTGAGAAATAATCCTTTAATAATGTACTGTTTAGAATTTGTTTTTATAGATGATTCAAGAGACAAATGGCCAATATCCCTGATGAACACAGATTTTAAAATTCTCAGCAAAATATTAGCAAACCAAGTTCAACAATACATTAAAAGGATCACTCACCATGATCAAGTGGGATTTATTCCAGGGATAGAAGAGTGATTCAATATTTGCAAATCAATATGAAACATCACATTAACAAATGGAAGTATAAAAGGTATATGATTAGATACAGTTAAAAGCATTTGACAAAATACAATATCTATTCATAATAAAAACCCTCAACAAAGTGGGTTTAGAGGAAACATACCTCAACATAATAAAGGCCATATATGAAGAATTCAGAGCTAAAATCCTACTCAATGGCGAAAAACTGAAAGCGTTTCCTCTAAGTTGAGGAACAAGAGTATGACGCCCACTCTCACCACTTTTATTGAACATAGTGTCAGAAGTCCTAGCTACAGCCATCAGACAAGAAAAAGAAATGAAAGGCATCCGAATTGGCAAGGAAGAGAGGCACCTGCATGGCTCAGTTGGTTAAATGTCTACCTTTGCCTCAGGTCATGATCTCAGGGTCCTAGGATTAAGCCCCACATCAGGCTCCCTGCTCAGCTAGGAATCTGCTTCTCCCTCTCCCTCTGCCTGGAAATAAATTTAGCCAAGGAGATGGAAGACACATACTTTGAAAATTATAACATATTGATGACAGAAATTGAAGATGATACAAACAAATAGAAAGATATACTATGCTTGTGAATTGGAAGAACAAATATTGTTAAAATGTCCATACTACCAAAAGTAATCTACAAATTCAATGCAATCCCCATCAAACAACTAATAGCATTTTTCACAGAACTAGAACAAATAATCCTAAAATTTGTATGAAACCACAAAAGACATCAAATAGCCAAAGAAATCTTGAGAAAGAAAAACAAAGCTGGAAGTATCACAAGCCGAGATTTTAAGCTACAAAACTATAGTAATTATAACAGTATGGTACTGGCACAAAAATAGACACATAGATCAATAGATCAGGATAAAGAGCCCAGAAATAAACCCACACTTACATGATCAATTAATCTATGACAAAGGAAAAAAGAATATACAATGAGGGAAAGACTTTGCAATAAATGAAATGAAATAATAATTTAATTAATTAATTAAAAGAATAAATGAAATGAAAGTCTTTTCAATAAATGGTGTTAGGAAAACTGGACAGCTGCATGCAAAAGAATGAAACTGGGCCATTTTCTTATACCATACCAAAAAAAAGAAAAAAAAAAAACACAAAATGGATTAAAGACCCAAATGAGACCTGAAACCATAAGACTCATAAAAGAAAACATAGTCAGTAATCTCTTAGACATCGGCCTCATCAGTATATTCATAAACATGTCTTCTCAAGCAAGGGAAACAAAAGCAAAAATAAACTATTGGGACTACATCAAAATAAAAAGCTTTTGCACAGCAAAAAAAAAAACAAAAAGTCAACCTAGTAAATGGGAGGAGATATTTGTAAATGATATATCCAATAAGGATTAATATCCAAAATAAATAAAGAACTTATACAACTCTACACCAACAAAAAACAACAAAAAAAAAAACTCTGATTTAAAAATGGGCAGAACCAAATAGACATTTTTCCAAAGAAGACAGATAACCAACAGACACATAAAAAAATGCTCAATATCACTAATCATCAGGGAAATGCAAATCAAAACCAGAATGAGATATCACCTCATAGCAGTCAGAATGGCTAGTACGAAAAAGGCAAGAAAAAACAAGTGCTGGTGGGGATGTGGAGAAAAGAGAGCCCTTCTGCACTGTTGGTGGGAATGAAAATTGGCACAACCACTGTAGGAAACAGTATGGAGGCTCCCCCCAAAATTAAAAATATCATATCATCCAGTAATTCCAATACTGGATATTTACCCAAAGAAAACAAAAACACTAATCGAAGAGATATACTCACTCCTATTTTTATGGCAGCATTTGCAATAGCCAAGTTATGGAAGCAACCCAAGTGTCCATTAATAGATGAATGAATAAAGAATATGGGGTACACACACACACACACAGTGGAATACTACTCAACCATTAAAAAAAATAAAATCTCAGCAATTGTGACAACATGGATAAACCTAGAAGGTATCATGCTAAGTGAAATAAGTCAGACAAAGAAAAATACCATACAAAATTTCACTTATATGTGAAATCTAAAAAGCAAATGAAGACACAAACAATGAATCATGGAACACTACATCAAAAACTAATGATGTAATGTATGGTGATTAACATAACATAATAAAAAAAACAGACTTTTTTTTTTAAGATTTTATTTATTTGACAGAGAGAGACACAGAGAGGGAACACAAGCAGGGGGAGTGGGAGAGGGAGAAGCAGACTCCCCACTGAGCGGGGAGCCCAATGTGGGGCTCGATCCCAGGACCCTGGGACCATGACCCGAGCTGAAGGCAGACACTTAATGACTGAGCCATCCAGGCGCCCCAAAAAAACCAGACTCTTAAATACAGAGAACAAACTGGTGTTTGCCACAGGAGAGGTGAAGATGGACAAAATAAGTGAAGGAGGTTAAGAGGTACAAATCTCCAGTTATAATAAATAAATTATGTACAGCAATAGGGGTATAGTCAATAATATTGTAATAACAATGTTTGGTGACAGACAGTGACTATACTTATCATGGTAAGCATTGAGTAATGTACAGATTGTTGAATCACTGTTGTATACCTGAAACTAATATAACATATAAGTATATTACAATTATACTTCCATAATAAAAAAATATATCAATGCTGTAAAAAAAAGTGGTAACTTATAAATTAATATTTTTAATTTATAATTGTATTATATGTATAATTTTTAATTTAATAAATTAAATTAATATATAAGGTACTAGAGCAGGAGATTGATTTGTTTCATTGATAAAATTAATTGTAAATTATGTAATCTGATGTACTATAGGTCATCAATGGAGTATTTCTCTTGAGAAGACAGGATTCTAAAAATATCTCTATGATATTATTCTTTTTCAATATATGTATTACTTTTCTATGCTGCTGTAACAGAATACCACAAATTTAGTCACTTAAGACAATACAAATTTACTACCTTACAGTTCTGGACCAGAAGTCCAAAATAGATCTCACTGGGATTAAATCAAAGTGTTAGCAAGGCTTTGTTCCTCTCCTAGGGAGAGAATATATTTCCTTGCTTTTTCCAGCTTCCAGAAGCCCACATTCCTTGGCTCATGCCCCCACCTTATCCATCTTTAAAGCTAGCAACATTGCATCTCTTATTCCATCAATCTCTGACTACAGCCAAGAAAAGTTCTCCGCTTTTAAAAACTCACATGACTACATTGGGCCCACCAGATTATCTCCCCCATCTCAAAAACTTTAATCTTAATTACATCTGCAAAGTCCTCTTTGGCATGAAAGGTAACATATTCACAATCTCCAAGGAGTAGGGCATGGACATCTTTGGGAGGCCACTGTTCTGCCTAGTACAGTATGTTCAGCAGAACTCATTAATAGTCCCATTTTCTATTGCTTATGAATCCAAAATAAAGTTCAAAAATGTTATTTTATATTTAGTCTTCTTTATGGAGTATGATATCAGTGATGCAAAACAAATTTTTTCATCTTCAGAAATTCTGGAGTCTAGATATGAACTGGAGAAAATCTTAACTAATTATTAGTCAAGATTACCATGCTCAGATTAGACAAAATTAGGTAACTTTAAAATTCCATAAGGTTACAGAATTCTGCCCTGTGGAGACAAACCATTCTGGATTCAACAACCCTCATTATTCACTTTGCACTTACTGAATTACTTAAATAGTCCTCAATGTAGTGAGTTCTCTCTCCGTTGGACATTTGCACTTTAACCTCCCTCTCTTGCCTACTCAGAATGCCCTTCCCCGCCATCTTCCTGTGACCACTTCCTACTCTACTCCTTCCAGACTTAACTCAAGCTGTCTCCTCTGGGATCCCTTCTATACACCCAACCAGAAAAGGTGAAGAACCCTTCCCTAGGCTCCTGCCAAACTCTGAACTTCCCTCTTCCTAATATTCATGCTACTCTTTTGAGGTCATTCATGTAGTTACTGTCCACTCCTCCCTCCAAAAAATGACTGATTTTTTCATTGAAAGCAGATATTTGTGGGATTTTTATATACCTTTGTCTTCCCTAGCACCTAAATAGGACCTGGAACAAAAAACCCAACATTCAAAAAATGTTGAATAAATGAGTGGATGGCAAATGAACAAAAACAAAAACCCTTAAATTAAAAGAGATATTCATTTGCTAAATCTCCCTCTACATTGTCATAAATTCTTACTTAGTGGGGAACTTATGCAATGACATCACCTATAGTAGAGCAGCAAAACAAATACAAATATGAATAGTTAGCACTTCAATATAATTTACTCATTTATAAAGAAATATGACATTTAATTTGAGGGGCTATTCTCATCTCCTAGAACCACCACTTTATTATTGAATAATACTTTTCAATCCCTGTCCATATAAATATTGTATACCAAAAGCATATGTATGTATATAACAGCCAATTATCCTTTGACTATTAAGATAGTATTTTGTATATGGTCCACATTATTACACTTTTTTCATAATTATCATCTTCAGTGTTACAAACAACCTGTGTATTCATTTATCATAATTTGAAGACAATAAAGTAAGTGCTTCAGAGCACAGCCTTGAGCAAGACTGCCTGGGTTTGAATCCTATCATTTTGCAGCTGTTTGACATTGGACAAGTCACTTAAGTTCTCTGTGCTTCAGTTTCCTCATCTACAACATAGGAACGGAATAGTGGTACCCATTTTATGAAGTTTTTGTGAAGGCTAAATGAGTTAATATAAAGAAGAATGCTTGATATATAGTTAGCACTCTAGGGTATTTTCTTTATAATAATAAATATATAATAATATATAATAATTATTATTATCTTTGTAATCATGAGTTCATGTCAATCATTTAGGCTGTTCCTAGATTGCGTATCTATATGGATTTGAGGATGATCATTTGGTTAGTTAGTTAGTTAGTTGTTTCGTTAGAACAAATTCACAGGATTTCTAGCCCATTTCCAAAACGGCTTTTCAATTTTTAAATGCTCAAGTGCAAAATTCTTTAATTTTATGTTTACTTGTAAACTACTTCTTAAGAAGATAATTTCACAAAACTTCAACAACCTGTGCAGGTAGACAATTGTCAAAGAAATTGGAAGGGCCCCAAATATTGGGGTTTATTTTAAGCTTTGCATCTCAGCGAAGTTGTTAATTAACCATCTCTATGCACATCCTAGTGACGGAGAGGGTGTGACCAAAGAAACAATAATTTTTTCCTAACATGCTTCACAGCTCAAAATTCATGGATTTATGCATGTATTTTGTTTTGCTTTGTTAAGTTTTTTTTGCTGTCACTAAACAAAACAGTTTCTTTTATCTTCCACAATGAGAAAGGAAACATGTCTGTCAGAAAAAGAAAAGGGGAAAAATAGGAAAAAAAATACATCTCTCAGAGAAAGGAGGAAACAATAGGAAGGAAAACAATAAAATATGCCAGGAACTTCTTTGATATGGCCCCATTTATTTGGGGAAACCAAAAGTTTTGGACACTTAGGGAGAACAGAATATAAAGTTGGCATAAGTAAAGGAGACAACATTACTTGTTGTTGTATCTAATATTAAATGGGGCACAGAAAGTGGGCAAAGGAAACATTTATAAATTCACTTCCTCTGGGCAATAATACTCATAGGTTCAGTACTATTTCTTTAGCAGAAAGCATTTGAAATCCAAACTCTTAATTATATGGATACTATACATCTTTTGCTTTCTAGATGTGGAATCACCAAAAGGGATATTTTTGTTTATTTGGGCCTTATGAGGTTTTCCTTGATTCATGACTAAAAAAAAAAGTTAATTTGTTTAAACAATATGTATGAATTTCAGGCACAGGTCACAACATGATTCATGTAAACTGGACAAAAGTCAATCAATTTTTATGTCATAATGAACACAACTGTGTGCAATCAGTGCTGAATTTGAAAACTGCTCTACGGCCTTTATCAAGTTTCTGAACCAATTTGAATAAGAGCTTCCTATAAAATAAAAATGAAATCAATAATAGTATATGTCCTTGTATAGCTTCTGGGAAGGCTAAATGAGCTGATTCATATAAAGCACCCAGGGAATAGGTGCAGAGTAAGCCCTTAATAAATGCTAGCTATTGTTACTGGGTTTTTTTTTTTTCATTCAGATACTATATGAAGTTTTTTGATTTGGAGTTGTTTTTTTGGTTTGGGGGTTTGGGGGTTTTTTGTGTTTTTGTTTTGGTTTTGGTCCATTATCCTATTCTAGGTTTCGAGATCTGGCTTATATTGTCCAGTGCTGAAGAGATATTCTGTTTTCCATTTCACGTTCTCTTAAGGTCTCCAAGAAGTAAAACTTTCACTATGTGCAGATGACATGATACTATATATAGAAAACCCTAAAGACTCCACCAAAAAACTGCTAGAACTGATAAATGAATTCAGTCAAGTTGCAAGATACAAAATCAATGTACAGAATCTGTTGCATTTCTATACACCAATAACGAAGCAGCAGAAAGAGAAATTGAGAAAACAATCCCATTTACAATTTCACCAAAAATAATAAGATACCTAGGAATAAACCTAACCAAAGAGGTAAAAGACTTATACTCTGAAAACTATAAGACACTAATGCAAGAAATTGAAGATGACACAAAGAAGTGGAAAGACATTCCATCCTTGTGTACTGGAAGAAAAAATATTGTTAAAATGTCTATATTACCCAAAGCAATCCACAGATTTAATGAAATCCATACCAAATATAGCATTTTTCACAGAACTAGAACAAACAGTCCTAAAATTTGTATGGAACCACAAAAGACCCTAAATAGCCAAAGCAATCTTGAAAAAGAAAAGCAAAGCTGGAGGCATCACAATTCTGGACTTCAAGTTATATTACAAAGCTGTAGTGATCAAAACAGTATGGTACTGACACAAAAATAGACACAGAGATCAATGGAACATAATGGGAAATCCAGAAATAAACCCATAATTTTATGGCCAATTAATCTTTGACAAAGCAGGAAAGAATATTCAATGCGGGGGAAAAAAAAGAGAGTCTCTTCAACAAATTGTATTGGGGAAACCTGAAGAGCAACATGCAAAAGAATGAAACTGGACCACTTTCTTATACCATACATAAAAATAAGTTCAAAATGGACAAAAGACCTAAATGTGAGACCTGAAACCTTAAAAATCCTAGAAGAGAGCAAAGGCAGTAACTTCTCTGACACTGGCTGTAGCAACTTTTTCTAAATAGGTCCCCAGAGGCAAGGGCAACAAAAGAAAAAATTAACTATTGGGACTACATCAAAATAAAAAGCTTCTGCACAGTAACGGAAGCAATCAACAAAACTAAAAGATAACCTATTTAATGGGAAGAGATATTTGCAATGACATATCCAATAAAGGGTTAGTATCCAAAATATATAAGGAACTTATAAAACTCAACACCCAAAAAAACAAATAATCCAATTTAAAAATGGACAAAAGACACGAACAGACATTTCTCCAAAGAAGACATACAGATGGCCAACAAACATGAAAAGATGCCATCATCACTTATCATCAGGGAAATGCAAATCAAAACTGCAATGAGATAGCACCTCACACTTGTCAGAATGGCTAAAATCAAGAACACAAGAAATAACAAGTGTTGGTGAGGATATGGAGGAAAAGGAACCCTCTGCACTGTTGATAAGAATGCAAACTGGTGCAGTTACTGTGTAAAACAGTATGAAGTTTCCTCAGAAAGTTAAAATAGAACTACCCTACAATCTAGCAATTGCCCTACTGGGTATTTACCCAAAAAATACAAAAACATTAATTCAAAGAGATACATGCACCCCTATGTTTATAGCAGCATTATTTATAATAGTGAAGATATAGAAGCAGCCCAAGTGTCCACACTGATGAACGAATAAAGACATGGTGTATATATATATACATACACACACACACACACACACACACACACACAATGGAATATTCCTCAGCCACAAAAAAAGGATGAAATCTTGCTATTTGCAAGGACATGGATGGAGCTAAAGAATATAATGCTAAGCAAAATAAGTCAGTCAGAGAAAGACAAATACCATATGATTTCACTCATATGTGGAATTTAAGAAACAAAACAAATAAGCAAAGGGAATAAAAAGAGAGAAAAAGGCAAACCGAGAAAGAGACTCTTAACTATAGAGAACAAACTGATGGTTACAGAGGGGAGGTGGGTGGAGGTATGGGTGAAATAGGTGATGGGGATTACAGAGTGCACTTGTTGTGATAAGCACTGGGTATTGTACGGAACTGTTGAACCACTATATTGTACACCTAAAACTAATATAACAGTGTATGTTAACTAACCAGAATTAAAATAAAAACTTAAAAAAAAGATAATGGCTAATGGACAACCAGTTCAATGTTTATTAAGTAGAAATTTAAATTGCTCTCAAAAAAATGAGAACATATGTCATCAATGAAGAAGTTGGGTCTACTGCAAGTTTACAGAAGTGACAATGTCCCTTGAAACCACTCCTAATAGACAGTCCCCCCCAGTTATTTTTTATAGATGTGAACTTCTATGTAACATGAGAAACAAGACCTCTTCAGAAAAGTCTCTGCAGAGATTGCACATGAGAAAAGTCAAGCTCTGCTGCTTTAAATGTTGATCTCCCCTTCAGGATCACAACCAGAGGCAGTTCCAGGCCTTGGTTTCCAAAATAGTGTGCCACATTATGAGAGAATAGACGCACATGAGGATAGGATTTCTCTGTACTCCATCCTAAAGCCATCCCTCCACCTTGTAGCAGCCTTGTCTGGAACCACACTACCTATTATTTAAAAAGATGTAAATTGTGCCTCCATTTAGAAAAACACAAACCACTCCCGTTTTCCTTGAGTCCAAGCTCTGCATAGGATCTTAATCAGCCAGAGGAACATGATGACGCAAGCAGTGCCTATATTAAGTGGCAGAAAGACCCTCTATACAGAAAAACAACCCAAAAAGGCCTCAGACAAAATATTATTCAGTTCATTGTACTACTGAGTTTTTACAATATTTAACTTCAGCTTTGCTTTTTTGTAGATGTAGGTCAAATAACCAGGAATGCTTTCAGTTACATGCAGAGGTTCTATCATGTGTGCATTTTTCTTAAAGAAGAAAAAGACACAGCTTTGGTACTAACTAATCACAGGTGCTGTGAGCTTGGGGAAACATGGAAAGACTACACAAATGTAAACCTCACTAAAATCTGTGCCTTTATCTGGTCTTCCATAGCAATTTAAAATTGAGCAGTAATTGAGATGTTCTGGATGTGTGATTCAATTCCCACAGGAAGTATCGACGCAATTCAGTTGCCATTCCCTATATCCAACCACACATTGGCTCAACAAATGTTTACCAGAGGCCCAGGGAAGGCCCTGCACTTGGTTTGGGGGGCATATCAAGAAGAAAATAGAATCCCCCCCTGGAAGTGCCAGCACAGTTATAGATTAAACTTGCCTAATTTCCCTACCTTCTGCAACCTACATGATAGCCTGAAATTGTTTGGGATGTAATACAGAACTTTCAGATCAGTTATGTGGCCATGGTCAAAACATTGAACAGGATTTTAATTTTATTTGTTTTCCTTGACTTGCATTTATTTATTTATTTATTTATTTATTTTATTATGTTATGTTAATCACCATACAGTACATCATTAGTTTTTGATGTAGTGTTCCATGATTCATTGTTTGCATATAACACCCAGTGCTCCATTCAGGATTTTAATTTTATTTTATTTTTTTTAAAGATTTTTATTTATTTATTTGAGAGAAAGAGAAAACATGAGGAGGGGGTGGGCAGAGGGAGAGGGAGAAGCAGGCTCCCCACTGAGCAGGGAGCCCGATGCGGGGCTCGATCCCAGGACCCTGGGATCATGACCTGAGCCGAAGGCAGATGCTTAACGACTGAGCCACCCAGGCGCCCCCAGGATTTTAATTTTAAAAAGGAGAATTCCGTTATGAAAATCTGCCTATCAAGTCTCATTAGACTCCCCACCCCCACCATTTAATCTTTCAATACTTGTTAAGCATATTCTTTTTATCTGATGAGGGATTAGAGAAAATGTACATGTTGGACTCTGACTTTAAAAAGTTGTTCCTTCGGGGCACCTGGGTGGCTTAGTCGGTTAAGCATCTGCCTTTGGCTCAGGTCATGATCCCAGGGTCCTGGGATCGAGCCCCGCGTCGGGCTCCCTGCTCACCGGGGAGCCTGCTTCTCCCTCTCTCTCTGCCTCTCCACTATGCTCGTGCTCTCTCAAATAAATAATAAAATCTTTAAAAAAAGAAAAAAAGTTGTACCTTCACTGGGAAGCCAAAGTTAGTTGCTGAAAGATGCCTTCTTGCACCCGATGTCCCAGGAACAAATTCTGGCTGAGAATGTGTGTGGACGTATGTGACTGTGCGTGTGCATCATGTGTGTATATTACACTTAATCATCAATTCTATCTCACAAATATTATAAACAATACCACAAAAACAGAACTTTCTGGATTCTTAATGCACTCTGTTTTACTTGTTTACAAATAAATATTGCTAATAGCTACTATTAATGCCTACTGGGTGTCAGAGAAGAAAGCATTTCCTGTACATAGTCCTTTTCCATAGAATCATCATACAAGGTAGTTATTACTAAATCCCCATTTTATCAATATAGACTCTGAAAAGTGTAAGTAGTCATTCAAGACCTACTAAATGGATGAGCGAGAATTTGGACTCAAGTTCATGTAACTCTGAAGCCTGCCTCCACACAAATAAAGTGCCCATTCATTTATATAAGATTGGGAACCTCTTCAAGTATGCCATTTTATCCTAGGATTCTTAAAAATTAATCAGCCATTCTCCTCTTTTGAGATCCCCTCTGACATAATGGAGATTAACAGAGGTAGGATCAAGAATCTTCATCCTTAGAATATCTTTGTCTTTTTAGCTCAAGGAAGCCAAAGCTTTTGGGCCTATACTCTTTAGACAATCTCCTCCTATTTAGTTAGAAGACAGACCTCTCGTAGAGGCCAAATGCTACACATCAGATTTTCACCATAAATTAATGTTTCAGGAAACATGATTTGATCTACATTGCAACTGGACATCTAATAGAGATCCATGTCATAAATGAAATTATATTTATTTTATACAAAAATAAATATTATCCAGTATATTTTGACACTTTTGTATGAGATAACAAATATTTAACAAAGCAGGTGATTAAGTTTGGGATTTTAAAGGGTTGAACTATGTATGAATTGGTTTAAGGAAGGAAGTAAAGGAGAGTAGGGAAGGCAGAAGAGGGAGAGAAGGCTAAAGAAAGAAGAAGCCCCTCATAACTAGAAAAGGAACGTCCTAATTGCAGAATTTTTTAAATTTTATTTTTATATAATTGTTTAAATGTATGTCATACAAGAGGGATTAAATTAAAATAATTTTAAAATATAAATAGCTAAATATGAGTCACTGTCAAAATGCAGTAGAGCTCTAATTGATTATGGAGTTCATTAATTAATTTATATTTTCATAGCATAAAAGAAATGTGGTCGCCAAGCTATGCAGAGAATGTACATACCATTCACTGAATTGCAGACAGAAAGAGCAAACATGGGAAAGCAGCTTTTACTATTCTGTAATATTCTATATCAAGCTGTTTGTGCAAGACTTTGTGAAACATAGGACGTGGCACAACAATCTCCAGTGCATTACTATACATATCTGACTCTCATTGTCACCTTCAGACACTCCTGGCAAAGCAGTCTTCACAGTTATATCATTCAGAAGCTGTGTGGTCAGGAAGGCAGCTTCCCCATTCTGCAGCAAGACCCTAGAAGAGCTTGATATCAGAGAGCCAAGGGTTCCACTGAGGTTGCTGTAAGTGCAGCAGTTGCCATTAGAAACTTCCTAGCCCTCGGATGTGCATTTTACGGAGTGCTCAGAGGGTGATAAATAGATCATTTACTTGATTTGCCATCTGTGAATTTTAAAGCTGTTAAGGCACTTTTCAGTCTTTATTTCCATGATGCTCCTGATCACATTTGCTAGTTAGACGCGCTCGCTATTATTCAGTTCTATTGAGAAAATTGTACTGATGCATCTCTAATTTGGCATTATCACGGGGTTGCTCTTTCATTTTTTTATAACATACCAGGTAAAACAAATCATCTTGAAACTTTGGCCTATTGTGAGTGCTTCAAATAATTCTTTTCATTTCTTCATGACCAATAGCTTACATTAGGAGGCTGTTAATACATTTGAGTAGAATTTGTGTTCTCAATTCAACCCAGACTAGGAATGAAAAGGCATGGAGAAGAAACATGGCCTTCCTGGACAGCCTGAATCGATAAGCTGTTACTCTGTGCCAAATGTAGCTTATATACAAATGGCTTCATTTCCATTCCCCTTTGCCGTCTGAGCCTAGATAACCGCTATTATAGGAGCTACAGGGTTACACTGACAGCTGACACCCAGGCGGTACCCACGGGTTTTCAATAACCTCTGCCTTTTTTCATTTGTGGGTTTTCTGAAAAACAAAATTGTGCTGATCCTGATCGTATGAAACCAAAAAGAAAAAAGCCATTCCATTTTACCTGGTGCATTTGCCTTGGTGTCTTTCATCCACGTGAATGCTGCACCACTAGTCCAGTTGGCCCTGTGTGTTATCTTTCCAGTAGAAGCAACAGGGTCATTCATTCAATCAACTTAACTCCTATTTATGGAGCACCTACTATGTGCCAAGTACTGTTCCGGAACCATTTATAGCAATGAATGAAACTCAGTTCCTGGACTTGTAGAGCTTTCATTCAAGGGGGTGGGATGGGAGGAGACAGATAGGAAAGCATGTAAACAAAGAAGGTAAGATTGTGGTAGACCTTGGAAAAAACAGAGCTAAGGGAATGGGTTAGAGCAAGGTTTCTCGGCCTTGGCACTACTGACATTTTTGACCAGATAATTCTTTGTTGTAGAGAGCTATCTTGTACATTATAGGATATTTAGCATCATCAGTGGCCTCTACTCACTAGCATCCCACACTGCAGTCCTGACAGTCAAAAATGTCTCCAGATATTGGTAAATGTTTCTTGGGGGACAAAAATCACCCTCAGTTGAGAGCCACTGGAGACTGATATGACCAGCCTGGGGACGGGAGGGGGATAAGGAGAGGTGACTCTTGAGCTGACCATAAAAGATGAGAAAGAGACCGTTTTAGGATGATTTGGTGGAAGATATTTGAGGTAGAGGAAATAACCTCAGCAAGGCTCTAGATGGGAGCGAGCTGGCCTGTTGGAGGCCTGTGTCCCCTTCTGGGGCGAAACCACCACCAAATTTCTCTCATAACGAAACCCACCAGGAAGGAGATGCCAAAGATAAAGTGATCAAAGACACAATTTATGTTGATATCTAATCATAGAACTGAAATTTCAGAATTTTCTTAAATATACACTATTATTCAGAGAACTACTAATGTGTTTGGTACAAAACTATAGTTAAAATGTAATTTTTTGGAATTCTAACTTGACATGTAACTGAGTGGTACTTGGTATTTTTTACTGATTTTTTTTTTTTTATTCCACTTCTCTTCCTTTTTGTTGTAAAATGGTTAAGTCTAGGACCCAGGAACTCTGGATATGATACCCTCTGCTACTCACATGCCCAACATCACAGGGCTCACTCACTTCCCATCCTTTGTTCTCTGACTCTAATGCGTACAATGTGGAAGTTGAAGTAGATGATTCCTAAAGTTCCTTCTGGATAAAAATTCTGTGATTCATTTGTAAATTAGTGTTAAGTAATTTTTTATCTCACATGTTTGAATGTTATTAAATACAGCATAATCATAGCATTTTAGCATTAATGCATTGTATATATTCCAAATATTGCAAGTTTCACCAGCCCATGAACACAAATGTAGTCACATTTCCATTAATGCCTGAGTTATTAGCACTCAGGCTTCCTTTGAAGTCTCCCTCAGTTATTTTGGGGGTACTATCAGATGTCACTTCACATTCAATAAGCACAAAACCAACCACTATGTTTTTCCACTCTGACCTTTTTGCTAGTCCTCTCCTTATAAGGAGGTAAGAGAACTGGTACATTGCCATCTCTCCAGGGCCACCATGAGATTATGACTTTCTGGAGCTATCCTCTCTACTGCTGCTTTGCAGGAATCCAATGTGCTCTACTGGGGGCACAGGGAGCATCCAGGGTATCAAATCTTTCCTGGGGTCTATGGCAGGTGAGGGGAAAATGATGGAGGCTCACCTACCTACTAGTGTTATCACTGGTCAATTGGGCCCTACAGTTCTTTCCTGCTAACTTTCACGTGGTCTTTCACAAACACTACTCCTTCCCCTTCTGACCTTTGCCCATCTCCAGCTATACTCCCTACAGTCCTCGTTATGCTCATCTCTTTCCCCCCATCTCTCCAGGCACTTACACATAAAACAGGTCCCTCTTTTCCCTTCAGGAACAAAAGTTTTTATGACCATCATTTTAGGGAACTACATCCTCATAGGAGTGACTAACTTGTTCCAAAAGCCATAACCCATGCGGGACTCTGTTAGGAAGCTCTGCTAGCTATGGATACATGAGAAAACTGAGAGCCATCGGGATCAAGGACACTAGCACCAGAACCAGTCCTTAAACCACTCAATTTTATTTCCTGACAAACTTATTTCTCCACCCAACTGCTGGATCCTCGCATCTTCCTACCTCCACCTACAGAGTTAGAGTACTTGGATCTCATGAGTGAGGTGCAGTCATGCCAATCCACCAAGGTGCTTTATGATTCCTTGCAAAGCTGGATTCCCTAACCATTCTAGTAAGGTTGTCAATAATCTTGCCAAATGTGGTAAAGTCATCTCCTAGAACAACTGACTTGAGAATATTGATCCATTTAACATGGGTTTTCCTAATCAATATAGAAACTTTGAGCCTCTGAATTCTGAAAGATGGATTCTATAGTCTTGTATGACTTTCCCTGGCTATCAACTGCCCTAAATAGGGTAGCCTGAAGATACATATAGACTTTGCTAAATAAATTTAGATTAAATAAGTTGTGTTTTTCTAATACACATAAAAATTATTTTCCTATCTTTGTGAATTTTTTCACAGCTAGATCTTTTGTAATCCTGAGAAGCTATATTTCCTTGGAATTAACAAGGCATGATAACAGCAAACTTCAGAAAAACTTCCAGGCTTGTGCATCACAAACACATGTCCAACTAGCTTCAGCAGCAGTTGTCTTGTACATAATGCAGTAGGAGAGAAAGCAAGCACCTCCAACATTCTGCAAACCCACAGAAATCCAAGCTGCTTAAGTCTCATGAATACTTTGTGCATGAACACTGAAGAGCTTGCCAGTAGGAAGTTCAAACACTGGTTGCCTTAGACTTTCCTAGAAGATTTTTCCTTAATTATCCATCGGGGCACTATGATATTAATTTAGACAAGAGATGACAATAGCTGGACTAATAATAGCAATAACAGCAGAGATAAACACAAAGGACAAACTCAGAAGCTAACTAGGAGATGAAATGGCTTATATGTCCATAAACATGCATGGATATGGGCAATGAGGGAAGGAGAGGAGGCAGTGATGACTCCCAGATTTCTGGCTTACATGCTGGAGAGAATGCTGCCATTTTTTATTCAACAATAGGAAGAGAAGCAGAGCTGGAGAGAAATACAGTTAATTACATACTAATTTATATTTGCAAAATGATGAAGCACATAGAAGAGCATATATTTTTGATTTATAAAATGCTTATATTCTTATTTAAGAGAAAATATTGGTATTTACTATCTATGCATTTGGCCCTCTATTATTTTCAGAACCCTTATTCCAAAGTTTTCTATATGTCTTATTAGGACACCAAGTAATATTAACCAGCTGGAGAGGGAAGTAATTAAACGAAGTAATTAAATTAGATGAAAACTTTTATTGAAACACTAATCATAAATGCTCACTCATTTATTAAACAAACATTTATTAAATGCCAGCTATGAGCCAAATATCATCCTGAGCTATAGAAATACAGATACTAATAATGCCTGACATGTAAGAAGTACCAGCCACCATGCTATCACTTGACCTGCCATTACAATCTCCACTGTGACCCTGCAAAGAAGATGCTATTAGAATAGATGTACTTATACAGAGATGATGACACTGAGAGAAAGACATGTAGAGGAACCTGGATAACGAGTAGGAAGCCAGAATTTGTACCCAACACTAAGACTGCTATACCACAACTTCCTCACAGAGCCCAAGATCCCTTCAGGAGGCAGACCCGCAAGCAAACGATTAGAAAGCTTTTATAACTCTCACCTTGCTTGTTCACCTCAAATTTCACAGATCTGCCATTTTCCAGGCCTCTAACCACTGCAGTCAATACACTTGACCAGCCTCTTCCTAATCCCACTCTGCCTGTAATCATCTGTCTAGTTTTCAGTCATTTCATTGAGTTTTCCAGCTTGTAAGCTGCCTGAATTTCTTTTCTTTTTCTTGTTATTTGAGTTTTTGCCTTTAATGCCTAACTTTTCCTTGGGAATACATAGTTCCCAATTCCATTTCCCACAAAAGTTTTAATCCTGGAATGTCTAATAGAGTGTGTTTGTTTCAACAATAGGGATATAAATACTTAAAATGGATGTTTTGCTTGGTGCCGAAAGAAACCAAAGGCAGCCAACCATGAGCCAAGGAACTTACCATGTTTATTTAAATATAGTTCAGGTTTCTCCCTTCTCTCTACTCCAACAAGATTTAGCACCTAGAACAAAACACTGTGCCTTCAGTTTGCACTATGTGACTGCTGAAGAAGTAAATCCACCTGGAAACTTCATTTGAGAAAGAGCAGGGTACATAGCAGCTGTTAGGGAGGAATTACCCTAGGACCAACACTAAGTGTCAAATCAGAAAGGAAGCTTATTAAAACCCCACCACCTTTTCCAAAGTCAAGAATATGCTGTCCAGTATGAAGCCCAGCCAAGATGTTAGCTGTTGAGTTTTCAGTGAAAGAGAACATTGAGAAGACAGAAGGTTAGCCCCTCTAGAAACCCTGAGAATTCATTATCCTCTGTCTGGTTCTGCCACTCTGTTATTTGCCACATCCCATCCTGCCCAAGTCTAAATTCCAAACCTTCAGAGCTGGATTCAGAGTTTCCAGGGTGGAAAGCGTTGAGTGAACCAAAGAGATCCCACACATGTAATTCACCCACTCTCTCCATTCTGGAAAAAGCTACAAGGCAATAGAAGTGAGAGAATTCCTAAACCTGCTAAGAGTTTAGATGTTAGACCCTGAGGATCTATCTATGAAATCAGCTTTAAAAAAAAACGTGAGGGTCCCTGGTCAACCTTAGAGAGGCAGAATTTTTTTCCCTACTTCCAAGCCCACAGTAGCTCAATGCCTAAATTTTAAAGCTGTACCACAAAGATGTTGATTCTTTCAGTTTGGGGAGTTGCTGAAAGGACAGCAAGGATCTAGGCATTATGAATTAGACTAGCTCCATTCATGTAGGCTCACCTCTCTAAACAGTGATATATATCTGCTAATTTATATACTGTCTTTTAACTTCATTTAAAAAAAGATCTTTCAATATTTATGATGCTTTGCCTCCCAAGTATCCTATGAGTTGGGCATTGGCTAAAAAGGTTTTAGCTCTCAATACAAAGGCAAATGGTCTAACCCTGGAAATATCAAGTGATGGAGCAGTGTTGTAAGGGAGTAAACTCTGGTCCAGCATTCAAGCCAAAGCTGGATGGCCATTTGTCACAGATACTTTAGAGTTCTAGTAATTTGGGTGAGAGGTAAGAATAAATGACTCCTAAGACTTCTTCCAATCCTAATGTATTTGAGGAATCCTTTTTTAATTGCAAAAGCATCCAAAAGTAAAGTGATCAGTGACTTTCCTCTAGTCACACAATCAGAAACTCGAACTCCTAGTATACTTTCAACTAGATGATCTTCAGCATCACCAGTAAACTCAATCTCATACCCCAGAAGGACACTGGCTATGAAAAGTTCCCTTTGGTTTCATAGATAATGGGCACAAATAAAAGGCTCAGCATCTGATGGATATGCTTTCACATATTTTGTAAGATGATCAACTTAGTATAGGTTCTACATTAGACTGAGACTGTTGCATAAACTTCTGAAACCAATGCAAAGAATATCTCAAAGTTAGTACAGAACATTCTAAATAATTGGATTAAACTAATAATTTTACTGCTAGCTTCATAATCAAACATATGGCAGCACTTAAATTGGCTGAGTCGGCCTCATACTTAGACTATGGGAAAAAGAAGACTTTTTTCCATCATAAAGATCACAACCTTATATAATGGTATGCCTTGCATAACAGTCACACCCCTATTTTTGGACTGTCAGAGCCAGCATAAAAAGTGTTATCATTACACAAATAAACATAGCACTTTGGAGGTGTTTTTAAAGACAGAAATGCATTTTCAATTTTATTACTACTTTTCAAATGGCAGAGGCTAGACAGAGGTTCCAGGCACCTTGCTTCACTGCTTTTGAAGCTGTTGCAAGAGTGACCCAACTGACTAAAGCCACATCTCTTCCCAAACAGAATTTCCTAGGAAGTCTGAGGTTATTTGGGTCAAGTTCATAAGGTATTTGATTCAGAGCCTGATAATATAGCTTTTGTGTTGTATGAGCACACTAGGATACGGAGCTATCTTTTAACTGAGACATAAAAACCACGGTAACAACCTACTTGTATTCATTGTCAAGTTTTCATATCATTACAGCCAAAGAAATGAAAGCCACATTCAACCTGCCTACTTCTATTAATACACACAGTGAACTTTGATGTAAATGTCAGACTTGCTCACTTTAGGCTTCTGGTCACATCTGCATGAGGATAATTAAATTCCAAGTTTCCAAATCCCCCTGTAAATTCAACAGATATGATATATTTCTCTTCTTGTACTCAGCTATTGTTTATTATTGCTCTGAACTACTCAACAGCTGTAATTTTGTAATTCACTGGATGTTGAAGGTATAATAAGTGTACAGAAGGCTATGAATGTGCGTAAACTCAAAGCCCAATGCCACCTGTGTGATGTTACACTAACCCACATTCCTCCACCTTCACAAAACATCACTCTGCTTCAACTGGCTCATTCCTCCAGAAACCTAGTAACCTGTGGTCAATTCCTCTTCCCTGTATACCTTGATTGGTTAGACCTGCTTTGTCTAATCTGGTAGTCACTAGCCACAGGGGGCTACAGAGCACCTGAAATGTGGCTAAACTGAGATGTTCTATAAGTACAAAGTCACATACCAGATTTTAAAGACTTGATATGAAAAAAGAATGTCAATAATAATTTTTGTATTGATTACCTGTTGAAATAAGAATATTTGTATATATTGGGTTAAATAAAACACATATACTATAAATTATTTTAAAAAATTCTACATGTGTGGCTCATATTACTTTTCTGTTTGATAATGGTGAGTTAGATATTTTTAGACTCTCTTTCTCTGACTCAATTCCACTGAGCCTTCTTCAATTAGACATGTCAAGTCTTCTAATTTTATCTTTTATGTCTCTTAATCTCTTTTTTGATACTTTTGTCTTTCTGAGCTGCATACTGGGTATTTCTCATATTTATCTTCCTGATTAAAAAAAAAAAGTCACTGATTCTTTCTTCATTGGGTCTAATCTGTTATTAATCCATCCATTCCATTAGGTTTTGTATGTTTGTTTAAAGATTTTATTTATTTATTTAAGAGAGAGCATGAGAGGGGCAGCTGACAGAAAGAGAAGCAGACTCCCCACTGAGCAGGGAGCCTCAACACAGGGCTCAATCCCAGGACCCTGAAATCATGACCTGAGCCGAAGGCAGATATTTAACCAACTGAGCCACCCAGGTGCCCCTGTATGTCTGTTTTGACATTTTGAATATGGTTTTATTTGTTGAATTTCCACACAAGATTTCACCAGGGTTAGAAAAAGGTTGGAAACTGTTAGGCAGTTTCTACTAATGCTGAACATATGCATACTCTGTGACCTGACAATCCCTTTCCTAGGTATAAACCAAGAGAAATGGATAAATAATAACTGGAAATTACCTAAATTCTGAGCAGTAGAATAAGTAAATAAATTGTGATATATTTACACAGTGGAATACTATATTAAATAAGAAATAAACTACAACTAGATAGAAAAATATGAATGAATTTCATATTTTTATCATTTTCATATGTTGAGACAAAGGTCATATCCAAAAAAGTATGTCCTATATAAATTTATAAAATGCTTTAAAAAAAAAAAAAAAAACAGGCAAACTGACTATGGTATTAGCATTCAGGTTAGTGGTTGCCCTTGGAATGGGGAGATTATCTGGAAAAGTACATGAAGAGAGCTTCTGAGATGCTGATAAGGTTTCTTAAGCTGAATACTAGTTACATGGTGCATATAATTTGTGAAAATTCATCAGGTTATATAATTATGGTGTTTACACTTTTCTATGTGTAAGACGTTTTTTAAATATTATAAATTCAAACTCCTTATCAGTCAGATTTTTAAAAAACTTGGTGGTTAAGCTTTTTTTTTTTCCCTTCCAGTTTTCAATTTAAAATATACTCCTTGAAATCTCGCCATTTGCAATGACGTGGATGGAGCTAGAGTGTATTTGCTAAGCGAAATAAGTCAGTCAGAGAAAGACAAATACCACATGATTTCACTCATATGTGGAATTTAAGAAACAAAACAGATGAACATAGGGGAAGGGAAAAAAGAGAGAGAGAGAGGCAAACCATAAGAGACTCTTAACCAAAGAGAACAAACTGAGGGTTGCTGAAGAGGAGGTGGGCAGGGATGGGCTAAATGGGTGATGGGGGTTAAGGAGGGCACTTGTGATGAGCACTGTGTGTTATATGTAAGTAATGAATCACTAAATTCTACTCCTGAAACTATATGCTAACTAAGAATTTAAATAAAAACTTAAAATTATATATATAAAAGTTATATATATATATATATAATTATTTCCAGAATTTCATTTTCGTTCTTTTTCAAATTCTGACTAATCATTTTTTTTAAAGATTTTATTTATTTGACAGAGAGAGACACAGCGAGAGAGGGAACACAAGCAGGGGGAGTGCAAGAGGGAGAAGCAGGCTTCCCGCTGAGCAGGGAGCCCAACGGGGGGGGGGGGGGGGGGTGTTGCTCAATCCCAGGACCCTGGGATCATGACCTGAGCTGAAGGCAGACGCTTAACAACAGAGCCACCCAGGCGCCCCTAAGTAATCATTTTTTAACAGCCTCTTCTTCCTTGCTCATGTTTTAAATGCTGTCTTTTATTTCTATAAATATTTTAAGGATACTTAGTTTATATTCTGACTCTGATAATCCTTATATTGAAGTCCTCGGGAAGTCTAATTCTATTGTTTTTGTTTCTGCGTATAACTTGTGCACTCCGTAATTAGTAACTTTTTATTATGAACTGATACATGCCTGATCTCAGTCTGTGGGGTTCCTAAAGAGCCTCAGTTGTGGGTGCATTCCTCCAAAGAGGATCCTCATCTGATTCTGCTGGCATTCTGAGTCTCACACTAGAATCATCTTAACCCACTTCTTTCACTTGAGGTTTCCTGGACAGCATATGTGGATAATGTAAATTTAAACCCCAAATCCTCACGAGGTCAGAATTCTCAGGACTCTTTTTATTACCCCATTTCCAGCCAAGACTGGAACAAGCAACTTTTCCCAGCAACTTTCTTTGCCAGGAGGATTTTTCAGTCCATCTTTTCACTGAGCATACAGATCTTCAAGCCTTCTGGTTTTGCAGGCTCTTAATCAAGCCTGAGTCACTGCCTAATAGCATCCAAGACCTTGTCTCCTATTCTACCACACCCCCCTGGCAACACACCCTCTGTAGTGGGACAGTTAGAAACCGAGGCTCCAGGTTTCCATTATCTTCACACACCCCAAGGCTGGCCATAGCTAAGGTGCTCACTCACCACCCTGATGTCAGCTTTCCCTTTTTAGCCCAATTTACCTTGAATTTGCATGAGCTTAGCTACACATTTTTGTATGATATCCAGCATTTCTCGGTGTGCATAATTAGGAGAGTTTCTCGAAACATTCAGTCTGCCATAATACCGGAGGCAGACGTACACCAGGCCTTCTCCACCTGATGCTTAAAAGCTAGTGAGACAATATAGTTGTAACTTCCAGGGCTTTGGAAAGGCTCCTCTCTGTCACCTCCCGGCTTAACTATATCTGAATTTTATAGAACTAAAAAATGTTTGAAGTGAATTGAGATAAGTTGGGATGTCAATTAATTTTCACAATATGCTGCCACCTACGACTTAGTAGACCTACTAAAAAAAAAAAATATCACCCAACAGAGAGAATCTTGCTACTTCTTTATTCCAAAGAACAAAATAATTCAGAAACTATTCATTCATACAACAAATATTCACTAAGAATCTACTCTTTGCCAGGCACAGTACAAAGTGCTCAGCACACAGAAGTGATTAAAACATGAAGGTGGCCCTCAAGGAGTTTAGCAACAATTCTTTAAAGGTTTTTTTTTTTCCCTTAAGTGAAAACTGATCAATAAGTAAAGACTGCCCAGCATACAGTGTTTAGAGTCTGAGAACAAGTCAAAGTTCGGTAGATAAAAGTGACTTGTTAAAAATATGAATTACACCGTGCCACATTCCTGCTTACATACCCCTAACAGCTTCTCATTGCCTCTAGACTATAAACCAAACTCCTCCATGGCCTACAAGACCCCATGAGATGTGCCCCTGCTTATCTCCCACTCTTCATCTTATACTACTCTTCTTGCTCATTCCATTCTCTCTACACTGGCTTCCTTCTGTTCTTCAAAGATGCCTGGGTCGTTCTCACTTTAACTCATTTTTATGAACTCTTCCTTTCCCCTAGAATACTCACTCTTCTCTCAGATCTTTATATGGACCCCAATTCCCATCATCTGGGTCTCAGCTCAACTGAGAGACCCTTTGAGAAGGTCCTTCCTTGACCACCCAGTATCATTTACCTATTACACATCATTCTTTTTCTTAGTTTCTTCATAGTACATATTGGTGTTTTACAATATCTAATTTTTTATGTATCTTCTCATTTATGAAGTCCATTCTTTGCTCTGTATTCTCTAAATGAAGTTGGTATATGTAGTGGGGGCTCCCTTCATATAGGAGAATGAGTAGAATAAATAATCAATGATGTCCGCAAGTGTGAAAAATAGAGAGTTGCTTCCACTTGTGCCACCTAATTGCATTGAGTTGTATTGAGCACTGGGTGTTATATAAGACTGATGAATCACTGTACCCCTGAAACAAACAATACGTTATATGTTAATTTAAAAAATGAAAAAAACTCAGGTTCCTGAATGCAAATCAAAACCACAATGAGATATCCCTTCACACCAGGAAATAAGACAAGCAGCAAAAATTTCCAGTTAGTGCAATAGTTGCTATAAGGTTCAGTAGTAGCTAAAGGGACAGTAATGAACTCTGTTGGGAGCAAGTGTGGGAGACATCAGAGAAACTGTCCCAGAAAAGGCAGCTGACAAAAGACCCTAAAGAATGAGTGGGTAGATGCTGGCTAGACATGGTGGGAAAAAAGCATCCGGACAGGAAAAGACCTCATGCAGTGGCAAGCAGATGAGAGACTCCTCCCTCCTTTATGCTGTCACCCTAAATTCAGAGACTGTAGAACTTCCCAAAGGGTTCCAGTGCGGCCCCTCATCCAGAGGTGGCCAGAGTATCCTACTGTGGACTTCGCTGCCAACAAACTTTGCAATTTATAATCGAGTTGCTTCTCCCTCCATCCTCGGTGTCAGCATCTGGTTGATCAGGGTGTGACTCGAGAATCTCCAAGGCCCCACCCCCACCCCCAGCTCTCAACACCCATCAGTGATTCCTGTGCTTGCTCCAGCATCCATTATAAAATTGCCAATACCGACACTGTGAAACACAAGTCCTTTTAATGGTTAAATTTTGTGTGTGGCTTATTTTTGGTTTTTAATGATTAAGAGAGAGTCCACAGAATATCTGTGTTCCAGTCCATTGTTTGATTATGGCTCAATGCATAAATCAATTATGAAATGCAGCTCTGGATTTTGGTCAATTCTAAAGCCTTGTTGTGCAAACTGCCTGTGGCCAGCCGGCCTCACCAGGATGGGCACAGAGCAGGAGGCCGACTCAGGTCTGTGATTCCTACACCACAGAGCTTCACAACATGACATCTGCAGACCACTTGTTCCATAGCACCTAAAGTTCTTTTTAAAAACTCAGGTTCCAGAGAGGGAGACAAACCATAAGAGACTCTTAATTATAGGAAACAAACTGAGGGTTGCTGGAGGGGAGAGCGGTGGTGGGATGGGGTACTGGGTGATGGCCACTGGGGGGGTATGTGTTGTATTGAGCACTGGGTGTTATATAAGACTGATGAATCACTGTACCCCTGAAACAAACAATACGTTATATGTTAATTTAAAAAATGAAAAAAACTCAGGTTCCTGAATGCAAATCAAAACCACAATGAGATATCCCTTCACACCTGTCGGAATGGCTAAAATCAAAAACACAGAAACAACAAGTGTTGACAAGGATGTGGAGAAAAAGGAACCCTCATGCACTGTTGATGGAAATGCAAACTGATACAGACACTCTGGAAAACAGTTTGGAGCTTCCTCAGAAAGTTAAAAATAGAACTACCCTACAATCCAGTAATCACACTACTGGGTATTTACCCAAAAGATACAACAACAATTCAAGCATTATTTCAGCATTATTTACAATAGCCAAATTATGGAAGCCACCCAAGTGTCCATCCATATATGAATGGATAAAGATGTGGTATATATACACACAATGGATATTACTCAGCCATAAAAAAGGAATGAAATCTTGCCATTTGCAACAACATGGATGAAGCTAGAGAGTATAAGGCTAAGCAAAATAAGTCAGAGAAAGACAAATACCGTACAATTTCACTCATATGTGGAATTTAAGAAACAAAACAAATGAGCAAAGGGAAAAAAGAGAGAGAGAGGCAAATCAAGAAACAGACTCTTAACTATAGAGAACAAACTGATGTTTACCAGAAGGGAGGTGGGCAGGGAGATGGGTGACATAGGTGATGGGGATTAAAAAGTACACTTATCATGAGCACTGAGTAATTACAGAATTGTTGAATCACTATACTGTACACCTGAAACTAATATAACACTGTACATTAACAGTAATGGAATTAAAATTAAAAATTTAAAGAAAGAAAAGAGAAACAAATTCGGGTTCCTGGGTCCAACAACCCATCATTCCCCCAGACCCAACTGAATTAGAATGTCATGAGTGGAGCCCAGAAATCTATTAATAAGAATAGTAATTCTCATTATAGGTATATTCTTGTACCTATTCTTAAATATATCATAGGCAATTTCTTTCTTAGGCACTCTCAAGTACAGAACCACCACCTCTTTTTTTTTATTATGTTCACTTAGCCAACGTATATTACATCATTAGTTTTTGATGTAGTGTTCAACGATTCATTAGTTGTGTATAACACCCAGTGCTCATCACAATACGTGCCCTCCTTAATACCCATCACTGGGTTACCCAGCCCCCACGCCCCCTTCTGTAACCCTCAGTTTGTTTCCTGGAGTCCAAAGTATCTCATGGTTTGTCTCCCTCTCTGATTTCTTCCCATTCTTTTTTCCCTCCCTTCCGCATGGTCCTCTGTACTATTCCTTAAATTCCACATATGAGTGAAACCATATGATAATTGTCTTTCTCTGCTTGACTTATTTCACTTAGCATAATACCCTCCAGTTCCATCCATGTCGATGCAAATGCAGAACCACCACCTCTTAGCTTCACTCTGTTCTGTGGCAAAAATGAAATGTTAGCAATAATAGTGGTTAGCATTTATTGAGTGCTTATTACATGCCATGATCCATCGCAGGCTTCTCTGACTGACTTCCTTTCTTGCCCCAACTGTGTTATGTAACCTACCCAAGCTCAGGGAGCAATCAGTGGAGGGAGTCAGGATTTGAGCCCATGTTTCTCTGACTCCAGAATCCATGTTCTCAATCGCTAACTAGACTATAGCAGGTTACGGTGCTTAAGAGCTGCTGCCCTAGCACGATCCATGATGAGTTCAAATACCAGCTGCACCGATTTCTAGCTGTGTGCCCTTGGACAAGTTCTTTAGCCTCAACTTCCCAATCTGTAAGGTGAGACTATTAAGCAATCCTACTCCATAAGACGGTTGCTTGTGAAGAATAATTGAGGTGATTCATGTCAACCATTTAGAAGGAAGCCTGGCACATCGCACACACTCAATAAGCATTCACCATTACGATCCAGCCTCCCCTTTCTCCAGCTTTCGGACTCCTCAGTGCCCGTTACTGGTCCCAGAGGAGATCTCTGGCAAGTATAAAGAGACAGATCTGAAGAAAATCTATCCCCTCTGCTGGAAAACCCATAGCCCATGCTCCACCAACAGTGGGTCAGTAGCGTGCTCTCTGGAGGTAAAGGACGGCACATTATTGAACTTAAATGTTCAAAGGGCGTCAACTCCTTTCTAGCACAGAACACTTTCAGCCTTGCTGCTGCTTTTTCTTTCATGCCTCCTAATGATTCTGTCTGTCATTATAAACCTTTCAGTTCTGCTTCAACAAAGCACAAAGGAATTCCATCCTTTAATCCTCAAAATAGTTTGTCTTTATAGTTTGGCAGGTAAGAGTTGGTTGCAGCAGTAACTCCTGGAACCTGGCTCTCATTATGCCAAGAACTACGATGTGTTGCCGCATCAAAGCATGAGCGGTAACAAACGCTTTTAGATGGTCAGAACTGCTCTTTATAACCTGCCTTCCAAGTGCCCTCTTGACAGAGAAGAACTTTTTTGACTACCATCAATCATCATTAGTCGCAAATGGTGATATCTGTCCAGGTGACATCTCAGCCACAGAAGTTTCATCCTTAAAACATCAACAACTGCAAGACTGAAATATAGAAACACAGTAAGACTTTTTTCTTCCATGGCAAAAAGGATTTCGTAAGTCGTGTTTTTACTAAATCTCCTAAGGAGGTACTTAAAATTATTAATCTTTCTTTCTAAATGAAACTATTTTTACAGTTTTGCCTTGAATTTTAAATAAGCCACTATTTATGAACACAGATATTTCAAGAGCCCCGAGAAAGGAGAGTCAGCAGAAAAAGCAGCACTGCCGCACTATCCTCACGCAAATCCAATAATATGCCTGTGAGCTTCCACGTCCATCCCAAAACCTCCACCCAGAGGAGATGAGACATCTGAGGTGCACGAGCCCCAGCAGACCACAGACAGATCTGCTGACCAGGCTATAAACTGACTTCTCCTTTGGAAAAGCCAATCTACTAAGCAACTCCCAAATGTAGCAAGACCCACGCAAACAAGCAGCTCACTCCTCGGCAGAATTTCCTTATGCTGCACCAAGCTGAGACCTTCCTCCCTCTGAGAGGGACTGAAGCTTTCTCAGCTGCAGAACCCTTTGAAAAATGGGGGAAAGATACTGGTCCCATAAGAATGCAGTATTTTTATTAATAAATTAGCCAAGCTTAAAAACTTCTTAGAAACATCCAACTCCAGACAATCAATGCTTGGCTTTTGGTGAAAGCCAACATAGGTGACCATGCCTCAAAACAATGCCAGCTGAAGGGTTCTTCCTAACCTACTATGAAGCCAATCAATTTGGTTTGAGATTCCACTCCACAGTGAAGGCATTTCCAGCCTGGAGGGTATCCACGATGAGCTGAAGTTTGAGAGTTGATAAAAGCTTTGTAATCAAAAGACCTGCATGAGAAAAGTTTTATTTTGTTGGATGTTGACCTATAATTTCCTGAAACCACCAAGCAGTTTCAGGGACCAACACAGAATCTATGCCATATTTCAACAAGGGTAACAGCAAAGTATCAACTGCTTGTGTCATGTTACAATAAAATATCCTCATTAGAAACCTCTGTCCTACAGAAGGAAACTGTCTGCATTACAGGGAGGAGCTCCGCTATCCTGAGAGAGCCCCAGGACTGACATTACTGAGGTTTCATTCCACCCCAACCCCAACTTCACCTGCTCCTACTACTCCCTAGAGCTGTCCAGTTTCTGCCTATGGGCACATATGAAAATATAGAAGCAACTGCCTCTTCCCCTAACCAGCATACAAACTGCAATAATGTGTCAAAGAATTATTGCAAAATGTCACTAATAATGTAATCAAATTATGAAAAGGGCTCTTATTAGAGGGATGGAAAAAAAGTTTACAAAATATAAGAAATTGAAGTCCAGATACTAAATGCATTTATTTAAACTTCTAACTAGAGTAGATTCCCACTGCAACCACTTAGACAAGAAGCAAGGAGCCTTTGCTCCACCCAGAATCCACTCTCTAATGTGGACTTCCTTGCTGTCCCCTTGGTCACCAAACCATGCAGCTCTTCCTCCCCTGACGCGAGGCCTGTGCAGGTCCTAGCCCCCAAGGTAAGAAACCCTTGTCCCTTCCAGGCCCCCACAGATGCCTCCCTAGGTTTCAGGCTATGTGGCAATAACCTCACAGTTGCCTCCTTTGTCTTCTTGAAGGTTTTGTTTCCATGGACCACTGGCCAGCAAGCCCAGGTCTTATGAAATCTAATGTTCTCAATCAACTCATCTGAGTCAACGAGGCCTTAAGAGTACACCTTTGCCAATCCTTTTTTACAAGTAAAGCAGAGAGACTGAATGATTTGCTCAAGGTCACAGAGCAAATTAGGACGTAGAAGCCAGGCCTTCTGTTATGCAAGCCAACGGTTTTTACCTGGTGCCATGATGAGCCCTGTTAAGCCATGCCCATATTCCCAGGGATCCCTCTTCCAGCAGCTGCTAATGCTACTGCTACCCTCACACCTGTAACTTTCCCCAGAGAACTGACCTTGGGTGATAGAGCCACCTTGCCCAAAGGTGCCTGAGAATTACCCTAACACAGGGCTAGGCTGTCCCTAGCTGAGAACTGATTGGTGCAAAGATATCAAATCCCCACTTCTGCACCTCAAGACAGATTAGAGTCTGATGTGATTGATGTTACAGAGCATCCCATGGGATTAGGTTGACCCTAGGCTTCCCCTGAAAGCACATCCTTTCTCCTGAGAATGCTTTTTAATAAATCACTTGTATAAGAATCTCCTGTCTGGGGACACTAACCAGACGCTGCACTTCCCCATGAGTGTTCCAAGCTGGCATATCAGCACAATGGTCAAAAGGCCTCCATGGACTATCTTTATCTAGAGCCCAACAACATTAAATCCAGTTACTCATAAAGCCAGGAATAGCCCCCTTGTCTCTTCCAGTTTAGAAATCTACTCTTCCCCTGGGAAAAGCCAACACCCTCCTTCCTGCCCTCTCAGCTCTCACCTGACTTGTAGCTAGGCGCTAAAAGACATATTCTGAAGTCAGTAAACAATCAAGCTGAGGTTATCAGCAACAGAACATTGCCTAAAAATGCTATCAATGACTCATTCTTCCAGTTCTGCTCCTTAGGGAGCAGAGAAACCTTCCCCAAGGTCCCTTAATTTGCTTCTTGCATTGTCAAATCTTTTAAATGGAGAATGGGGATCTCATCACAGCATTAACTTTAACAACAAGCCACCCATTGCTTTTTGAAATTATTCTAGTCCACTTCCTTAGAGGAATCACTGCGCTTGCTCCATGTTGTAACTGATGTTCTTACTGGATGCAGTATTTGGGACAGGAAGACATCATTTCTGGAGATCATTTAACTATGACTTGTTTACATAAAACAGCTTCCTGAGTTTGGACTTGTTTCTCTCCTGGTAGAGGTCAGATTATTGACAAAATATCCAGAGAACGTATAACCAGCTTCATAGCAATAATAGCGTTTCTTTTATAACACCTAATATGTACCAGGCACCAGAAA
The DNA here is from genome assembly GCF_964656455.1 of Halichoerus grypus. NCBI lineage: Eukaryota > Metazoa > Chordata > Mammalia > Carnivora > Phocidae > Halichoerus > Halichoerus grypus. Next base: position 82,445,044 of record NC_135723.1, read on the forward strand.
TATTCCACTTCTACTCACAACAGGTAGACAAAACGAGGTTCGAGGAGAGTAAAAAACGTATCAGTGTTATGTAACAATTACATGGTAGAAACAGGATTTGAACCCAGATTCATCTAACCACAAAGTATGTGATTGGGCCTCTCCCCCCAAAATGTCGTGCCATTGCTGCAGTGCTTGAGGCTGGCTCCATCCTGCAATTCCTGTTCCAAGCCAGGTTTCCTACAGAATTACTGGATGTTCTCAAAATTATACTACATTCTCTGACCCTGAGACAGTGAAACAACACAAAGGGTGTCTGGAATGGATAAAGATAAGGATCAAAAGGAAGTCTAACAGGAAGAAGTTATAAACATACTGTTCCCTATTCCTCCCTCAGGTATAGCTAAAAACCATGGACATTACATCTAGAACAAACATAAGAAGACTCTGAAAGATAAAGAGAAGTCAAGAAGGTTAAGGACCTGACAACCCAAGGAATAACACAGTGGTGAGTTCCTAGATTTTCTTTTTTCCTCATATATTTTAGACTAGATACTAGAGAATCCAACAACCTGGAAATTATAATAGGCATAGAAAAAAATAAAATGCCCCTCTCTCCAAAGAACCAGGAAAGGAGTAGCCTAGCCCTTTTAGATAGAAAACTTTTAGATAATAATCACTCTACTCCAGCCAAACACTGCAGAAAAAACTGTAGTCCCACCCCTGACACACCAGAAAAGGCCTAGATGATAACAAGGTATCCCAACACCCTGACCACGATGATTTTAGAGAAGCTTGAATGGGGAGACTGGACTTTCATCTCTACTGACTGCAATCCTTCGCTGAGGTGGTATCAGAAGAGCCCAGTGGAGACTCAGGACTTTACAATCACCACTCAGCAGTGCCAACCCCCAGCAGTGTCAGTGGAGGTCACGTGGAGCAGTGTCAAGCCCCCCCCCCCAACAGCCAGAGTGGTGTCAGCTTCAATAAGCAATTATAAACATTCTTGAAAATGAAAAACTAGAAAGATTTGGCAAAGAAGTAAGAATTCTCAGCAAAGAAATAGGATACAAAGAAGAACCAAATGGATATTTTGGTACTAAAATATACCATAACTGAAATAATTAAAAAAAAAAAACCTCAATGGATAGGCTTAACAGCAAATGGAGAGGCTAGAGGAAAGAATTGGTGAATTGAGGATAGAAAAATAGAAATTACCCAATCGAAAACAATAGGGAGAAAGTACACTGATTTAAAAAAAAGAACAGAGTCTCAGAGACCTGTGGGATTATAAGAAAAGATCTAAAATTTAGATCATCTGACTCCCAGAAGGAGAGGGAAAAGAGGAAGGAGGTGAAAAAGTATTTAAAGAAATAATGGCTGAAAACTTCACAAACTTGGCAAAAGACAGACCCAAGAATCTCAGTGTACACCAAACAGGATAAACCCAGAAATCCACACCAAGACACATCATAATCACACTTCTGAAAACTAAAGACAGAGATAAAAATCTTGAAAAGTAGCCAGTGAGAAATGATACATTAGCTATAAGGGGGAAACAAATGGAATGACAAAGGATTTCTCATAAGAAATCAAGGAGGCCTGAAGGAAGTGGTGCTATAGTTTTCAAGTAATGAAAGAAAAGGACAATCAACCCAGGATTCTATGTCTAGAGAAAATATTCTTCAGGAATTACATTCTCAGATGAAGGAAAACTAACACACTTATCCTAAAAGAATGGCTAAAGACAGGTCTCTAAACAGAAAGGAGAAGATTAAAAAAAAAAAAAAAAAAAAAAGGAATCTTGGAACATCAGGAAAGAAAGAACAGCAGAGCAAAAATATGGGTAAATAAAACAGACTTCACTTCTCTTTAGTTTTTTAAATATGGTTTATGATTAAAGCAAAAATCGTAACACTGTCTATTATGATTCTCAAGGTACACAGAGGACATATTTAAAACAATCATAAAAGGGGGCGGGTAAAGGAATATAAGTTCCTATACTGCAATAGAACTGGTAAAATGTCAACACTGGTAGACTATGATAAATTATGTATATATAAATATTATACGTAGAACCATAAAAAAAAGCTTTTTAAAGAGACATACTCTAAAATACAAATCAAATCAAAATAACAGCACTCTAAATTAAAATGGAATTCTATAAAATGTTCAAGTAACTCCCAGGAAAGCAGGAAAAGGGCAAAGGAGAGACTAAAGAGGAGAAAGTGGGAGCAGTGGAGGCATCTCCATCTCTTACACCAGGATCACTCTGGAGCTAACTAGACCTTTTCCACAGAGGAGTAGTCTGTCTGCTATTTGGGTACACATTTGGGGTGGAGACAAAGAAAGGAACCTGCCAGGAAATTCCACAGAGCTTTTCCTCAGGAAGTACAGTGGGTTGGTGAATGCTTGTACTGGTAATCATGGAAGGCTCTTTTCAAAGCCAGCAGGCTGACCTGCCTTCACATTGGAAGGGACTCCTTGCTAAGCCTTGGGTCTCAGCTAACCTTCAGCACAGTGGAGACTCCCTCCTTAGAGAGGGTGGTACATTTACATTCCAATTACAAAGGCAAAAGCCCCACTTTGTATGCAACCCATGCTGCTGGGAAAAAAAAAAAAAAACAAAAAACAAAAAATGGAACTAAGGTGGCTTTGATGAAGGTCTGGTGAAGGTCTGGACAAGAGGAAGAAACAAGTATGATCATTTGAATCCCTGCTCCAAATGCTCAAAGAAATGAGCTAGATTCAAAATCAGCCTTGGTAAACTCTCCCTACCAGATATATAAAAGACCTGTATTAGCAGGCATCTTCAATCTTGGAATATTAAAAAGAAATGAATGAAACTGAGTTCTAGAGTAGTTCAACCTCCCTTTAATTTCATCAGAAGCAGTTGTCCTGAATCCTTCCAGGCAGGTGAGGAGCCCCAATCTTATTAGTAAACCATTTCATAGGATCTGCTGGCCCTGGGCTCCTGATCCCCCAACCCTTTGTCTTCTAGAAGACCGCTTCCGAAAACTTTCCATTACAGTTGTTTATAATTTTTATGCTTTAAAAAAAATTTTTTAAAGGTGTCTGGGAGGGTATTTGTACATTACATGTCATTCATTATTCCAAATGTAATTTTAATCAGTTCAACATAAAAGCATCTTAATATCTTCAATAATGGCAAGCGTAATTTTAAATTTTAAATATTAGAATCCACATTAGGAAAGAAGGGGCTCTGATTCATTCTCTCCTTCCAAATAGGCACGATCAACTTGGCACACACCTCTGATCTTCCTTTTCACCCTCCCTTCCTCTTTTCTTCCCTCTGCCTTTTTTCTTCCTTTTCATTCCTCCCCCTTATAACAAAAAGCAGGGTTGTTGGGGCAGAGTCAGGCTTGACCTCAAAAATCTGATTATTCCTTCTCCTTCCACATACTCAGAAATCTAAGACTATTCATAAAAAGTAGCTCTATTTTTTCCAGAAAAATATCTGTTTTTTTATGTTTGCCCTGCCTTTGGCCAACTCTAACATATTTTTCTATTGAGTTCTAGTCCGTACCCCAGGTTACTAGACACATTTGCTGACAATACCGAGTAGACTCCCTTAAGGTTTCAGAAACAATCTTCCTTTCACCAAAAGGCAAAGAGCCCAAGGAAGGCTCTCCTCGGCCTATATCCTCCTCCAACTTCCCAAGGGCAGAACTGGCCCTTGCAAAATCTTCGAAGGTTTCTGAAAATTCAGAAATGGGGTTCTATGGCTTCTTATATACTGTTAAATTTGAAATTAATGCCTCAAGTGGGCTTAGTTCTTTCTGCCCTGAGCTGATCAGTGAACACTAAATTTCATGCTAATGCTCCCAAACCATTTGCCTGCAATGCAAGACTCACTTTTTATTTCATTTTAAATATGTTCACATCATCTCATGACGTGGTTCAGCTCACTCTCCTCTTACAGGTGGGCTGGTTTTTATTGTGTTAGAGCCACAATGCTCCAACTTTCCACTGGCACATGGAGCTAGTACTTTTCTCAAGTAGTTCTGGAATCCATTACCATGGAAACAAAAGATATAAAAAGCTGTTTTTATCTAATAGGAAAATCAAGAGGAATTCTAAAAAGATCAAAAGTGTTTTCAAAGTAAAGGTATAACCAAACACATCCTAGCTGGGTTAAAGAAGCCTTGGGGTGGAATAATGAGGCAGGTTACCAGAGGGAAAAAGGGGTGGGTGGGTAGAGTGACAGTGAATGCACAGCAGCTGCATTGGGAGGCTCTGGGCCGGTTAACTGATGGGTAAGTGGGGCTGCTGCCCAAGTCTGTCCCCAAAAGTGGCTAAAAGAACTCAATTCTCTTCCTCTGCCAAGGTATAGGAAATAGAATTAGAACTCTGTTCTCTCCCCACATAGTATGAAAATGTATTGTCTGTTTTTCTGACATTGATAATATCACACAAACCTTAGTCCCAATAACCCTACCCAACCATTCTAAACTAGACCCAATGGAAATGAGGAGTAAATGAAAAAACCTTAATACAAATATGCTCATTTTATCATCTCTGCATTTGATCTAGAACTTGATCCCATGTGTTGAGGAAACGCTGTCATGGGTCCTATTTTAGTTTGGGAAAGGAGTAGGTGCAAACCACATGTATTTATTTTGATGTTCTCATTGTTTTTATGAAGTCTAAGTAGTTTTACCACATCCTGCCATTAACTTCAAAGAATAATTTTGGATACATTAGTCCTTCCATGGAAAACTTGCTGATACATAAAGTGCTCTGGCCATCTGTAATAATATAAATTCTTCCCATTCAGTATACTCCTTGGAAAACATCTGTAACAATAGAAAGCCCCCATCAACACTGCTAAAGGAGTACACGTTTCCCAACATTTCCCGGGGAACTGTGTGGCCACTCCAGGAGCAGAGAAGCCATATGGGGTCATGGGCAGTCAGACTCAATCCTTGTATTGAGGCCACTGCCCACTGAGGGTGTGCTGGCCAGCCCATCTGCCATTCCAGACATTCCACACTGAGGCTTACAGTGTAAGGCTTACAGAGCTGAAGTCCTGTGTGACAACTCTTCTGCTCAAAGGCAATCTTTTAGAATAGCAAGGAAAAAATGGATTTAACTTAGAACAGGATTAAACTAACAGCAGGATTGTGTTCAGGGGAAGGAAACCATAACAGAAAGATTTAAAATCATACTGTATGAAAGGCTATACAAACCAGTGGTTCAAAGCATGAACTTTTGCATTTGTCAGACCAAGGTTTGAGTATGGCTTGGCCACTTACTTTTTTTTTTTTTTCTTTTCAAATTTTTATTTAAATCCTAGTTAACATATAGTGTAATACTGGTTTCAGGAGTAGAATTTAGTGATTCATCACTTACATAAAACACCCAGTGGCCACTTACTTTCCATGTTACGTAAGTCTCATTTCCTCATCTGAAAACCATACCTATCTGATGGAACTGTGATCAAATAAGATCAGGCATGTAAGTGGTTAGCACAGCTCCTGGTATATAAGAAGCTTTCAAACATTAGCTCTTGTGCTGTTACTAGTAGGAGCAGGTAAAGCAATAGGAATTTTTAGCCTAAAGAACTCAAGACTCAGGACTGTGTGTCTCATGAAAAAGAAATGCATCAGAAGACAGGAGCAGGGCCAGTGGGTAGAAGCTATTGACCATGACATCTGCTCCCCTCTTAAGCACCAGGATTCCAACTGGCTAAGATGGGCTTCCCCTTTCTGGAACTAAAACCATTCTTAAAACTATTCAAGGGAGAGAAAAATTTCAGTTCAGAATCAAGAAAAAAATTAATGCCATTACAAAATGGAGTGGGCCAGTTTGTGAGATTATTAGCATCCCATCACTGACAATGTTAAATCAGTTCAGGATGCTTTCATTTGGTACCTACTACGTGCCAAGGACCATGGCCAGGTACTCTCAGGAACATAAAGATGAGTAAGGCATATTTCTTGCTGTCAAGAACATTATATTCTAGAGGGGGGTTGGGTGGAGACATATTTAACACAGTTAAGAGGACCAAAAGGCAGCACTGAATCACTACGTACCACTGAATCACTACGTACCACTGAATCACTATGTACGTCTTAGTAGATTAGATTCTGCTTTGGATGAAAAGCTATAATGGAAGATCTCAGAAATTCCTTCCATCTCTAAGGTTCCATAATGGCAAGTATTAGGAGAACTAGGAAAAACAACTTCAGAAAAAAATAAACTATTTTGCACCAAGCCTCCAGAAACATTTTTTTTTAAATGCCCATTAGTGGGTATGATATTTGAAAACAGTGGAACTCCACTAATGGATTTAACTGAGTTACCTAAAACAAAGTACAATGCAAAACTATGTACTTATTCCTTCACAAGAACCACTTTCTAACAGGTCATAGATTCTTTAAGGATAATTCTCATCATGTAGATGTGATCAGCAAATTTATAGGTTTTACATTTATTTTACTTCAAATCCTAAACTTGTACCACTTTACTAGAATGAAATATTAATGCTATTAGTTTAAACATCATGAAACTTTAAAAATAAGGTGTTAAAATAATATTTATTCTTCAACCTCGGACCACTACAGTATTTTAGATCACTGATTTAATATCTATTTTTTTTATCATATGCTATGCCTAATCCTGGTCAGTAGAGGCTGAAATTTAACTGTAATTATAGTCTAAAAATACAGGTTTTTGTTTTAGTTCCTCATAATTCAGAGAAATACATAAAAGTAAATATAAGTCTGATGCTTCAAATCCCAACTCTCCCGGCATGTGTCTAAACCCATCCAGCTTTGCATGCAGACCCTTGACCCCATACTCCTCCCAGGACAGTGTTGGCTCAGAGCAGCATGGAGGTGACAGATGGGGCATTCAGTTAAGGAGTGGTGCTGGGTTATTTTATTTTTGTTAGAGAAGGAAGCTGTGGGAAAAATATTCTCCACCTAATCTATTTTATTTCAGCAAGGTGTTACCTGTAAATACTAATTTATACACACACAAAACTTCACTAGGTACTTTGGCTGCATGAATATAAATGAAATAAAGTAATCCAAACTAAAAATGGAATTTCCAGTATCTTCTTTTCCTCGGGCGGAGGGGGGGAAATACAAGGCTTTAAAATTCCATCCCAGTGGTTTCAAAGACAATAGAACATCTTATATCTAGCTCCCATTTAAATCAGCTGGGTTATAAGAATAAAAATTACAAGTTAAGGTACTACAGCATTAAGAAGAAAAATAATCATTTATGCCATTTTCAATACAGAACCAATTTCCAAATCACTCAAAACACTTAATACTTAGAATACTGTAAATTCCCAAAATTTTTACATTGTTGAGATCTATGACTACTGTGTGAAACAGAGAAAGTGCAGATACGATTACTTCCAGTTTAGTTGGGGTCAAGAAGATAGAAATAAGAAAGTATGAGCCTCTCAAGGACAGCGGTTTTCCTTATTGGAATGAGGCAAATAAAATCAATTCACTGATAATGTATTAAATTTCTCTCTCAACAATTAATTGTGTACCTCTGCTTAATGAGAATAATATAGTCAAGATATGCAGGTGACAAATGAAAAAAAAAATTTTGGGATCTTAAGTTTCATGGATTTCCAAAGTGCAAAGAATGGGGGATGGGGGTAAGGCTTTTCCTAAGTCCACTAGCTCCTTGCTTGAATCCCACAGCAATTCACCTCCTTTAGCTATGCCTACCCTGAGGGCTTAGCATTCTGCCCTCTGGGTGCTCTGTACACACTGGCTTGGATTTTAGCAGAGGTCCAAAGTTTTGTATTCAATGGGAGCAGGGAAATAGCCCTCTAATCTTCCTCATTTTAAATCCTCCTAGAAGACTCTTAAAGTGATCCTTTGAGGTTTTATCACAGGAAAGAGATGCTATGAGGAACAAACAAGGTTTTCACTTACTTCCATCTTCACATAGTTGAACAGGACCAGACATCAGGTCAAAGGTTCATGGGATTCCCTAGGCCTGAAGAGCCCTCCTCCTCTCCTGGCCTCTGGGTTGATGTGCTCTATCGATCCCTCTAGGTCCTGCCCAACCCCACATTACCACACAAAGCCTTGACTGATAACTGCAATTTCCTCAGGTGAAGCTGGCCTTTCTTGGAAACCCTGGCACCACACTATAGCTCTTACTATATCGCTTTATACTGTTTGTTGTTATTTTACATATTTCTCCCCAACTGGATCTAAGCAATGTGAAGGCCTAATATTTACTTTCATAGCTGTTCCCTAGAGTGTCAAACATGATGCATATACCTAGGAGATGCTGAATAAATCCCTGCTGAGCGATTGATTTACTACTACCTGTTACACCTGTTAAAGAAGGAGAATAAGTGAATAATATTTTATTCCTGAGCCACAATCTCCTCATTTATAAAATTAAGAAAATACTACCCGGCATTTCTTCACCTTATTCTGCTTCTCTTGGTGAAAAAAAAAAGAAATTTAGCGCTGAGTTTAAGAACTATTCAGCATCCTCTTAAAACACTCTGATGGGATTCTGTCCTTCCTAACTAGACCTCACTAGAATTCTGCATTATGAAAATATCATTTCTTTTTCCCTTTTACATGTGAGTAAATTATCCATGTTTGATTAGAATGAAAATTTGACATGGTATAATTGATATGTGTTTGACTGAATTAATTCACATTTTAAACAGGTGGAGAGGGGTGCCTGGGTGGCTCAGTCGGTTCAGCGTGCCTTCAGCTCAGGTCATGATCCCAGGGTCCTGGGATGGAGCCCCACGTCTCCCCCCTCTCCCTCCTGCTCATGCTCTCTCTCTCTCTCTCTCGAATAAATAAATAAAATCTTAAAAAAAAAAAAGTGGAGAGAGATACATCATAATGTGAGTCAAATTTAATATATTTAGGTCCACTATTTTTCCGGTTATCCAAAAATGAATCTGACTTCTAAAGAAAGTACCTCTGAGTTTTTAGTGCTTACATTTCTGACGTTTGTATCAGAAAGTGGTAGGTATAAATGTCATGCAGTTCATCCCTGGGAGAAAGAAAAATTATTCCCTCAATAAAAAGGTAGTGTTCTTTGTCCAAAGTGGGCCTGTGTTTCTATGCTGGGACTGTATAAAACATGGAAAAGAAAGGGAATTCCAACCCAAAAGACAGATTAAAGGCTGCCATCCAGCCACTGCTTCTCCTCAACCACAACTCCACCTCTTATACCATCAAACTGGGGGTCCTGGGAAAGAATCCAAAGGTGCAAAAATTCATTTTTTTAAGTTGAATCCTAGCAGCACTTCTGTTTGGGTCTTGGAACAACATCAAAATTTAGCACAGCTTATCTTTGGGTCATCCAATCCTCTCCTTGGTTTTATTTCTTAAATAAAACAGACTCTTACCACCTAACACATGTATTTGCAAAGAATAACAGTACCACTATTTTTTAGCTCAGCTGGCTGGAGCACGGGGTTGGTGAGGTCCCAGTCTCATGTCCAGTCTTCAGAAAAACTAGATAGCCTTCCTCCATGCCAGAGCCTATTTGGACCTATTGTGTTATTTCTTGGGCAATGACTACACATCTAAATGCTAACCTGCCATTATTCACAAAATAAGGCAAGTCAGGATAAACGGTTGAGAAATTGGAAAAGAGGTATAACTCAAAATGAATATCTTACTGATGGTGGTAATCAGTATCTTCCTCCTCATTATCATCACCGTAGCAAACATTTACGGTGCTATTTGCCAAGGATCTTGCTTAGGACTCTATGCACTTTATCTTATTTATCTTCATTTAAAACCTTATGTAGGAAGTACTATTATTACATAGTCCTTATAGATAAGAAAGCTAAGATTAAGAGAGATTAACCAGCTTGTTTAAGGAATATAGCTAGTAAACATTATATCAGAATTTGAACCCCGGCAGTCTGATTTCAGAGCTTCACCTATTTCATATAATGCATATTACTCTCTTTTACTCAAAAGAGTTATCAGCACCACTAGATAAGTATATTACAATAATCTATAATTTGAAGACAGCTCCTGATGATAAATATCTATATGCCACAAATACCTGCACCACAAATCTTCCTAAGTATGAAATGCCATTTGTTTTATAAAATTCAATCATTCTCAGAGCTAAGATGATAAACTACTTTGAGAACTCTTATAGAATTGCCACAATGTAAATACTTAGATTTAAAGTGTGAGAAATAGTACAAGCACTAATGAAAGCTAGAGTTTAATCTCAATCTATGTGAAAGGAAGCAAAGCCGAGAAACTGGAGCAAGAATACATCACCATCCTCACATCCCCAGGCAGCCTAGCATGGCTGTGTGGGGGACACAGAGACAGATCCGTGACCTCTCGGGAGCTGGGCCTAACCAAGCGATCTGGGACTATGTTATACCAAGGAACCCAGTCTCCCAAGCACAGGGGGGAAGCCTAGAAGAGTCTTGGAAGGAGACTAATGACCAATATTGAGAACACATGCCCATTAGCTTGCTGAGCCTAATGGAGTAAAGCAGCAGAGATTCGCCTCTTTCTGGAAACAGATAAAGGTGGCTTTGGATGCTGCTATCCCTGAACTCCTTCCTACCCCATCAGCCTGGTGCTCATTATGTACTTAAAATACATAAAGATTATGTGTATATTTCTGTTATTAAGAATGCTTAGAGATAAGGAAAATCCCTAATTACAGCTAAAAGAGATGTCTCTGTCATTTGCCAGAGAGTGTATTCTATCACTTAAATTGGTAAATAGGCCCTTTCTCCCCCCACCATGGGGAAAGAAGGGCCTCTTGTGACCCTCTATTGATTAAGACTGCTGTGGGATGTTATTTGCAATCTCCTTGGATAATGGGAATCGGGAGGTAGCTATCATGGTTTCTGAAGACAAATTGCTGGTAGCTGAGACAAATCATAGGCTCTTTCGTCTTTTACTATTCTCAATTCCCAGTTAATGTGTATCTTACAGTCTAAGTTCCTTAAATCAGTCTGCTCTACTGTCACAGGTAGTAAAAATGAGTAAAAGTGGTAATCTGAGGGACCCTGCTTTAGTAATCATGTTCAAGTGACCATTATGCTGGTCATTACTCCTGAGCTATGCATTATTTAATAAGGAACACAACTTCCAAAAGGGCACACAATTAAAAACAGATCCATACAGCAGCTGCTGTGATTATGACCAATATGAACAGAAATCCAACCAGGCATGAGTCAAAAGAAAAAAGTCTGCTGCCAGACAGAACATTGTTCAGTCTCATTTTTGTTTTGTGTACTTTGACTTGCTAAGCCAGCCAGCAAGTGATGTATACGGAGCAGTGGTTCTCAAAGTGTGGTCTGCAAAACAGCCAACATCAGCATCACCTGGGAACTGTTAGAAATGCAAAATCTTAGACCCCATCCCAGACCTACTGACTCAGAAATTCTGAAGGTGGGCTCAGCAATCTGTTCTAACAAGCCTTCTGGGTAATTCTGATGCATGCTAAAGTTTGAGATCTACTGGGCAGGAGCCAGGGGACAGCCTTTGGATTCTAAGTATTCCCCAAAAAGTACACCTTTGGTTGCAAAAAGTTATCTTCAGAAGAGTCTGGGAAGAAACCTGTCCTGAAACCAAATAAAACCACTGCCATTTTCAGTTTTGCTATAAACCTAAAACTTCCTTAAAAAAATAAAGTCTATAAAAAAATTTTTTTAAAACCAACCACCACAATTTTTAGAGTGAATGAGTAGAAAGAGCACAGGACTTTCCTTACGTATGTGTTTGTTGTGTGTGTATGTATATATACACAAATACATACATACATATATATATATATATATATATATGTATGCTCTAGAAAGGTTTTCAGACAAGTTCTTTAAAAATAAATCGCATCCAGGGGCGCCTGGGTGGCTCAGTCCACTAAGCGTCTGCCTTTGGCTCAGGTCATGATCCCGGGATCCTGGGGTTGAGCCCAGCTTACGACTCCCTGCTCAGCAGGGAGTCTGCTTCTCCCTCTGCTTCTCTAATAAATAAAATCTTTTAAAAATATAAAATAAATAAATCGCATCCAGGGCAGGGGGCGGCAGAGGCCTGCACGTTGTTGGCATGGCCTGGGGCACTGGGATGGAGGGTGAGGCCTCACGGCGAAAACATCTTCCTGTTTCTGCCTAATCTCATCAATTAGTGCTGCCCGTGGCTCTGGGCCCAATGGGAGGGCAAGGGGCCTTGGGCAGGCTCTCTGATCCCACCCTGACTGCCACGTCCAACCCAAGGTTATGCCTGGATTGCCTTCACCATGGTTTCTTTCTCCTTCATGCCCTGCTGCCCCCTCAGGGCCTCCTCCTCCTACTTGCTCAGCAGACTTCTGGACGATTTCCACGGGCATGCTGCTCGAGCCCTTAATCAAGCCTGCTCTGTTTATCCCTTGTGCTGGAAATGAGTTCTTCTACTGCCTCCTCCACTGTTCAATGTCTCTGAGGGACCTTTAGTTGGCTCTGTGGGTTTTTCCAAGTGGGCCTCTGGATCACTGCCCTTATCATGGTGCTCAAGTCTCTCATTAGCGTCGTCCACCTGGTCACAGTTACCCACTACATGGTGAACCGGGCCAGGAAGAAGGGACCCGGAAACTTCCAGCCCTGACTGCCCACCTGCCCTGGGAGTCTCACTGTGCCACACGGCTACCCTCTCCCTCCTGCGACATCCCAGGCTCACATCTTCCTAATGTGTTGTCCAGCCTGCTGGGAAAGGGGGTCAGCCTCTTTGGTGAGGTCATGTTCTCGGAAATCCTGACGGCCAGTCCCACCCCTGGGTTTCCCAAGGACCTGGATTTCAAGTCAGGAAGGATGGTCAGGAAGCCCCACCCATACAGGCAGTGCTCCTGGGGCACCGAGAGGCCTGTCTGAGCACAGGGCATTGTCGTACCTGTTCGCTCAGCCCTGGGGTCTGGCTTGGCCTGAGACTTGAAGGACACTTGAGTGAGGGAGACGGCCAGGTTTCTCAAAAAACAGGGAGTCAGACCTGTGCCCCTGGCCAGAGGAAGCCTTGGCACCACAGCCAGGAGGAGAAAAGGGGCCATACAGATCCTCTCCCATCCCAGTCTCTTGTATCAGGTCTATCCTGGCTCTGAAGATCTCCATAATAAAGGGAGGGGAGGGCATCACTCCCCAGAACTTGGTTTCCTTTGAGGTACTCTTAGACCGGGACCTGGGCTGAGGGGAGCTTGGGAAAAAGGAAGATCCATCTGGATGCTTTTCTCCTAGTTGTTTACTGACTGGCTTTGTCCTATCGTTCCACCATGACCTCAGAGAGAGGCCTTCCCTGCCACCCAAGCTCATGCCCTGTCTTTGCCCACCTGCTTTATTTTATGACATTGTCACTGGCTGTCTCCACTTGTTTGTATACCTTGTATTTTCTACCCCTACCAGAATGTAAACTCCCTGAGGACACAGACTTTTCTTGTTTGTCCTCTATCCCCACAGTGAAGATGAACCTTAACCTGACATATCAGAGCTGCTTAATAAATATTCACAAACAGAAAAAATAATAAATAGCATCCATTCACAAGCCATTCTCTTGGAAAGACTCCTCACTATTTTCAAAACAACCTCATTACTTAAAACACTCAAAAGATAGGCATTAATCACTAAGTAAGCTCTTAAGATATCTTCAGTATTCATGGTAAGATTTCAGACTGTTCACGGCTAAGGAAAAATAAGATTAATTTAAGTTCCCCAAGTTTAAAAATCTGCTTCACCTAACAAGAGTCATGATGCTTCCTTAGTGTTTTGAGCACATGACCCCTAAACTGACTCTAAGTTGCTTCATGTCCTGAAGAGCCACAGTCTGTGATGTGTGAGTCTGCCTTATAGCAAGGTGTTTTGGTAATTCATTAATTCAGCCCCTTTGTTACTCCATAAAGGAGCCCTATCATACCAAATTTTTCACTCTGGAGCTAATGTGTTTAGATGAGCCTCTAGCATTGTTTTAACTTTTTTTCATATGATAAATGATCTTAAGAAATCAAAGTGAAGTAATCTATCACTAAGCGATTTATGAAATAAATAATGGTCTGTTCTAATAATCAAAAACCGAGTAGCCGTTTAAAAAAAGCTTCCTAGTTCTCAATCCTATACAAATATCAGAATCACCTAGCGATTATTTAAAATATACCAATACCAGGGTTCCACCCCAATTTCACTGGTCTTGGATAGTTTGAGCATCCATATTTATTTAAAAGCTATCCAGGTAATGCTAACGTGCAGTCAGGGTTGAAAACTACTGAGATAGAACTATATTAACCAACATGGAAATGTCTCCCGGATATATCATTACATGAAAAAAGTCACGAGACATAGATCTTTTAATAAAATTATGTGTCCGTGTATATATTTTATTAAAATGGTCTCTCCGTTTTACACTATTTACTTATTCATTGCTTAAACTTTTCAAAATGAGAATGTGCTCATGTCTTTTACTTATTTTTTTTATTTTAAAAATCTGTTTAGAGAAAATGTGAATTTGTAGGAAAATGAGGAAGCACATGAAAATAGTAACTCCCGAAATATACTATGTCTCCTTCTTTCTCCCTTTCTTCCTCCTTCTGTTCCTTATTCTCAAAGAGTATAAAAGTAAAATAAATAAAATTCCATTTCTGTCCTATCTACCCAACACAGATTATCTCCAACGTTTGGGATTGGGGTGAGGGAGAGTAGAGATGGAGGAGGTAGAGAGATACAGTTCATTCATTCATTCCTTCATTCATTCATTCATTGGGCAAACATTTATTGGATTCCCAGACAGGTCCATGACAGGTGCTGGAAATACAGCAACAAACAAGAGATACATGCCCTCATATATATCAAGATATTATCCTGCCCTAGTGGAGCTCTGTTACATGTAACAAAGAAACTTAATTTCATCAAGAGAAGTGAGAAAAGACTTCCCAAACTTCATCCTGGAGTTAATGGTAGCCATTAAAGAATGTTAAGGGAAGTGACATTACCAAGTCTGCATTTTATATGTGTGTGTGTGTGTGTGTGTGTGTGTGTGTGTCTACATATACACACACACACACACATATATATATTTTATATTTAAATATATTTTTTTATAAATATTTATATCTGGCTACAAGTTTAAGTGCCAGTGACCATAGACAATGCCCACTTCCCCAATACTCCCACTTAGAGCCACTACGAGAGAGTACCCCTCATCTCTCATCTGAGGTGAGTGGGCTCTTCACAAAGTTAAATTAGAGCTTGCTACTGTGGCAAAGGATTGACTTAAGGAGTTTATCTTTCAATCTGCCATTATCCATTTGCCATCAAGTAATATTTAACATGAAATCTTACCTCCTGCTGAGTTTATTGATTGGGCTCATATATCTGTCCATCTAACTAAGATGAGCCTGAATATGGCAGATTTACTTCATCCAAGTTTACAGTTAATAAAGTCCACTGTATGCAATATATAACTCACAAAAATGCTTGGCTTTATGGAAGTGGTTGCTACAATTAGTAGAGTCTCTTGAAAGAAACATATCTTTGTAAACACAGCAAGGTAGGTGAAGACTTCCAGAGTAATGGGATGTTTCACTGTCCTTCAGTTACTTAACATTAAAGTCAATCTTAGCCATTTATAACTGGACCTCTTGCCACATGTAAAGAAATTATCCCACCCACAATTTACATCTCATTTGATTGCTTTGGGAAATATACAGTAAAAACTAGTTAACCCCTATCCTTCAAGAGTAGAAAGTTCATTCTCTAGGTAAAGTTAACTAGAAAAACAAGAGAGAGAGAAATTATATCTGACACTGTCCTTTTATGACCCAGATGCATCTATATGGACACTAATGTGAGTGGTTACCTCCAAGCATTGATGTGCTGTTTTTAACTTAGAATGTTCAATGCTTGCTCAAAGTAAGTATATGATTAGTGTTTTGAGGAACAGAATTGCTCTAATTTAAAGGAGGGGGTGGAATATGTTCTAGAAAAAGGGAAAAATCTGAGCTCTTTATAAAACATACGCAAATTCCTCAAACTTGTTTTAAAAAATTTAAATTATGGGCTTCCCAGTCGACATTTCCAAAAGGCCCCTTCATTCTTTTTTAATTCTTTCTAAACTACACAATCTCTGAGAGCTCAGCCCCTCTTTTCATCAGTCTCTGCAATACAAGAGCCACTGGGGTGGCATTTTCACCTCTGGATATGTAGGATGAAGCAGTTCTGGGTTTGCTATTCTGCAGTTACATGTCACAATCTCCTAACTGATACCACTATTATCTAAAACCATTAACTTGCTGTAAGGATCAAACATTCACCTAAGTGACCACGCTGCCCTCATATTAACCCATTTATGACATGTGTGTGTTTTAAGGCACAGCCGTGCTTCTAAAAAGTTCAGATCCTTAAAGTCCTCATCTGTGGCTCTCCAACTTGTTTTCACTCCCAACACACTTAAGAAATGTGAAATACTTCAATCCATAGAAATGATTCCCAGGGAGCTGGGGGAGGCACATGCTCACATCCTGGGTCCTGTCATTTGAAAAGCCTCTGAGGTCATTTGATAAGCCAACACACCCCACTGGGGCAATAAGAGAGAGAAGGGCATGAAGCCCACCTCATGGGGATGAAAACCACTGGTTTAGTAGAGCATCCATGGTCTTATGGGCAGAAGCCACAGGACAGCTTCTAGCTCTAGCCCCCTCTCCAACTCTCCTCCTAAGTTAAAGAGGCTGATTTTCTTTTTTTCATTTGTCTCTGGGTTTTGATAGGAAGAGAAGCAAAAATAGAATGACAACTCTTCCCGCTCGAGAGGAGCAGAGCCTGCTGTACTCCTGGGCAAAGGAGGTGGCCACCCACGAGGTGTAGTCTCTGCTGCGGGAGCTAAATGAACCTCTCCAACTGATGCCTGAATCCCCTTCACAAACACAAATCATTGCATCCCACTGTTAGGGATCCTGCAGAAAATAGAATC
The DNA here is from genome assembly GCF_964656455.1 of Halichoerus grypus. Taxonomy (NCBI): domain Eukaryota; kingdom Metazoa; phylum Chordata; class Mammalia; order Carnivora; family Phocidae; genus Halichoerus; species Halichoerus grypus. Next base: position 82,461,963 of record NC_135723.1, read on the forward strand.
TTCCTGATTTAAACACAGACATACTCTATGCAGATGACTGATCATACAGAGCTCCTTTCCTGAAACCAGGCTTCGATTAGAACATAGAAGGAGACAGGGCAGGAGAAGCTGCCACAGGAAGAACAAGGCTGAAGAAAGAGAGAGATGCCTGGAGGCCTTTGTCTCCTATACAACTTAGGCCAGGCAGCTATAGCAGCATTGTCCAAAAAAAGAGAACTAAGACATCTGGGTAGTACTTCCAATTTTTGCACAAGTATTTTCTATAGAATTTTAAAACAGGTGCCAGCTACACTCTAAAGACCTCAACTAATGTTTATTGTTGAGCAGGACAGTGAGTAAATTCATTAATTAAGACCTTGCTTATCCTTTATCATCACTTTTAATTGTTTGTGTATTTTCAAACCGAGATGCACTACCTTCTTTTAACTCCATTAATTTAGGAAAGTGGCAATATATTGATATCTGTGCATCTTTTTAGATTCTATCCTGAAGGGGCCCAAACTCCAAAAACTGTCCTAAATGTTCACCTTTATTTAAGTCCTAGCATTTGGCTTAATCACACTATTACTTTTCAAAAAGAAATTTTAAGCCAATCTGCAATGCATTAATTTGCTAAACATTCCTTTGCTAACTATTCTAATATTTCATGGCAATCCCAACATACATGTTTAAACAGAATACATTCACACATAAAGTGAAACATCTTCTATTCCAAGAATAACTATCATCATTTCATGATTAATACCAGTGTAGAGTGCTGGCTGGAGTCTCACATAAATCATCAAAATGAATTAAAGTAGCAAAACAATAAAAGTTATCATTATCAAATTCACATTCATGTGGTTCTAGATTCAGCTGAAAGATAGGCTAAGCACCTCTACTCTCTCACTTTTGAAAGACACACATTTTTCAAGCCCCAGTAATTTGGTTAATAAATACACTTGCTTCCACACAATAAATGCTCACTCTTTGCCAGTGTACTGATTTTAGTTATGATATTTACCATAGCCAACACCCCCTACTAACTAAAAGTCACCCACTCTCTGTGATTTGGTCAAGGGTGGCAAGAACAGCCCTCTCATGTGCTGACCACTGTCTTAGGGGTTGACCTGCAACACTGAGCTCTGCCCAAAGAGTCAATGGTAATTCCTCCACCTGGGCAAATAACGTCCCTCCAGAACTACCCAAGAGAATAAAGAGAGAATTGGCCAGTCAATGACCGAAGAACAGAACATAGGGAAGCCAGATCCAGACTACATAAAAACCAAACCCACCCTTCAGGTGGCCTGAAGGTCCCTTTGGCAGCTCAAGGAGTTGAAGGGCATGGGCAGATACTAGTGGAACCTTTCACCTGCATTTTCTCATTAAATCCATTCAAAAACCTAACATAATGTTTTTATCCCCATTTTATAGATAAGCTGATTCTATTAGTATAAAATTAATGTAAACATGCTTTAAAAAGCTCAAATAAGCAATTATCACCAATACTCCACTCCTCAAATCCATGTCTACTTTTGGCTGGCCACTAGACTATAGGAAGGAGAGGGATTCATAGGAATTATTATGGGACTGATGGGAACCAGAATTAGTGTACAAGGGGAGGGTAACAGAAGGAAGGGAGAAGATCCTCATGAAGGTTTCCCTCTTCTCTAAAAGTGGGTGTTGTAAAGGAAGAAAGAGAGAGAGAGAGAGACAAACCAAGAAACAAGCTCATAAATTATCTGTGATGGTTACCAAAGGGGAGGTAGGGGGAAGGGAGATGGGTGAAATAGGTGATAGGGATTAAAGAGTACACTTATCATGATAAGCACTGAGTAATGGTATAGAGTTGCTGAATCACTATATTGTACCCCTGAAACTAACAGAACACTGTATGTTAACAGAATTAAAAGCTTTAAAAAAATTAAAGAAAAGTGGGTGTTGTTGAGCAACAGTCACTGAGTTAAGAACAGAAAAGAACAGATGCTTTGGAGCAAGCGGGAAAAGAAATCAAGTCAGAGAGGAAAAAGATGGTGGGAAAGTGGTTGAAACTAGATACCATCATAGAGCACCAAATGGCATGTAGCTCAGAATTGAGACTTGTGGAAGAAATTCTTGATCCCAGGATGTGATGAGACATCTGGAAAATCCTGGTTTTCATCTTGTCTCCAGGCAAGGGGTCAGCCAGCCCAAGGGAAATTATTCTAGAAATGATGAATTAGAGCACCTTTGGCTGCCTATTTTAATCTTGTGTCCTTCTCATTGCCAAGAGGCTCTTCCTAACGTCCTTCCAAATGTCTCCAGCATTCTGTGCCTCTTCAATACCCCTTAGATACAGAGAGCTTCTGCTCAGCAGCATCCTCATTTCAGAAAATTTCATCAATCTGAAAATAGTCATTAAGCTGCCTCTTAGCATTCTGTCCTCTAAACTAAAGGGATTCATACAGAAGCTGGACAGCCACCTAGGGGGAGGTTACAAAGAGGATTCCAGCATACAAAGTGAGCCAGACTACATGATGCCCCAAGATATCTTCCAAACCAAGAGTCTTTGATTCAATTCCTTTCATCTTTTTTGTGAACTTTTCCATCAATTTGTTCATTTTTGTCACCATAGCTGTCACCTGTCCAACGTTTCCATATTCCTTTAATATTTTTAAATCTAATAGGCACAGGAACAGTTTCTCACAATATAAAACAAAGCCTCATTAATTCAAATTAAATTGGAAAAGTCATGTCTCACCAAGAAACCAGTGAAAAGTATTTTCAATTTAAAAAATTATCTATTATAGAACACTACATAATAGATATTAACAAACAAAATGACAAAGTTAATGAAAGATGGTGAGTCACAACAACCTTATTTTTATGGCACTTTATACTTTTCAAACTATTATTCCATACATTATTTTGTCAATTTTATTCAATATGTTAATGCAATTTATAGGTAGTAGATCATCAAATCTGTATCAGAAAGGCTTGAATTATCCTGATAACTTGAACTTTTAACTCAGTAAGAATTATATATAATTATTCCAAGTCTGCATCAGAGCAGTCTGAATTAATGAGGGTCTGCTCTATTGTAGCTATTATAAACCTGAAAATTTTATGGCCATATTATATCCCAGGATGTCACTCCCGTCTACATGTTAGTAATAAATACTATTTCTTCACACAGGAACTTTTGTCATAAGAGAGTATCCCACTTTAAAGAAGCTTCACCAAGTAAATTATCTTATATCTCAAACACCACAGATATGTTTTATATGAAAAATGCGCTAAGATTTCATTATACTCTCTAAAAACACTCGCTCTGACTTACAATGAGCATCAATAAGGAAGATATCCCAAGATGTTAAGGACTCAACATGTCACAGAAATTATCACCTGTTTGTTCAGGGGGGAAAAAAAAAGTCATAATTAATCCAAACTAACTAAACTAACTAAATCAACACATGTATAAACCTGTCACAGAATCCTCCATTTGAGGAACCTGGTGACCCTGAGAAGGTCTGTGAACATCTTCACCATGTTCACTTTCTTCTTAAACCTGTGGTTGGAGTCAGAACAACTTACTGTCTTTTCACAATGGTCAGAAAGACAATGCCTTTACCTACCTTGAAAAGTCTTAAAATGTTAGCAACCATGATGGACACGGAGCTCGCTGCAGCACCTATGACACCAGAAATCTTGTCAGGCTTGGTGAAAATGGGTGGATCTCCATTAGCGCACTTCACGTCGGAAGCATCTTTCTCTATCAATGCCTGCACGAACGTTAATGACTGCTCCAAAGCATAGGTGTCCCTGGAGCATGTGTCAAGGATCCGGACACCCAGAGTGATATTGGAGAGGAGATCAGGGTCCTTATTAATCTGGTCGATTGCATAAAGCATGGCCTCCAGTCTGTGGATCCCCTTTTCCTTCTTCAGCTCCCCACAAGGTACCCCTCTCTCTCCCTTTGCATGGACAGGGAAGAGACCCCCCAAAATGATGTCCCCATCCACTCGTATTGAATGGGCATACTCCTGGCTGTGAGTTCTTTGCATCATTGTGAGGATCCAGTAGAACTTGGCGGTCAGGAGGAAGAAACAAGGGCAAGAGGCTGATCGCTTTCCCTCGCATACCATTTTCTCCACAGGTGGTGTTGCAACCCAAGACCCAAAGTTTATTCTTGCCACAGAAGAAGGGGGACCACCAGAGGCTGCACCTTCTGGAGGCTACCATCAGGGCCCATGGGGGAAAAGGCTCTGTGGGTTTCAGCAAGTTTTCTTGATTTGAATGTCACAGTGAATTTCCATCAGACCCCTAAGGTTCCATTTTATTTCCATATAAAGTCAACTTGCCTGGAATGGTGCAAAAATTAGAATAACAGCTGAGGTTCTGAAGGTGGGATGAGGTCAACAATTCACGTCCTTGAAGTCAGCCCTGTAGCAGAATTATTCCTAGGGGGGCAGGGGAAGGGAAAAAAATGGTTCAGTTCAACAGGTCTACATTTTTCATATTTTTAAGCCCTGGTTATACCAACCTCTTTTTTTGTTTGTTTGTTCATTTCCCCTATTCAGTAAGAAACTAATTTTTTTTTGTCCCCCTATGATTCTGAACACCTGGCTGCACTGCATCTAAACAGAGAGATTGATGACACTTTGGGAGCAAGAGAAACAGAAAAGTATCAGAAACTAGGTTGATTCTCCCAAGCCACAAAGTATTTTTATTTACCATTTTATTTCAGTAAATCCAATTTCCATGCAGGTAAAAATCCTGTGATTTATGGCATTATTTCTTTTCAAATCTGTTTTTACTTTTGACGGCTGTCTGAATTTAGCATTTAAACGTTGTCCACAAAATCATAATGAAAGTTTATTTTCTGTGATGTATTCAACAAGCCAGTCATCTGTTAATGACATTTTTGGTGCCTCAGATTTCCCAGTGGGGAAAAGTGATTACTCAATCACGAAAGAAAGAGAGAAAGAGAGAGAGAAAGGGAGAAAGAGAGAGAGAGAGAGAGAGAGAGAGAAAGAAAGAAAGAAAGAAAGAAAGAAAGAAAGAAAGAAAGAAAGAAAGAAAGAAAGGAAAGAAAGAGAAAGAGGAGAGGAGAGGAGAGAAAGAGAGAAAAGAAGGGAGGGAAGGAGGGAGGGAGGAAGGAAAGAAGGATGGAAGGAAGGAAGTCAATCCAAGGACCCCAAGTGTATACGTTTTATAGCTTGTGAAAAGATTTAACATAAAATGTCAGCTATTTTATAAAAATTATCTTATTATTCTCTGATAACAAAACAAAGACTTGAAAATGAGACACATGAGGAGGGTTATGTGTGACGATATTCCTATGAATTTGTTGGGGTGGAAGCAATGGGTATTCTCACAGTGCTGAAAGTAAACATTCTTTGATCCTAGAATCACGAGGAGCAAAACAGAGCTGGAGATCAATTGAAGAGCTTCTTAATTTTGTCTGACTCAGGGGGGAAACCAGTTATTTCATCAAGGCTAGAAATAACCTAAAATGAAAACGTCTAACTAGCAAATCTGGAGAAAAGTTTAGGACCTTCAATCTTAAAGAATTTCATGAGGTTCTTTCAAAGGACTTTTGAGGAGGCTTAACTAAAAGCAAGAACTGGTTTAACATAAGACAATCTGATATTTGAAACGCACTTATAATTAAGCGAATAAACAGCACTAACTTGTTTTGGCAGGATGGTTCATCTAAGGCTCGTTTCTAACCTATTTTTATATATATGGGTTTGAAACCTGAAATTTGGACAATTCTCCTCTAACCTAGCCAACGAACATCTGGTTGTAGTTCCTATTCACTTGTTTAATTTCCAGTTCATAAAATTTTCATTCCATCCTCCCTGTCCCGAAGGAAAGGATACTGCCTCCCTAGAGGATAACTGAACATATGTCCAAAAGCCTTCAGAGAAAGCTGCACTTTTTTCACTTTCAGATTAGAAAAGGGGGCTGGCTCATCATAGCTCACTGCCCTGAATTTCCGAGCATACACCTGGCGCATACTCAGAAATACAGCCAATGGCCCACTCTGCTGAGATGGTTCTATTCTGCCCATGACAAGCATTCCCTGCCTCCTGCCACAGGCTAAGCCCTAGATTCCCTCCATTCTGCCCCCAAATATTTAGTCCTTTTCTGATTTTTCTCACCACTTGACTGACATTCCCTCATGTTCAATTCTCCTAGCAGCTGCTTCTCCCTCAGAAAATCTGTGAGTTGACAATAGCCTGACCCCAGGCATTCCACAAAAAGAAACACTCAGAAAGTCAACTTGACTTTCTGGCTAAAACCATTTAAGTGATGGACCATAAATTATATCAACCACCCATTAAGAGATGTACGATTATGTTTTACAGTTTCACAAGGAAGACCAGTTGGAAGACAGTAAAACCTCATTAACTCTGACCACTAATTCAGAGCTTGAGACCAAGTCCACATGGCTAGGCTGACCCTTAGCATATCCTTTCTGACAGAGTGCAGAATAAATGGATATGTGAAGGAAAAATGTTTAACAGGAAAGAGAAGGCGAAGGACACCTGTTGTTCTCCAAAGACCAGCCTTTCTTCGTTACACCAAGCCACTCCTAAGTACTTAAAAGAATAAATGGTTTTCAATTATACAAACATAAAAACAGTCCATCTGTTAATTACAAATCATCCTTCCCTGCTCATGTGGCATTAACCTAGTTCCACTCACTGTACAGTCCTGGAATTAATAAAATTGAGTTTCTTATAAAAGTATTTGTGTTTGTATGGGGCGCCTGGGTGGCTCAGTCGTTAAGCGTCTGCCTTCGGCTCAGGTCATGATCCTAGGGTCCTGGGATCGGGCCCCGCTTTGGGCTCCCTGCTCGGCAGGAAGCCTGCTTCTCCCTCTCCCACTCCGCCTGCTTGTGTTCCCTCTCTAGCTGTCTCTCTCTCTCTCTGTGTGTCAAATAAATAAAATAAAATCTTTAAAAAAAAAAAAGTATTTGTGTTTGTAATAACTTTTTAGTTTCTTTAGCATCTCATAGGGTCTTTTAGAGCTTTAAGGAAAGGTTGGGGATGAGCAGCAATGAGGCAAGAATTCGTTTTATTTAGTGGATGAAGGCACTTAAATGGAAAATGAGAGAGGTTCCATTTTGGTTATTATTGATTGGACAGCTCACTTGAATTTTTGCTCAAGTTCCCTCCCCTGCAACATAGAATTAATGGTACACAACCTCTCAAAAGCTTGGTTTTCTTGTTTGTAAAGGGATGACGGAACCAGGAGCCTGCCATGCAGCACACAGCAGAGCACCTGGTTCAGGGTACGTGCTCAGTAAACAGGAGCGGTCAGTGCTAATCCAGGCTGTAACTCATTTCACACTAAGGCAGAGCAACTTTTTCTATATTTGCCCAATTGGTGAGGTTTTTACTGAATTTTGTCACTTTAAAATTAAAATCAGGGGACGGCTTGGTGACTCAGTCAGTTAAGTCTGCCTTCAGCTCAGGTCATGATCCTGGGGTCCTGGGATCGAGTCCCACACGGGGCTCCTTGCTCAGCGGGGAGCCTGCTTCTCCCTCTGCCTGCCCCTCCCCCTCGCTCACACTCTCTCTGACAAATAAGTAAATAAAACCTTTTTTAAAAATTAAATTAAAATCAGAACTACTTATAAAATACTGAAACATTGCAGTTATTTCAAAATTTGGTATGACGTCATAAAAGTCAGACTCTCAACAACTGAAAGGTTTAGTTTCCCTTTTAAATTTTAAGGACAAATAAATTTCAAAGTTTGTGGAAAACCATATAAATTCAGTTTCATTGTGTAATCTTACATTGCCTAATCTTACTCTTATGCAATTCTTGTAAGCTTTAATCTAAACTCATCCTACTTGGAGTCAATGAGTTTTAAAGAAATAATGACCTTTTCATACGACAGAACTAAATAGCTCTCCTTCGTGTTCTGTGCTTGGCTTAGAATAAAACAGTTTTTCTCTCAAATGGACCTTTCTCTGGGAATGGCTACAAACCTCGCCTGTGCTGATGGACTTCTTCAAGGAGGTGTGAGGTCTGCAATCCTGAAATCAGCCTCGGAGGGGAGCAGATGCCTCACACTATTTCTGAGTCCACAACAAGGGCTTTACAACCTGTGAGGAGGCTTAACCGTTAACCTTCAAAGCCCTTCGGGTTCACTCCCTCCTGGCCCATTTTAGGTACAAGGAACATCCTACATCATTAGCACTTCACCAAAAGTCCCTGCTGGTCCGGGGTGGGTGGGGAGGAGGCCTCCGGCTGGAACTTGAGTTTGGGGCCTCCTAAGAGTGCTCTGTTTCCTAAAAGGCCAGCAGTAAGGACAGCTCCTCAAGGGCCAGGGCCCAGAATTCTGCTTCTCTTTATTTTCTACATACCTTCTCTATACCAAAGACACAAGTATGTAACACAGTAGCACATGAATTTTCACACACCCATCACTAGCTCTTACAGAAATAAGAAAAGAAGGCCCAGAAAGATTGAGTATAGCTCAAAGCCCTGAACTAGTAAATGGCACCAAAGTCAAAATCCTCAGGCCCCCAAGATGGGTCCTGTCCTTCAGAAAGTCCTCAGTGCTGCAGACACTGGTTGACACATGAGTATGAAAGCCCTTCCCCTTGACTGAAATCTTTCAGAAATGTGTAGGTCTTCAACAGTTAGTTGTTTTTTTTTTTAAGATTTTATTTATTTATTTGACAAAGAGAGAGATAGCGAGAGCAGGAACACAAGCAGCGGGAATGGGAGAGGGAGAAGCATGCTTCTTGCAGAGCAGGGAGCCCGATGTGGGACTCGATCCCAGGACCGCGGGATCATGACCTGAGCCGAAGACAGACGCTTAACGACTGATCCACCCAGGCGCCCAACAGTTAGCTCTTTAAGAAAAATAATGGACCAATTAGGAGGAGACAATCTGGGAGCATTTCTAGGGCAGGGTAATTTCCAAATCCCTTAAAGGGTTGAGGATATCAAATACAGTTTGTCCAAACCCCTGCTTCAAACCAGGTTTCCTGACCAGCCTGATGCCAATGAGAACAAACCCACCATCCCACAGAGGGCCCTTCAGGTCTGTTAGCAGGTCTTCCTCCAGCACTTGGCAAGTGCTTTTAAGACATGATATGGTAAAATCCTCACTGAGGAATATCATTAGCCAAGAATTGTGCTTTTTTTTTTCCTCATAAAAAGACCAAACAGCATCCCTAGGCTGGATTTCATTCAGCTCTTTAACAAAAAGGTTAAGCTGAATATTGTCATCAACTCAAAACTGCAAATCTAGCAGTTTCACCTGAAACTGCCCACACTTGCAGCTCTTTTTGGTTGTTTTGGAAAATGCATCACATTTGTCTACAGTCTCCTATGCTACAACATATGTGCATGGCCCTGGAATCTTGGGCGGGCGTGTCCCAGAGTGAGGATGGGTCCCAGACAGAGCGCTCCCCTGCCAACGGAGGCCTGGAATGGGATCTTTGTTTGACGGTCACTGGCTGGCGACATAGAACATGTCACTTCACCTCTCTGTGCTTCCATTTCCTCATCTGTGAAATGAGTGAGATGGACCATATGATCTCTAAGGTATCTTCCAGCTTCCCGTTCTGAGATTCTATTATTTAATAATAAGGGAATGAGACTATGCTCAAACACCAGAGCAAGGCTTTGCCAGCTGAACAAAATAACTGATTTTGTTTGCAAGCTGAGTGACTTTTTCCCATCAGTGAGAGAGGGTTGTGAAAGCTCTTCTGTACAAGCCCCATATTAAGAAAATCTGATACATGAGAAGCTCAACTTACTAAACAGATAAATTAGACGGTGATTATTTGCATTACAAAAGAATTCACCACAGGTTTCCTTTAAATAGCTAAATCCCCCATGCATTTAAAATGCAATCTGATTTGGAATTCAATTTGTACAGTTCTTTTTCCAATAACATAGCTATTGCATAAAAAGACCACGGTTAATGTAATGTAAGTAATGAGAAGCCACTTTTATAGTATGTATCATACAAGAAGAGGGAAAGGGAGTGAAACCAACATTTGCTGAATGCCCACAGCACACCTGGAACCTCACACACGTGATCTCATCTCCTTCACAAAACACACCTGTAAGATTGGTATCACGGCCCCCATTTGGGAGATGAGGAACCTAAAAACAAAGATTATATGAATGTGTCCAACATCTTGGGCCAGAATTCAAATGCAGGACTACTGCTATGTTCTTTCCCTCACTCCATGCCCCTTAAGTTCAGGAGACCACGACAGATAATGTGCACATGAGTGTGGTATCCTGGGGTTCAAGAAGTCCCTGATTCTAATCTCACTCCCCCCAGTACTTGCCATATGGCATTGGGCAAGTCATTTCACCTGGGACTAGTTTCTTTGTTTCTAAACTGAGGAATGATTTCTGGTCACCTCCCAAGACTGTGAAGTCAAATGATACAATAATGTAGGTAAAAGTACTCTATAACCTGCCAAGTGCTTAAGAATGTACAGGGATACTCTTAGTTTAACAACCAGTCCTGGAACTCAAATATTTTACTAGTGTTTTGTGCTTAGAAGACCTTAAAAAAACATTTTACCATCATACTCAGAGCCAGCCAGACCCTAACAAGTCACGTGTCTAAGGAATCAAAGGAGACTGAAGGAAAACTGGAAAGAAGGACCCCAGAGGAAGTCAATGCAAGTGCAGCATCTGACCTGGAGAATGAAGGTCATGGACACTTGGAGCATCCAAAGAGCTATTCTGAAGGAAGTGGTGATAAGATATTCTTCTGCAGTGAAAAGAGGACAATAGGAAACCTTCCTCAGCTGTATACAAGATATAACGCAAAGCTTCTACCACGAAGGGTCATTACCATTGGAAAAGTTAGCCAACAAACAGCTGGTAGATTTCTATCTTTAGACATAATCTTGCCCGGAAAAGTATAAAATTGGCAACACACATGCTCAATAATCTCCACATACTCTTCTAGGGCTCTCCTATATCTTCCCACTTGTGCTCACCTGCTCCTTCCTCCCCCAGACCTGTATCTCTTCCCTCCCTCAGTGCTGATGTGTCCTACAAGTCACACTCTTAAGACCTGGTTCTCCCATTACCTTGGCACTCCCCAGGGACTGAGGTAATTCATTAACAGGTATCAAAACCTAAAGATGCATTAGTGTCATCCCCCAACTGGAACATCTGCATTTATAAGACAATTTCCAAGAGATCCATAATTTCTTTACCAAAGAAATGTATCTAATAGTGGTTAAGACTAGTAATGTAACAAGTCAAAGCCAGGAGTTATCATGAATCAGTAGCCTCTCAGCAGTGTCCCTCAAATCATTCCAACAGCAATGCCTACCACTCAGAAGGCAGGTCCTGGGATAAGAATACATCATGCTCAAGGTCCTTAGTCAGTGAGTTCATCACAACTTGTCAAAGCACCAAGTAGAAATGAAAATCAAAGAAAACATCTCTCTGAGCCAAGAAAGGAATGAGGGAGGGAGGGAGGAGGGAAAGAGGAAGGAAGGAAGGAAGGAAGGAAGGAAGGAAGGAAGGAAGGAAGGAAGGAAGGAAGGAAGGAAGGAAAAGAGAGAGGGAGGAAGGAGGGAGGAAGAAAGGGAGGGAGGGAGGGAGTAAGGGATGAAAAGAAAGGAAAAGGAAATAAAATCTAAATTCCTAGAAACAATGTGACTCAGCTGACTCTGTTCACATCCTCTCCTGGAACAACATGGAATGACCGTCCCTCCTGACAAAACTACATGTGTGAGTCCGGTGATGTCCAATCAGGTTCTACCAAGAAAACAGCAATAGTTTCCTGAACCTTTGAAAGCCAGCCTACTCTACAAGCATGGAGATGTGGCTGGGTCTTTGCTATGGATCCAGTTAAAAGATAAATCCATGCAGCATCTTCCTTTTAAGACACTGAAACAGAACTCCAATCCCCTGACTAAAGGCAAGGTCCTCTTTGTGTTGGACATTCTAACTACAGGAGGAAGACAGTAGGAAAGAAACTTGGAAGGAAAAGCATCACTGATACCATGAGTGAGCTCCTGTGTGTGCAGTGTACTGTGCCTCATGCCTGAAGACAATGGAACATTCTTACACAAAGATTGGCACACAGTGTTGCCAACGTGAATGTCAGCCTGTTGTTTGCTGCATAAATACCAATTAAACCAGCCCCTTGGCAGCTCTAACCTGCTCAGCTAAGTTTGAAAAGAGCATATCTCTCCAGGATGCTAACTTTCTGTCACACTTACAGAAGCTCAACTCTTCCTTTTATCTATTCCTTTTGTATTTAGATGTTTTTAGAACTATTCAAGTAGTCATAATTTGCAAAGAGAGCATGGTAGGGCAGAACTAGCCAGCACAAACCAAATAGAACAAATAGAGCCTAAATAACGGTACAGAGCTGTGTTCTCAGCATCTTTTTCTTTATTCTGGGTAAATCCTCTCCACGAGAGCCTCTCCTGAGCTATTGCTCCCCATATCCCTGATTTAAAAGCAAGAATGCTGTCTCAGGTATGATGCAACCCGTAGTTGACTCCAAAATAGGAAAATTGCATTTAAGATCTTTACTTCATTTTCCCTGATGGATAAGGCTTTTCTCTTCAAAATTATCAGACCACATATTTTCAAGAACTGGGCAATGAATTTCACACAGCTGATTCCGTCTTCTACAGAGATTTTTCAAGACATTATCCACAACCAAGTGACCAAGGTAAAACTAAAGTGGTTTCTGTAGCCATTTGCAATTATTGACAAACAATTTCATAACGGAAAATGGAAATTACAGTCAAGTGCAATAAGCTGTTTATCCAAGATCTACCTGCTGGTGGCTCTTTTCCCTTTTTATTTTTTCTTTCAAGCAAAATACAAGCTATTATCAGAATGCATTTCTACTCTTTATATTTCTTGTCAATATCTCCACCACCAGCCTTGTTTTCCCGTTCTGTCAGTTGGCAGGATTTGTACTCAAGCGCGATAGTAGCCGAGATGGTAGCGTATTCCTGGGTGTTCGAGAGACTCCGATGCCGTCAGGTCTGTAGGTACCCTCAAATGGCAAATAGGGCATTCCCTTCCCCAGCAGGACTAGCTTCGGGGACTGTGGGGCTTGGGTGACTGCAGCTGGCGGGTGGGTCTATTTTTACCCCAACCATCCTGGGAGCACAGACACTCTGACCCCAGGCCCTGCAATTTGGGCCACGAGGGAAACAATTCTTCGGGGAAGCGTGGGGATGCCGTCTTGCGCAGTTGGGCGACTTGCACACCCCTCTGCATTTCATTTGCACCATGGGAGCGTGTCAGACAGACGGGTTTTTTGTTGCTTTGGGTTTTGTTTTTGGTTTTTTGGTGATTCGGTTATATTTTCACCAACCGTATGAACCTCAAGGATCTCCGAGCTGCTTCGCAGAGCAGATGGGCTCGCTATCCGCGTGGCTCAGAGGGTTCTCTACCTCTGTCTCTATCTCTACCTCTATCTCAGCCGGCAGCCACTCACCCCGCCCCCGCTCCCGCTCCCCTCTTTCCTGCTGCATCTTCCTTTTTCTTCTCAGTTCCTTCGGTTGTTGAACCCGGGCTCCGGGTAGAGCCCAGGGCCTTAGAAGTACCTGGTTTCTCTCGCCTTTCCCGCGCCGCTGGGGTATTCCAGGGCCGCCCCAGTCCCCCCGCACGCCCGGGGATCCAGCCTCCGAGCGCTGCCGGACCGGGAGCGCCTCCGCCCTGGCCCCACCTGGCTGCCCCGAGCGCTCACGCCCGCGCCGGTCCGCCCGAAACTGGGGCCACTCTGACCGCAGGTGCTTCGGAGGAGCTGTCGGGCGCATCTGCCTTTGCTCTTTAAACTCAAAATCCCTGAGACCATTTCTCCTCTCCCCCACCCCCAACAGGACAGGGAACTCCAGTGTTTTCCCAAAAGCCACAAGGGGAGAGGGGGATGCGGAAATCCCAACCTCGCCGGGCTAACTCGGAGAATACCAAACTCAAAGCAGAGGTGCAGGGATGGAGGGGTTCTCGTGAACCCCCAAATCACCAGGCTTCTCCCGCGACTCCCGTCTTCCCTAGATCCTGGTTAGACATTCATCCAGCCCCACTCTCAAGAAGGCAGGGGTTACCCCAACTCATCCCGGAAGCCTCTAACTTCGGAAATCCCTCCCGTTAGATTTGCAGACCGGAGGTACCTCGTCATCTCGGCGGGGCAAGTCCGGATTCCGCCAGGGCAGGTCCAGGAGGTCACCCAGGGCAGGCAATCCAAGGAAGAGCGCTTTAAAATCCTGCCGCCACACGCCCCATCAGAGCACCCTAGGCGCTCCTGCCCCCTTCCCGTCACCCTTCAGTCTCTCATTCGCCGACTAAACTTTTGGGGGATCACATCTCCAAGCCTTGGGAGTTCCAAGCTAAGCCTTCCTCCTTTCTGAACCTCTTCACTGGAATGTAATCATGGGAAGACAAGAGGGGTGGCTGCCTTGTTCTTTGCAACGTAAAATCAACAGACACCCAATCAAGCTCTAATGCCCGGCCAGTCCCTCGCCCCCTGGTGCCCACTCTCCCTCGCCCCCCGTTCCCGTCACCTCCGCCCGCCAGTTCTCTCCCAGACTCCGGAGTGCAAGGCCATTTACTTGTGCCCAGGAAAAACAAATCACTAAAGTGATCGGAGAAGAAACGGTGCACCTGGCTGTCCACTGAACGGTTTTAAAGAAGAAAACGGAAAGGGGAATAAAATAGGGGGAATTCTCCTTTTTCCGCAAGCACAACCCTTGGGGGGGAGTTTGGGGGTGGGGGCGTTTTTTCCCGGTGGTTCGGCATCTTGCTCCGCTTTTCCTCTTTCTGCTGCTCGGCGCGTCTTACCCTGCTCCCCGCAGAGGGCGCGGTGAGGAAGCTCGCGGGGGGCCCGCAGCTCCATGTCAGCGGCGCCGCCGCCGCCGCGCGAGGCAAGCACCGCGGCCGCACTTGTGGCTGGTCTCTGGGCTGAGGGGGCTGAGCTGGCCCGGCCGGCGCCAAGTGTCTTCCATGTGAATAACAAATACTCCCACCGGCGGCCGCGATTGGTCTGCGCCCGGCGCCTCCCGATCCTCCGCCCGCGGCCATTCACCCCGCGCGGCGCGGGGAGCCAAGGCCGGGATCGCGTCCGGGATCGCCAATCGCTTCGCGCCAACCAGTCACCTCGGGAAGCAGGAGGAGGAACCCCGAGGGGCGGGAGCCCCTGGATTTCAGTGCCACTGAGCCAACCTGGCGCGGGCAGGGAGAGGGGCGCTCGGCCGACGGTTTCCCCTCCGCGCTACATCACTTCAGCCCGCAGCGACGCCGGGACCAGAAATGTCAATAGTTCTGTTTTTAAAAAAAAAAAAAAAAAGGCACGCCCCCCCCGCACCCGCCCCGCCCCCAACAGAAAAGGGAGGATCAAAGACTCGGGGGATGGGGAGTGGCGGGAAGGGTAGGAAGAAGTGCGGGCGGATGGAAGGAAGAATATGGCTGTGAGGCAGCTGAGCAGCTCCGACTGCCTGGCGAGCCCGGACCCGCGCGGGAAGGCGCCGCACGACGGCCACGCGGAGCCGGGAGTCAGGACCGCGAGCCTGGGGTCCTCCTTCAGGAGCACAGCTCCGAAGAGGGTCACCGTGAAGAATACATGGTCGATGGCAAGTGTCGCCACACGCTTTCTTTTCGGGGATGCTCAAAGTAAAGCCCGCCAGCCGCGCGCTTCCCCTGCAAAGTTTACCTCACGCGGCGCCGCTCTTCGGCCATTTGTCCTGCCCGCAGCTCCGGCGATTGTGTCCCCCACCCTCGCTCCCGAGGGTCTCGGGGGGCGCCTTCTACCGAGCCCCCGGAGCTCGAGCATGGACATAGGACAGTCCCGCTGCGGTCACGGGGACCGTCGTGCTATTGAGCCCATTCTAGCAGCCGCAGATGCGGGGCGGGAAACTCCTGAGGACCCGCACCGCGCGGCTCCTCGGTTTCTGAGAGGGAACCTCGGGATTCCCTCCGCCTCCAGCCGGGGGAAACCCGCGGGCTCTACGTGCACAGTCCAGCGGCCCTCCCCCGAGTTATCGCCCAGGCGCCGCGCACCTGCCCCCGCGCGCGCGAGAGGGAGCCCGGGCCGCCCCGCGCCGGGGGAGCGGCGGCCGGCGCCGCCTTGTGTTGGTGAGAAAGTTCCATCTAGAGGCGGCCGCGCGCCACTGCAGCCCACACCCCAGGCCGCCAGGTGAGCCGGCGAGCCCGCGGCCGCCTCTCCCCGCCGCCCAAGTGGGGAACGCTGCGGGACTGGCGGACAGCCGGTGGGAGATGGGGAGGATGCAGAAGGGGAGGATGGACCCCGTGCAAGGCAGCTCCGCCTCCCCCATTCGGCATCTCCGCAACGAATTTCAACTTCCTAAGCATAATGAACGTCACGGGCATCATGAACGTCACGGGCATCATGAACATCACGAGCATCATGAACATCACGGGCATCATGACAGGTATCTTGCATTATCCTGTATAGTACTTATCCTGTTCAGGCTTCTTTAATTCTCACACCAACTCTGTGAGGTGATGAAAATAATAAATTAAGTCCACTCTACAGATGAAGGAGGGAGCCGAGGCTTAGAGACACAGCTGCAAAGTACTAGAGCCAGAAACCAGAGCTGCCTGGCTTCCAAACCCCGCACACACTTCCTCCAGGGGCTTGTTGCTTTCCGCAAAACTGGCATCAGTGTGTGAAGTTTCCACTGAAGAGACAGCTGTTTCGTAAAGCCACCCTCTTTGTCCCTTAGAAGAATCAACAGGTTTCCAGCTCAGGAGACCTCTTTCCCTTTCACTCCCTTCTTTTCCCATTCTCCTTCCCTTACCCTCTCCCATCTTCCCATGAGGGCTACTTGACTGTAGAATCATTTTATGATCACAACCACCTGGAGGGAAGAAGGAGGCTTTGGAGAAATAAAATAGACTGGGTCCCCTGTCCTCAGGTTCCTAGATAGGGAGCCTCAATCCACTATGAATGTATAGCACAGCCTTGAAGGGAGTGACCAGCAGGCAACAGAGCCTGGAGCAGAGAAGGTGCTAGGAGAACACCTGATACAGAGATCAGATTAGGGGTTGGGTGGGCTCATCAGTCATGTGTCTGCATGAAGTTTGGGAGACTTTCTTACCAACTGGCAGGGCTCCCTTCTTCTCTCCCAGAAGTGTGATTTCTCACTCAGCAGCCTGATTTCTGTAGTAGATAGAGTGCCACCCCAAACTGTAGACCAGCGGTGTATGTCTTAGCAGTTATCACAGGTCACAGGGGTGTCTGAGTCTCTTTCTAAACCCTTTACTATGTATGCATTAATACATTTGGAGAGTGGAGACATGAAGGAGGGAACAGGCATAGCAAGCCTGAAAATACTCTGAGCCCACAGAACTGCTGACCACACCATGATCTCCAGGGTCTGCTAGAGGCAAGCTGTGGGCCCAGTAGGTAGATTGTTGCTCCAGGGCGAGCAGGGAGGGCAGCACCCTGGCACTCTGGCAGGCCCATTTCAGAAATGAGGACAGCATAGCTGGTTGGGGCTTTGGAGGCCTGACAAGGCTAAGTGAGCTGCTCAGGGGAGAAGTGCCTAATGAGCCTGCTTTTCTCCTTTCCATATTGATCGTCACCTGCGGAGAACTGGTGTCTTCCAGGCACATTGCTGCCTCTTTTGGTGCAGCCCTCTGAGAGATGAGCAGAACTGATCTCCCCGAGGGAAAGTTTAATTCTCATGTTTGGTTTTACATCATCTTTAATTTTTGAAACTCACAATGGGACCATCATCCCAGTCCTACATGGAATCTGGTCAATAGGGAATAGACCCATCACACATATTCTGGAGTGTTTTCAATGAGTTTATCTGGTGGCCCCAGAGCAAGTGACATAAACTCATACACGGGTTATAATCCACCCAGATGGATGGCAACATCAGGGCAGAGGAAAAGAGATCATCTTCACGAGTCATTGGTCCCTGTCAGTTACACTCACATAAAAAAGGCACTAGACTGTCCAACCCCTATTCATCAAGCTGAAACCCCACACCTCTGGCTCACCCTCTGCTGCAGCCTGTGTCAGAGGAGAGTGTCTAAAGCCCAGGCAGTCCAGACGGTAGGTAATTCCAGAGTCATCCACCTGGTCTCGGGCTATCACACTGCCATATGAAATATATCTTCAGAAGGTGTCTGACCTCATCATCCATCCCACCCCAAATATTTATGCAAACCAAATATATTTCCTGATGGTTAATACTCCAAGATTTGCCTATAATCTGATTTTCAGTTGATTTAAAATGTGAGAAACTGTCCATGTGTTAGAAAATGCAAAAAACAATGCCATATGCTTGGGGTCCATTTAACTCAAGCTGTGATATGTATTCCACACATGGAGATTTATGCCACAATTCCTGCTTTGGGGTAATCATTAAGACTCGGAACCTTTGCAGGCTACTCACCCAGGAGGAATATTGACAGCATGAAGCTCCCACATGGAGCAAAACAGACAGGGAAAAGTGGGAATGGGATTTGTTTCTTTTGGAAAATAAGACAATATTTTTCTTGCCAAACCATCTGCAAGCGGTGGTAAGTGTATCCTGTTGGTTTTGCTCAGCTTATTAAAACACTGGCTATTGGAAGCAAGATCAGACATGTGCGACTGACTGGGCCAATAAGGTTCGTGACAGTGATGTGCCCCTCACCCTCACAGCTCACATCTGTGTGTAAGAGTCATGGGAGGGATTTCCTGAAAGGATACATATGGCACAGTGTACATGAATCCCTAACTGGCTTCATTTGGGTTCCCCCAGAAGAACAGGCTGAGACAAGGATTCGAGGGCAAGTAGTTTACTTTAAGGGGTGAAGGAAGTCCCAGTAGTCAGGTGGGGAAGTGAGCCAGTAAAGGGTGCATTATCAAGCCACTTGCCACTGTGGGCCCATGGAGCTTACTACCAGTGAGCAACTCTGGAAGCTAGGGTAGAACACACAGCAGAGTTGCCCCAACCCAGAGGCGAGGGAGCCATACACCCACTCCTATCAGGTGTTGGTAAGAACTGCTCACAGATGGTGTTAATTTCTGGCAATTTCAGCCTACTACCTGGGTGGCAGCCAGCCTCCAGAGGCCAGGTAAAGCCCTCTGGTAAAGAAATGCAGGGGCTGGGGGCACCTGGGTGGCTCAGTTGGTTAAGCGACTGCCTTCGGCTCGGGTCATGATCCTGGAGTCCCGGGATCGAGTCCCACATCGGGCTCCCTGCTCAGCGGGGAGTCTGCTTCTCCCTCTGACCCTCCTCCCTCTCATTCTCTCTCTCGCAAATAAATAAAAATCTTAAAAAAAAAAAAAAAAAAAAAAAAGAAATGCAGGGGCTGGCAGTGAATAGGCAAGCAGTGTTTAATCGAGAAGGCTGAGAAAATATAGCAGGTGACAGCATCTGCAACATCTGCCATTAGGAAAACCACACAACACTTACAAGGATCAAGGCAATGTCTCTCCACATGTGGTCTTGGGACCACCTGCCTCAGAATCACCAGGGAGCCAGATATAAGCACAGATACCTGGGCCCAGTCCAGAGCTGTTTGAATCAGACTCACTGAGATAAGGCCTGGGGATCTGTATGTTTTGCAAACATTCCAGGTGATTCTGATGATGTTCATTAAAATTTGAAATCCACTGCTTTCAGGAAATCATTCTCCTCACAGGCAACCAGCAGGCAGCATGTTTAAATATGTAAAAAAGTTACTTGCAAAGCCTAAGGAGACAAATCTTAGAAATCAGGAGCCTGAGGAGGGGAAGCCCATGCTGTCCAGATCCTTGTTCTCTCTTTTACAACTCTTTTTAAACTGAGGAGGTTCCACCCAGTGTTTTCTGAGAAAGAAAAGAGGCTGAGTTTCATTCCTAACTCTGCCATTGATAAATCATATCCTCTTGCCCTTTTAACATTTCTGCACCTCAATTTTTTACCTGTATGTGGGTATGGAAAAGAGCCATCTGTTCAACTCCCCTATCAATAATGTAGAGCTGTCACTGGGAAGGGGCTAACACACACACAACGTACACACACTGCATCTCCCCACATCTCTTGCACTAGGTGGGGTCACATATCTAGTTGTTGTAGAATGAATGGAAGCAATGCACGCCACTTCTAGGCTGAGGAAATTGAGAAGGAGATGCTTCCACCGACCCCACCCCCCCCCCTTTCCCCTTCTTCCAGGTGGAGGCAGAGACTTTCACGGTCCTAAGAATGGCTGCTCAAGATGGAAGGGCCCTTGCCAAGATGAGGAATGCTGCCTGATGACCAGAAACATCCACACTGAATTGTTAAGTGAGTGAGAAACTTTCACTGTGTTGAATCACTGGTATTTAAGGATTCGTTTGTTATAGCACTTAGTTGTTATTCTAATAAAGTGGTATTGGAGGAGGTCATGGAGAAGACCTAACTGCTGTTGACCCATGAGCTGGACCCAGGCAATCGGTGGTTCCTTACCCTTTCTCCTGTCCTTGGAATGTGCATTTTGCCTACTATTCCCATGCTAGCAGCTGTAGCAAGGACATAGCCTTGAGAGAGTAATGTGTTGTTGAGACCATCTGGACTGGATACGTGACTGAACCCCATTAGGGCCACTGTATAAACTGTTAAGATTCTGGTGGGCAGGCAGAGATCTCTTTGTCTTGTAGCCACCCAAGACAAGCCTCATAAGTAAGTTCCCTTGCTTGTTACGCCTGCCACCTACCAATCTGGAGTGGTCTGCCTCTTCCTTAGGCCTCCTTGCCCTCTGCATTCGGAGACCGGTTTCAGATTTCACCAACATGTGGACATGGTAAAGTGTGTCCCCACTAAACCTAGGAGACACAAGAGAGAAATAGCCCTGCTTCTCTAAGAACCACTTCAGCATGGTTACGTGCCCTTCCTTAGTAAGACTTGTGCACTCAGATGCATAGCGCCACGTCCATGTCCTTCCCAAGCCCCATGCTCCCTACCTCTGGCATAACCTGGCCTGCGAGAAGGAAAAGATAGCAGCATTACAGTGTTTGCCTCCTCCCTCCCTGGGACCAGACACGTCTTCAAGCCAAGGGGACTGCTACTGATGAGAGAATTGCTTCTCACGTCCTCTTAGAGGACCTCCTCCAAGTATCAAAAAATACTCTTTTGAACTAGCTGGGGAAAGGAATCTGTATTTCCCATCACTGAAACACCCTCATTATTTCTTCTCCACCTACCCTTCTCAGACCAGCTCAGTCCTGTCTTTTCCTCAAAAACTTTCCCAGACTTCTAGAACACCCTAACATGCCCTGCACAATTTAGCTGTTGGTGGTTTATATTAATGCATTTTTTTCTCTTATTGCATCTCTATCAAGCTGGACTGTTTTCTCATATGGTGTAATAGCGACTTCATTTGAGTCCTTGCGCCTATAGTAAGTAATCATGAGTTCCTGGGCTATTAACCTTGGACAGAATCAAGAGCAATACCACCACCACTGTAGCTGCCACGACCACCAGCTACCCTCCACCACCTCCTCCTCCATCACCACCACCTGCACCACCTCTACCTCCCAGTCCCCTACCACCACCATCACACACCCACCTTAGTGCCCTCCAAGGCTAAAAGGTGACACTAGAGAAAGCTTAATAGAGATCATATTTTTAAATCACTTTGTAAAAATTGCTGGATATAACTCAACCCCAAATGTGATTTTGAGTTCTTACATTTCAGTTCTTTAGGTTTAAAAACTACCTAAACCTTACCCTAATTATTCATTAAATTTTTTTAATTTTTTTTAAAGATTTTATTTATTTATTTGAGAGAGAGAGAGAATGAGAGAGAGAGAGAGCACATGAGAGGAGGGAGGGTCAGAGGGAGAAGCAGACTCCCTGCTGAGCAGGGAGCCCGATGTGGGACTCGATCCAGGGACTCCAGGATCATGACCTGAGCCGAAGGCAGTCACTTAACCAACTGAGCCACCCAGGCGCCCTCATTAAATTTTTAATCTGAATCTCAGAAACCTGTGTTCTTATGGGAAAAACACTTAAAACAATGTTTGGCAGATAGAAAGAACATAAATGTTAGCTACTAGTTGCTATTGTCCAAGAAACAACTTGTATTACATTTCATGTAGCTTTAAATTTATAACAAAGACTTCTTGTGATAATTTGATGTCAGAAATGAGCATTCATTTCATGAGACTTCCAGTGACAGGATGTTTTGGCTTGCTTTGCTACTTATCATCAACTGACCAGGAAGTAATAACCAAACAAAAGTATACACATGAACATGAACTCAGTAATGAGTCCAGATAAGCTATTTGATTCTTTCCAAGGCTAATAATCAAGTAACTCATGATTACCCACTTGGCCCAGGGAACTAAATGAAGTCATAGCCACTACATCATAAAATAAGAGATATGCCTGATAGATATGTAGTAATACAGAGAAAATGTACAACAATCAACAGCTAAATTATATAGGTCAGAATAGGGTGTTCTAGGAGTCTGAGAAGGTTTTGAGAAGAGAGGACCAAGCTGGTCTAGGAAGGATGGGTAGAGAACAAAAGAGTATGTTCCAGAGCTTACAGGAAACACAGCTTTCCCTTCCCCACAGTCCAATAGTCCAAAAGAATCTTATTAAAATATTATTTCCTAGGTACAAAAATGTGGCTTATGGTAAGCAAATCATGAAACTCACCCAGATGTACTGAGAGACCAAAGGAACCCAGCTAAAAAAAAGTTAACTTACAAGACAGCATAGTAGGTATCTACAATTGTATGACAAATTACCCCAAAACTTAGCAGCTTTAAACAGCACACATTTATTATCTCACAATTTCTATTGATCAAGAATCCAAGCCTGGCTTACATAGGTCTCCTGCTCAGGCTCCCTCCCAAGGCTGCAGTCAAAGTGTTGGCTGAGACCTTAGTCATCTCAAGACTTGACTGGGACAGGATCTGCTTCCAAGCTTACTCAGTGGTTGTTGGCAGGATTTAGTTCCTTGTGGGATGTTGGACTGAGAGCTTCAGTTCCTTGCTGGCTGTTGGCCAGAGGCCGCCCCTAATTCCCTGCCACATGAACTTCTCTATAAAGCAGCCGACGACGTGACAACTAGTTCATCAGAGTATGCAAGTGAGAAAGAAATCAGGAGAGTGCCAGCAAGATGGAGGTAACAGTTTTCTGTAACCTAATCTTAGAAGTGACATCCCATCACATTTGCCATTATTCTTCTATTCATTAGAAATGAGTCACCGGGTGACTCAACCCCCACTCAAAGGGAAGGGGGTGATTACACAAAGGCACAAACTTCAGGAAGCAGAAATCTTCAGGAGCCATCTTAGAAGTCTGCCTGCTCCAGGAGTTGTTGCTTTGAAGATCCCATCACAGTGAGGCTTGCAGAGCTTTGAATGTGCCTGCCTATGACTCCATCAGGCACTCAGAGCAATTGTTAAGCAAGGAACAGCATCTACCATTTATAAATTTATAAACTCTGCAACTGACAGTGTTAATATATTGTTGCATTTAATGGGGAAAAAATTAGTTTGTGAGGTAGAGAAACAATAGTTGGCCGGGATTCCATTGCTTTTTAACAGCTTTAATTTTATTATTTTACTTCCGGATGGTCACAAAGCATCTAATACAGGTCCTGCCTGTACCTAAACAGTCTTATTTTCTTTTTTCTCCTTTTCTTCCTTCCTTCACATTTCTTCCATTTTTGGATACTTAGTGGTAACTTCATTGGAGGGAAGAAGAGTGAAAAACATGATCATCTTCTGGAAGAATTACTGCACTTCCTAATCTTTTTTTTCCCCATTTCAAGTGAGAAGAGGGAGGCAGGAAAGAAAGCAGTAAAGGAATCAAAGAGGGGAGGAGAGAAAGGAGGGAAAATGAGGCTCTGGGAAAGACTCTAGCCATCTGGGGTTTTATTGCCTTAAATTAGAAGTGAGGGAGGAATTCCCAGTTCACTCTTCTGAGATAGAAAAGCAGAATCCAGGAGCATTTCCAGGGGCAAGTTCTGGGTGCAGTTGTTTGAGTGGGAAAGAGAGTGGTGGCAGAGGCAGGTATGCAGGCTGGTGGGAACGCTAGGGGCTGCAGACGGGAAGGCTGCCCAAAAGCAAAGGGGAACAGTGAGACCTGAAGAGTGGGGCTGGGAAGGGCAGGAGAGGGAACAGTGCCCAGAATAATAGCTGGTGAGCAGGGCCAGGTCCCCATAAGGGGATATGAAAAGTGAGAAATTAAACAAGAGGTAGAGAAGGAGTAATCTTTCCCCAAGGATGTGCTAATGGCTGCTGAGAACAGGAAGGGGTATTCAGATGGGCCCATGGAAAGTCTCCATCCCTGGAGGACCCGCTCATTTTTCTCTCCTTTCCTTCTCCAGCCTTCTCAAACTTCACCTCCTAATTCTACCCTTTCTCTGTTCACTTTCCTTTCTTCCCATCTTTCTTTTTCTCTCTCCTTCAGTCCTTACTCTTTATGTGACCTTATTACAAAATAAAAGGGTATCTGTTATATATTATACTTCCTGAATAGAATTTCCTGTTCCCTGCTCTAAGTTAAAACCTTAACAGATGGTCACTATTTTTAATTTATGTCACCTTCAATAGGCTTTTTCCCCTTCTCTGACCCTTGATAGAAAAAAAGTTTTCATGTCCCTACGTCAAACCATAATAGTTGGGTTAAATCTCTATATGATGTGCCGGGCTATGACATAGCACACTTGTCAGTAAATTCTTCCTAGATGCAAGTGTCATTTTTTTTAAGTCTAAGGTTCCCAATTGGACATTAGCATGACCACCAAATCTGAACTAAATTTAAAATCTTTGCATATAAACTGTGGATTGAAAATATCTTACAATATAAAATCAGTACAAAGAGAGACTTATGTTAAACTGGTTTCAATAATCTATATTGCAAATATATTATTACATCCTAATGATTGACAGTAAAGAGTTTCATTGGCAGCAATAGAAAAAAAAAAAAAGATGAAAAGCAACAACTTGATCTCAGACTTTGAAGAAAAAAGAAAGCCTGGCTCTCAAAACCCTAAAATTAAGCTTTTCACCTCAATTCTGATACTATTTTAGCAGCATGTGTAGGGCTCCAGCTGCTAAACTCTGAAGTGTGATCCCGTCACTGTCACAGCTTAAGGAGGACTATGTCACAGCAGTGCCTTGACTAGGAAAACTCCCAGAGATAACTGAATGCCGCTGAATGGTGCTCTGGCCACAAGCGAAGCAGGGCTTCACCCTCCCCCACACCATTCAAAGCCAAAACATCCCCTCTAGTCAGGAAACATTTCAGGTACACTCAGTGTCTCACCATAAAGACATTTAGACAGTAGACGGTGCTGAATTCCAAACTAATCAGGTGAGGATTTTGTAAACTCCCCAGGAAATAGACGAGCAGGTCTTAAGGATGGTGCTGTACCCAACCAGCAGTATGTATAGGCGGCCATCTTACCATCTGACAAGACCAGCCATTTTGCCAGTGTAGCTCCTTCTGAGGAACTGTTTTCAGAAAAATACACTCTCATACATTCATTTCTGAAGCTAAAATTAAGCATATAAGGTCTAAGATTTTCTTTTATAAAAGTACGTAAGAGTTGGGGGAAGAAATTTGAGTCTCTTTAAATTTGAGTCTCTCCCAAATTTGAGTCTCCTTGAGACAACCACTCTCACCTGGGCTTTGAGAAAAGACAAAGGGGTAAGAAAATAAAAAGTGGAAAGAAAGTGGGAGATAAGGCAGGAAGGGAATCCAGAAGGATGCTTCAGTATGAAGGGACAGAATGAAAGTCACCCAAAACACAGGAGCATTGTTTCTAAAGTACTCAAATTTAAGCCAAACATAGAATCACCAAGATAGAAAAAGCTGCTAAGGTTATCTTGTCTGAACCCTTCTAACCACAGTGAGGAAACTGATGCCCAGGGCAGGGCAAGGACGTGCCCAAAATCCCCTGGTGAGTTAGAGGAAGAGACAGGACTAGAAGACTGGCCTGTTGACCCTGGCCAAGTCCTTTGCACATCAACCCAGAACTCATATAAGGAGTGTTTAGGTTTACATTTTTAGATATGTATATTTGGTATATATTTTTATATATATATTTACATATAAATATATATGTATTGTAGATTTTAGATTTCTTTCTCTGCATTCATAAATTATTCCATGCAATGTTCTTTTCAAATTAAGGTAATAGGTTTTCTACTAAATCACACTCTATTGTTTACTGGATATTTAAATTTACCTGACCCAAAGTCTTAATCACAAGTATATTCAAATGAAGAAGACAGATAAAGTGAATACTGCAGTTTATTTACATTTCCCAAAAGCATTTACTAAGCATGACTCTTGAGCAGCATTATCCTAGCTACAGCTTCCTATAGTCAATCTTATTTTCAAGACATATGAATAAAAGACATGGAGCCTAAAACAACCTACACTCCTCCCTGAGAATAGGATTAATTCTTGGCAGTACCAACAAACTGGCAAAGATTGCCAAGCTCATCTTCCCAAGCTAACCTGACTTTAGTTCCCCGCCTTCGTCCTCCCAGTTCCTGACATACTCTCCCCCAGGAGCAAAATTAGGAACATTTTAACAGAAGGCCAATAATGGAAACTCTAAATGTTTAATACATGCAGTCTACTTCTTCATTAATGAGAACTATTCAAATCACCAAGCTGCTTCAAACCAAATAAGCCAGGGCTGAAAGCAGCCATATGTTAATTAGGTAGACAAGAAAATATGATTTCCTAGATTTTGTCCTTAACTAGGATTGAGCTACCTGGCTTCTCAAAGATGGCTCCTAAGTGATTTATTTTGCAACCTCTTTGATATGTTTAGGTTAGTGCCAATTTATATTAAGACAATGAGACCCTTTGCATTTCTAGAACTTGTTTCCTCCACCTGCCGTACCCCCTTTCCCAACCAGGACCCAGAGAGCTATGGCAAGGTATGGTGGAATTTCTGCAATGTCCTTCTCTCACTTCTATTCCTTTCTCTCTCTCCTTAACCAACCAACCAACCAACCAACCTACAAATAACTAACAAATCCTCTTCTCTCCACACTAACTCCCTCAACCCTCCCACACATCTTAAGAATGAGTGAAATTTCTCCTCAAAAAAATATTAGCAAACTGAATCCAACAATACATTTAAAAAATCATTCACCACAATCAAGTGGGAGAGCCACAGCAATCAGATAACAAAAAGAAAAAACATCTAAACTGGTAAGGAAGAAGTAAAACTTACTATTGTAGATGGCATAATACTACATATAGAAAACCCTAGGGGGGCCTGGGTGGCTCAGTTGGTTGAGCGTCTGCCTTCCCCTCCAGTCATGGTCTCAGGGTCCTGGGATCAAGCCTCAGGTGGGACTCCATGTTCAGTGGGGGGTCTGCTTCTCCCTCTCCCTCTGCCCCTCCCCCTTGCTCATGCTTACTCTCTCTCTCTCAGATAAATAAATAAAATTTTAAAAAAAGAAAACCCTAAGGACTCCACCAAAAAACTACTAGAACTGATAAATGAATTCAGTAGGTTGCAGAATACAAAATCAATATATAGAAATCCATTGCATTGCTATACACTAATAATGAAGTAGCAGAAAGAGAAATTAAGAAAACAATCCCTTTTACAGTTGCACCAAAAATAATAAAATACCTAGGAATAAACTCTGAAAACTATAAAACACTCATAAAAGAAATTAAAGACAACACAAATAAATGGAAAGATATTCCATGCTCATGAATTGGAAGAACAAATATTGTTTAAATGTCCACATACACAAAACAATCTACAGATTTAACGCAATCCCTATCAAAATGCCAAAAGCATTTTTCACAGAACTAGAACAAATAATCCAGAAGATCCCAAAAAGCCAAAGTAATCTTGAAAAAGAAGAACAAAATTGGAGGTATTACAATCCCAGATTTCAAGATATACTACAAAGCTGTAATAATCAAAACAGTATGGTTCTGGCACAAAAATAAACATGTAGATCAATAGAAAAGAATAGAGATCCCAAAAATAAAACCATGATTATATGGTCAATTAATCTTCAACAAAGCTGGAAAGAATATCCAATAGGAAAAAAAAAAAAAGAATATCCAATAGGGAAAAGTCTCTTCAACAAATGGTGTTGGGAAAACTGGACAGCAATATGCAAAAGAATGAAACTGGACCACTTTCTTACACCATACACAAAAATAAACTCAAAATGGAGTAAAGACAAATGTGAGACCTAAAACCATCAAAATCCTAGAAAACAGCACAGGCAGTAATGTCTTTGACATTGGCTGTACCAACATTTTTCTAGATATGTCCCCAAGGCAAGGAAAACAAAAGCAAAAATAAACTATTGGGACTACATCAAAATAAAAAGCTTCTGCATAGCAAAGGAAACAATGAACAAAAAACTAAAAGACAACCTACTGAATGAGAGAAGATATTTGTAAATGACATACCCAATAAAGAGTATCAAAAATTTATACAGAACTTATAAAACTCAGCACATACACACACAAAAATAATATAAAATAATCCATTTTAAAAATGGGCAGAAGAAATGAATAGACATTTCTCCAAACACATACAGATGGGCAACAGACACGTGAAAAGATGCTCAACATCACTCATCATCAGGGAAATGCAAATCAAAACCACAATGAGATATCACCTCACACCTGTCAGAATGGCTAAAATCAAAAACAAGAAACAGCAAGTCTTGGCAAGGATGTGGAGAAAAAGGAAACCTCTGCACTGTTGATGGGAATGCAAACTGGCCGAGCCACTGTGGAAAACAGTATGGAAATTCCTCAAAAAGTTGAAAACAGAATTACCATATGATCCAGTAATTCCACCATTGGGTATTTACCCATAGAATATGAAAATGCTAACTTGAAAAGATATATGCATCTCTACGTTTAATGCAGCATTATTTAAAATAGCCAAGATACGGAAGCAGCCCAAGTGTCTATCAAAAGATGAATGGATAAAGAAGACGTGGTATATATATAATGGATGTGGTATATATATATATATATAGAGAGAGAGAGAGAGAGAGAGAGAGAGAGAGAGATGTGGTGTACATATAATAAGACTATTACTCAGCCATAAAAAAGAATGAAATCTTGCCATTTGCAAGAACGTGGATGAATCTTTTTTTTGTTTGTTTTTAAAGAATTACTTTTAATTGCATTTTTAACACATAGGATTATGCAGTATATAGCAATTCTTAAATCCGGTTTTCCTCTCTCTTCAGTTTATCTCATCTCTTTGGTTCTTTTTTTTTTTTTTAAGATTTTATTTATTTATTTGACAGAGAGAGACACAGCGAGAGAGGGAACACAAGCAGGGGAAGCGGGAGAGGGAGAAGCAGGCTTCCCGCAGAGCAGGGAGCCCGATGTGGGGCTCGATCCCAGGACCCCGGGATCACGACCTGAGCCGAAGGCAGACGCCCAACCGACTGAGCCACCCAGGTGCCCCACATCTCTTTGGTTCTTACTCAAATGTCTCTCTCTCAGAAGAGTAGAGTTTTTAGATTTTTCCAAGTCTCAACGTCTGACTCAAGAGAAGACTGCTGGTTTTACATATTTGTTTCAGTCTTAAAGAACACAGATGAATCTAGAGAGTGTAATGCTAAGTGAAATAAGTCAGTCAGAAAAAGACAAATACCATATGATTTCACGCATATGTGGAATTTAAGAAATACAGCAGAGAAAGAAAAAAGGGAAACCAAGGAACAGATTCTTAACTATAGAGAACTGAGGGTTACCGGAGGTGGGATGGGTAACACAGGTAAAGGGGATTAAGAGTATATTTATCATGATGAGCACTGAGTAATACGTCAAATTGCTGAATCATTATATTGTACACCTGAAACTCATCTAACACTGTATGTTAACTATACTGGAATTAAAATAAATGTACTTATTTATTATTATTTATTTATTTTAATTAATTAATTTTCTTAATGACTGAAATTCCATCCATTTTGTTCATTATATTGTTTCAAGGGGAGTGCCTCTTTTTATCTCTTGGGTGCTCAAATACCCTTACATTCTCTATTTCAATCTACTCTCAAGAAAAGATTGAAGGGGCGCCTGGGTGGCTCAGTCGTTAAGCGTCTGCCTTCAGCTCGGGTCATGGTCCCAAGGTCCTGGGATCGAGCCCCACATGGGGCTTCCTGCTCGGCGGGGAGCCTCCTTCTCCCTCTCCCACTCCCCCAGCTTGTGTTCCCTCTCTCGCTGTGTCTCTCTCTCTGTCAAATAAATAAAATCTTTAAAAAAAAGAAGAAAAGAAAAGATTGAAAACTTACACTAAAATTGAAATGACTACCAGCACTTAAAAATGTACGTCCCTCAGGGGAGGATTTCCATTTTAACAGAGTTCTGTGAAGATATATGCCCAATGCCCATCCAGTTTCCAGGGCATAAGAGACTCTCTTTTTGTTGAATTGAATTGATATATAGCTCACTGGGCAAAATTTAATACTTTCAAATCAAACTCTGTCTTTATTAGAGCACTGCTTTCAGAGTGGTAATTTTCTATTGATAAAAGTTCATACAGGAGCGTGCTAGAGTCGTGGATGACCAGGTAGCCTTTGAAAAAATGTTTGATTAAAACACTATTGTTTTAGTCTTGGCAAACAAAATAACTCTTGTGAAAAAATTTTAATGGATGGCTTGTCTCACCAACTATTTTATAAACTTGAATTCAGAAAAGACATAGATATGCTATCTGAAGGACAACTGAAGTTCAGCAGATGCCTGCTGAATAAATGTGAGAATTGATTAATAAAAATGAAACGAATAGAAGGATGGGTGGATGGATAGATGGAGGGATGAAAGAAAGAAAAGAGTATCAATGGACTAGACGGGGAATCACAGATAAATGCCACAATTTACTTTCACCCAAGACAAAACTTAAATAGAGCATCAATTAGAAAGAAATGTATATATTGGAGACAGAGAAGGGAGAAGAAAAGGAAGATGAAAGGATCAGTGCAAGCAGCAGTATAGGCAGTAAGACAGTGGTGACGGTAAGAAACCCTTGGCACGCCAGGGTGTCAGAAAATTATCTGAAACTTGGAAATAGGCAAAAAGAGATTACTGGGAACCCTTTCGGTAAAGGGCTGGGCTTGGCTTTTTATTGTCTAGGCCAGTTTATGACTCTGCAGAGGAACAGGTTAACTTGTAGATGTTTGTTTGGTAGAATAGGTAACCAGACAGGTTATGGTTTATGGCTCTGTTGGATATTAACCAGTTTTGTATATAACCCCTTAATCTTATCTTCGTTTTGCCTATAAATGCCTAGCTACTCAAATGTTCTTTCAACCAGTTTTAACATCTTACTGGTTCCCTCATTAATGAGTTTAATAAAATCTTTGGTATATGTTCATTTTATATTTGCATGAGAGTCATGATTTTCTCTTTACCAAAAGTATCAGAGATCTTCATGACTCATCATTAGGGAAACATTAGCGATTTAGGAACTAGAACACCTAGGGTTCTGCCTGGGTCTCAGGCTCTACAGTACCACCAGCCACTTTGATGTCTGGCTTCTCATCTGTGAGAGTCATTATGTTCATCCAGTGCTACCAAAGGAGTAAGAAGTAATATAATTCATATACTCCTTTTCAATGGCTAAAATAAATATTTGTTCATTCAACAATACTTATTAAGTACCTATATTATATGTTCTCTGTACTAGGAAATATGAGGAAATATATTATTTTGAAAAATTCAGTTATTTTCAAATTATAGGGACATGAAAAGCCATTGTACAGTTTTTTCCCCAATTAAAAAAAAAGAAATGTAATGGTTCTCTTTCTGTTTGAAGGAGACTAAACTTGGAAATTCTATACCAATACTAAAAATATGCCTTCAAAAGGGCCAGTGCTGTTCTAAGACCGAAGAGGGAAATAATTCCAAAACCCAAGCCAATTACTAATATTTGAAATTTCCAAGAAATTGGGCAACAAAAACTTGAAAATCCTTAGACAAATTTCTGTATCTGTAGTAATTAGATTGAGGTCTACACAAAGCATATATTGCTCCCTCATCCCTCTAATAATTACAATGAACTGGTAATCTGAGATGACCCATTCAGACTTGGAGGTTGGTTAAAATGCTGTGTTAAAGAGATCATGATGGTAGGTTCTCTTCCTAGGTGAGCTACTTAGTTGTACTCAATTCCACAGCTGAAAACTGGTCCCATATCTTCAGTTAGCCATAGGAATATGGGGCAGTATGAATTAAAGAGTTCATAACTAGGAATCAGAGAACTGGGTTTTAGTCTAGATTCTACCCCTAATGGCTAGATATCCTTAGGTGTCCACTCCTAAGGTCCCTTATGAAGTCATGTGTTGTCATTATTACTATGAATGATTTAGACAGAGTTTGCCAATAAAATTAGAAAGTAACTCAGTAAAATATAGCAGTAAGATAAATTGTTAAATGTTGCTAAGAAATGGTGTAATAAAAGTTTGGAGTAACTGATAAATGGAGTCATCAAAACAAATACATGTGAGCAGCTCAGAATAGAGAAGAGCATGCCCTAAATATAATCAGGACTTATTTAGACCAAAAATTCCTAACCTGGAGAAACCTAACACAGCAATTAATATTAACCTAAGTTAAATGTCATTTTAGCAGCACCCTATTTCCTCCCTCTAACTCTGTGCTCATCAAGATGACATACTATCCATGAATGGACTACTCATTCAACCAGCTAGAAGAGTCGGTGGCCCTTCCACTGCAATTTGGTAAACTGGGATTCCTATTTGTTAATAAAACATTCTATGAATCTGGTTTGACTTAATCAACCCCAAGACCACTTAAACTTCATGAAGTGACAAATTCAATTTCATGACTTTGAAATGAAGATCTTACTCCGGGCTAGAGTAATATAATTCCAAAACTGAAAACCATGAGGTTCTACCTGAGACAGGCAGCCAGCCATACCCTTATCTGCAATGAGATTGCATCTGTGGGGCTTTGACCAGAATTTCACTATAAATAGGAGACTACCACTAGCAAACTCATTGATTAGGCTTCATTTTAATCATGTCTTCATTGAAGCACATCTCCCAACTACATGGTGACAACAAAAGAGATTTCAAGAAAAAGGAAGAATTTTCTATACGTGAAAGGCACTGATTCAATACCCTACCACTCTAGGGTCTTTATAAGTTGTAGAACTTGAGAGAGCAGCCTGGGGATATGGATGCTTAAGACATTAACATTTCAACTTAACTATAGTAGTGAGAATTAATTGTTATATTTTATTTCTAGAGAGCTCTTCAAGAGAGGTTACAGAGCACTTGCATTTCAAGTCAACAAATATTTTCAGAAGGCATGTTGCACCTAAGAACTATGCATTTCAATCACCACCCCTGTCAGTAGGTTCCAATCACTAACCAGCCAAATGGCAAAGGCGCCTTAAGGGAGCAGTTAAGCCAATTTGAATGTCTTAATATGACAGACTCCTCCTTTTTTTTTTAAGAAAGAGATTAAAATTGAAACACTGAATATTTTAGGGACTTGATAAGTCTCTAACGTTACTTCTTTTTTTTTTTTTCCGCTTACGAAACTTAGGGACAAATTTCTGTCTGTGATCTCTGGGTCACCTGCTTTAGAACCACAGAAGAACTTGATGAGAATGCAGATTTCTGGGTCTGCAGATCTACTAAACCAGTGCTGCTGGGGTGGAGCTTAGGAATCTATATTTTTCATATATTCCCCAGGAAATTTCTAACACGTTAGGTGAATAGAACCCTAAAAATAAAAATTAACCTGAACATCATATTGCTAACTTCAGATCCTTTTTGAACTGTATCTACTTAATCTCTCTCCCTTCTTCTCTGGGTTAGTTTATTTCATAGGCAAATTTGAGAATGTTGAAATGCAGCTTTCTGGAATCATCCCCTCTCTCTGACTCTCAATCACAGTCCAAGACCTCAAAACTACATAAAAGGTCGCATTCAAACCTAGAATCACAAAACCACTAATTTCTCTCAGTTTGTGTGGAATTGCCTCTGTCCTGTCATGACAAACCATAACTCAGTCTGTTTTTATCAGCTATAATTCTGTTTCAAAGGCTGTGATTCTGGTGCTGAAGAAAACACACTGGCTTTGGTGGTAGGCAGACCTGTCATGATCCTGTCACTGGTAACTCCTTTTATTTCGGACAAGTCACTTAATCAGTCTGAGCAGTTTTCCTGTCTAGAAAATGGGAATCGTAAAGCTTGGGATTGTTTCTGTGATATGAATGTTCAGTTAATTCAATCATGCTCTCAACAAATATTTACTCAGCAACAGCTGTGCACCTGGCACTCCTAGGCCCTTGAGATTCATCAGTGGAAAAAAAAAAAAAAGATCCCTGTCCTCATGAAGCTTGCAATTTTAGAAAAAAAGAGCTAAATGGTAAACAATAAATAAAATAAATAAGTGAATTATATCATAGGGTAAAAGTGTCAAATATAACAGAAAAAAAAAAGGCAGCATAGATGGGATCAGGACAGCAGGGGTGGGGAAGTGGGTCAAGGTAGGCTTCTTTGAGAAAGAGGGATTTGAACTGATTTGATGAAAGGAGGGAGTAAGCAAGGAGAAGAACATTCCAGGCAGGAAACAACTGGAGTAAAGGCTGTAAGATGGGGAAATGAAAAGGGGATCCCTTGTCAGCCACCTTGAGGACTTTGGCTTCTATGCTGGGTGAAATGGAGAATAGTTGTAGGATTTTGAAGAGAGGAGTGACATGAGCATCATGATTCCTTACCTATCATTAGAAACAATGTGCTTCAACTATATATTCTAAGATACATCCTTAAGTCCAAAAAAAATATTTTCATAGATAAATCCTTTTCAAGAGGAATAGATTGTGCTTGGGCTTACAGTGATTATTCTTTACAACAGCTTTAAAACAGGACAAAATTTGCCAAAGGGCTCTACTACATTTGCGTAACCATCTCCAAATATGATCTCTGGAGATGTGTGTGTTTCTGTGTGTGTGAATGGGTGTCTGCAGTACACTCTCAAGCTAATACCCGAATGTAACTGCCAGCCCTACTGACATTTTAGGGCAAAACTGTGTTCCTGGATGTGGAACAGGGTCTGAGGAAAAAGTAGTCGCCCTAGACCTCTAGTCATGGGCCATTATTCTGGTGCAAGAAATGAAAATGCAGCTCTAGAAACACACAGCTTGGGCCACTTGCCATTCTAGTGAATGATTTTATAAATTATGCATTTTCTCAATTCTGCATAGTTAAATGAGAAAGGATATGATTTTAGATCTGTGCATGAGGAAACGGACAGGCATTTAGGAGGAACCATATAATAAGTATCACAGTAAGCAAGGGCAAAAGGATATCTTTTCCATTTTATTTTTCCACAAAACCCCTCTCATGCAGCACCATGGATTTCAAAGAAATTTTACTACTAGAACTTTGTGGTACATTTTAGGGATCCTAGCATCAAGAGTATTAATTTCCTATATTTCACTTCATTCCTGATATTTTTATTGAAAGTTAATTTTTCTTTACAGACCATTGTACTTGCTAATATTGCCTGAATAAAGTGTAATGATGCAATAAGGTAAAAATTGTCCCATGGAATAGACAAATGCCAGGCTATTGAATGGGGACCCTTTGTTTGCTGTTCCATCATACTTGTATGATGAACTTCATGGTCCTTTTTTTTTTTTTATGGTCCTTTAACTATTAAACCTTCTTATCCAAAAAGGACAAAACTGTACTATGTTAACATGCTTATCTAATACGAGAGGAGTGCAATAAAATGTGTTAATTTCCTTTTTTTGTTGTTCTTCTGGAAAATTGAACTAAGCCAAGTCAAATCTTCTAATTGAACATACAAGCTAATAAACTTCCTTCTTCATCTCCCTTCTAATTACTATACCATCTAAATGCTGGCACTCATTATTAAATTATTTTTTCTAAGAGTGTTTACATCACTATTCAAATTGAATGGAAATCAATTGAGATGGAAAATATGGAAGTTTAAATGTATTCCTTTGCCAATATAATCAGTAAGAGCATGGACTCTGGAACCAACCTGCCTGGGTTTGAAACCCAACCTGTGCTCTGTGCCTCCCAGCTGTGTGATCAAGGGCAAGTTGTTTAACCTCTCTCTGACTCAGTTTCATTGTCAGTGAAATGGGACTAGCAATAAGAATGTTAAATATATAAATATATATTAAATATATATATATAATGAATTAATATATAAAGCACTTAGAGCAGTGCCTGACCTGTGATAAGTTGCTAAATAAATAGGAGAAAAGGAACACCTGGGTGGCTCAGTCGGTTAAGCCTCTGCCTTCGGCCCATGTCATGATCCTGGGGTCCTGGGATCGATCCCCGAGTCAGGCTCCTTGTTCAGGGGGGGAGTCTGCTACCCCTCTCCCTTTGCCCCCCACCTGCTTGTGTTCTCTCATGCGCTCCCTCAAATAAATAAAGTCTTTCTTAAAAATTAAAATTAAAACAAACAGGAAAAAATATCAAAAATCAAATGGCTCTCTTCATGACCTAAAGAAGAAGAATTGGTGGTTGGGGGGAGACAATAAAATCACTACCTCAAGCGTTATTTTACAAGCTACTTTCACAGCCCACCTGGTCTCACTAAGTCTCTCCAAAGTCCTCTTGTTCATGAGGACCATGCCCTCCCCCTGCAAAGGCAGGATCTCTACAGGTGATGCCAAACGTGAGGCCAAAACTTTCATTTCTTCTTTCTTTCTTGAATGTTCTCTCTGATTACTGGGGAAGAAACCTCAGGCTTGCCTCTGTGAGAGGAGATCTAATATGCTCCTCCTAATGTTATCTGTGGTATCTATGGAAGCTACATGGAGGGACAAACCCTAGGGGTGTGAAAAATAGAATCCAGAAGTGGTTTTATAGTTCACAACTCTCTGCCACCCTGGTAAAATGTTGATCCTGCCGTCCCCAGTAGGGTTGACATGGACCAGAGTCAGAGCCATGAATATATATACACACACACACCTTTAAATACACACATAGTAACCACCAACTCAAAAATGGTTCGTCCTCAGGCCCCTTTCCCTCCTGAGTGTTCCGTACTTACTCCCTCTGCCTGGCACAGTCTGGTCCAGCTCACATGCTACCTCCTCAGGAAAGTCTTCTGGGATCAAGCTAGTGCCTGGAACAATGGTTAGCACAAGACAGACACCTAAAAAGTAGTTACACATGAATGAATGACTGATCTTTTCACAAAGTCAAATGACAGCGCTTATCTTTTTTTGAGGAGAGGAAATAGGTAACATACCCACAAGTTTCAAAATTCAAGTAACACAAAAGGATTTATAATGAAAAAATCTTCTTTATCCTTATTCCCCATCCATCCTGTTCTCCCCCCAAAAGTAACTGATGTTGGGGCGCCTGGGTGGCTCAGCCGTTAAGCGTCTGCCTTCGGCTCAGGTCATGGTCCAAGGGTCCTGGGATCGAGCCCCGCATCGGGCTCCCTGCTCCGCGGGAGGCCTGCTTCTCCCTCTCGCACTCCCCCTGCTTGTGTTCCCTCTCTCGCTGTGTCTCTCTCTGTCAAATAAATAAATAAAATCTTTAAAAAAAAAAAAAAAAAAGTAACTGATGTTTCCAGTTTCTTGTGAATCCTTCAGAGATATTGTGCATTTGCCAACCAATACGTATATAGTCTGCCCTTGCCTCCCCCCACCCCCGTTTATGACCATTTTAGACAATCTTCTGTTCTAACCCTCTCTCCCCAGAGCTCAAAAAAACCTAGTATAATTGAACTTACAGATTTATCAAATCAAAGAATAATTATTTGAGTTCTTTTAAATTGAGAGCTCCTCTAGTATTAAAAAATATATATTTCATTTATAAAAATTTATTTCACCACTCATTTTTCAGAAAACTATTTGTTGCCAAAGCCAATAAATGTAAAATCTGTAGATAAGCTCATGAGCAGATAATCTTTCTATGGTCTAGGATATATTAAGGAGAGGTTCAGAAACACACCAATGTAGAGCTGTGAGATAGTTTTATATTTAACATCAGTGCAAAAGTGATTTTTAAGCAGAGAGGGCTTCTTGAAACCAATTAGCCACTTTTAACTTTTGATTATTTTCCGGAATTACTGACATGGGTTAAAAATCTCCAGGTCGGGGCGCCTGGGTGGCTCAGTCAGTTAAGCGTCTGTCTTCGGCTCAGGTCATGATCCCGGGGTCCTGGGATCGAGCCCCGCATCAGGCTCCCTGCTCTGTGGGAAGCCTGCTTCTCCCTCTCCCACTCCCCCTGCTTGTGTTCCCTCTCTTGCTGTGTCTCTCCCTGTCAAATAAATAAATAAAATCTTAAAAAAAAAATCTCCAGGTCTAGGGGCGCCTGGGTGGCTCAGTTGTTAAGCGTCTGCCTTCGGCTCAGGTCATGATCTCAGGGTCCTGGGATTGAGTCCCGCATCGGGCTCTCTGCTCAATGGGAAGCCTGCTTCTCCCTCTCCCACTCCCCCTGCTTGTGTTCCCTCTCTCGCTGTGTCTCTCTCTGTCAAATAAATAAATAAAATCTTTAAAAAAAAATCTCCAGGTCTCTGTGATTGAGATCTAATTATGCTTTTTGAGCCTCTAATGCCAACATTCCTGTATTTCTACCCACGCAACTGCATGAAGCCATGATTTACCCTTTCCTCCTTTCCAGAGCACCTTTACCCATCCTATCCTCCTCCCGGGGGTGGTAGACCAATCTCTACCCAGTACAGCTCTCTCTACCTGTTTCTTTTATCCCCATTTTCAGATTTTCAGTTCTTACAAAAGTTTCTAAATTAACTGACTTAAAGTCAATACTTTCCCACCATGAAGCCTATTATGGAAATGAATAAAACTGAAGAATAATGAATTAAAGATAATTTTGCTTTTTATACCATTTGCCATATTTGACTCACAAATTTCACATTTAAACAAAAGAAGTTAGGGCTGAAATAGAAAACTATTACGATGAGAAAAGAAAAATACTTAATAGAAATTAAATTAATTATGAAGGGCAGGTATATTTCTCTTAAAAGGAAAATAGATAACTTTTGACAAAAGGGTTCAAACAAGAGATTTAGGACAGTATCAGTTATGCATTAAAATATATATATATATATATATTTTTTTTTTTTTTTTTTTTTTTTTGCATAGACAACTAGTAAATTGCCTTGGAAAACTTGGGCTTTTTCCCAACCTGTGGCAAACTGAATTAAACACTAAAAGGTATTCTAGGACCCAATTTAAATGTAGAGAAGGGAGTTTTCTACACACACACTCAAACACCAATAGGATGTCCTACAGTTCAACTCAATTCTGACACTATCTACTCAGAGAGAGCATCAGATTCCACAGGTTAAGGGCTCAGTCCTATAAGACTACCCACCTCCCACCCTCTTCAGAAGCCAGCTGCAAATCTAGGTGGTTACCTGTGTTTGTGACTGACTGGCTGTGAATCAGAGGTTCCCACAACTCCTTCCCTGGGTTCAACCCCTTCTCTCACAAAACTCAGAGAAACATTTTACTTAATAGATCAGTGGTTTATTATAAAAGGATATAATTCAGGAACAGCCAGATGGAAGAAGGTATGGGGCACAGTGTGTGGCAAAGGCACAAAACTTCCATGTCCGCCCCAAGTGTGCCACTCTCCCCTAATTTCCATGCTTTCACCAGCCAGGAAATCTCCACACCTGATCCTGTTGGGGTTTTATGGAGGCTTCATTACACAGGCATGAGTGATTAAATCATTGACCGTTGGCAATGGAACTAAATCTCCAGAGCTGCTTCCAATCCTCTAATAACAAGGTTGGATCCACAGGCAACCAGCCCTCATCCTTAGGTGGGGGGGGGGTCCCCAAAGTCACCTTATTAACATAACAAAAGACACCTTTATGGCTATCAAAGCTTAGAAAATTCCAAGCCTTTTAGAAGCTCTGTGCTAGAATGGGGATGAAGAACAAATATATATTTCTTATTATCAATCATAATATCACAAACTAACTTTTGCACTTTGTCCTCTATTGAAGATAGGCTATGTTTCAAACTGGTTAGAGAAATCAGAAAACGTGACTCTAGAGTTTTTATAATTTATTCAATATTACATTTTTATATTACAGAAACTGTATATATGTATATCATATATGTAAATAGATATGTGTCTTTACATATTTTTTTTCATAATAGAAACTATAGATAGCAAGCCAACACCTGACAACATTTGCTTGGCTGGAAAAAATATGCAGAATATACACTGATTCACAAATGGAGGTTCACCCAAGATGGGTATTAGAATCTCAAAAAAAAAAAAAAGGAAGACAAAGAATGTGATTTTTTTTAATCAACCATGGGCAAGGATTTTAAGGGTTGCAAAACACTGGCATGTGAGAGATATAAAGGCAATAAATGAGTATCATGGCTGTTTGGGCTCCTGCCCTGAGCTCACAATCATAATTCTAACAGCCAACACTTTGACCATCACTCTGTGCCAAGTACTGGGCTAAGCATTATGGCACCATCTCATTTATTCCTCCCTGGCCCTAAGTGTACACACTATTAATATCTCTACTTTGTGGGTGAAAGCAGGGGATGCTTCCAGGGCTCAAATAACTTACCCAAGACCACATAGAGAGTGAACTCAAAGCCAATAGTTGAAACAGGACATCCATGCTCTTAATCATCTTACTAGACTGGAAAGCACTGATTTTTGCCTCTCATTAATACATTCCCATTAATATCCTTGCTATATTTGACTGTAATTACCTTATACAGTCTCTTCTCTTAAACCGTATCATTTCTTAAGAGCTATGTTCCAAAGTTATTTGGATATTCAGCATAAACTAGTAGGCATGGATTATATTAGGATTCAAATTGTCGAATTAGTGGCTCCCTACAAATATGTTCTGTGGTGAGGTATATAATGAAAGCTCTTTTGTCTACTAGGAATAATAATAATAATAACTAATCAGTATTATCATGTGCTAGGTATTGTTCTGAGAGCTTTAACCTTATTAATTGAAATTGATTTAATCTTCATCACAACTCTGAGTAAGATGCTATTATTATATCTAATTTAAAGATGAGAAAACTAAAAATGTGTTTCTTGAAGACATATGAAAATATGTGATCCCTATAAAGATATGGAAGGAAACTGCAAAATAAGTGCTTAATATATAGCTATATAAATATAAGCAAACATATCAATGCTACTGTATATAGCCTACATAGGTTCTGTTAATTACTGAATCCAATATACTTCAAATCTTTATTACATCTGAAAACAACGTGTAGGATAGATCTTTCTCACTTAAGGGATTCCTGAGTATATTCACTATGCTCACTAAGACATCACAGCCAACCTTTAAACAAGTTACTCATTGCCAAATAACTCAAAAACAAAACTATAAAAATCTCTCAAAAGTCTTACAAAAAGAGAGAGAGAGAAAGAGACAGAACGAGAGAGAATAATGGCGGGGAGTTTCCCAAAGGAAATGAAAGGAGCTCAAACTGCCATAATTTGTGCATGTAACAGCTTAAGAAGCCTAGGAAGAGCTGAAGACTTGACATTCACCTTGTTCAAGTTCATTCTGAGTTTAAGATGCTCCAAAGAACCACAAAATAAGATTTGAAAGCTGATGATCCTGCTCTG
This sequence comes from Halichoerus grypus, assembly GCF_964656455.1. Lineage (NCBI taxonomy): Eukaryota > Metazoa > Chordata > Mammalia > Carnivora > Phocidae > Halichoerus > Halichoerus grypus. The sequence continues at coordinate 82,503,496 of NC_135723.1, forward strand.
CTCCCTGGTGGCTGCATGACCCTGGACAAAGGCCTTAGCAGCCCTGTTCCCTGCCATCAAGCAGGGCCGTTGTAAAGACTAAACAAGATGGTATATTGGAAAATGCTTTGCCAGTTATAAATTTCTACAGAAGATGTGGCTGTTAATCTTAGCTATACAGTTTTTCTCTTATTCAGGGAAAGACCATTAAAATTGTAAGGTATTTTTAAAAGAAATATTGTTTTCTTACCATTAAATAAGTACAATAACTGACAAAATGTTGTCGAGTACATATCTGCCCTTTCTGTAAATGGCTGAGAATAATTAGCCTATTGCCTTTCTGTGAATGAGCATTTCTTCGATGCTGGATAAGTTTATTTAAGTAGTTTCAGCATACTCTCTGAAACATTCGTTGTGCCTACCAGATCTCATCAAGGGATCTTGGACATGAGGCAGCCACCAGCCTCTGGGTAAGGTGCTGCCAAAGACCCAGAAGCCAAATATCCACTCCATTTTCTCAAAAGCCCCAACTCAGGAGCTGCCTGTTGGGTTGCCTGGACAATGTGAGAATCTCAGAGACTCGCCCTGTCACTCAAGGCCTGGGCCTGCGCAGAAGAGACACAGAAAGTCTTTTCTTGAGTCTGGTGAGGAGATGACTCAATTTACCAGCCTGGTTTCCCTCAGCCTCAAAATTTTAAGGGGACCAAAGCAAGGGCCACCTGCAGGCCCATCTTCACACAGAGGTCACAGGATGTCAAATAAGGAGAGAGAGACTGAGAGAGAGAGAAGCATGGTGGAATCCAGCAATTGTCCATCTATATGCCAATTAATTTCAACAATATTCCTACCTGGCCTAGTGGAGCTTCCAATATTGAGTGCAGTCAAATCTCTGCTCCCCCTTCTCTTAAACTGTCTCCCCACCCCCATATCTGTTTTCATGCACTCATATGCATTATGCATAGAATTTATGCTTTCTACTTGGGAGGACTGTAGCAGGGGTAGTTGGAGGGGAGAAAGATTAAAAAGAGGAAGGAGCAAAGGGTAAGGAATCTATTCTCCCTCTGCCTCTTACTCCTCCCCTCCATGCTTTGAGGGAAAAAAGGCCAGATAGTGGTGGAGGAGTTCAAGAGAGATCTGGTGCTGCAGAATTCAGAATGTCAAATCCCCATTCATGGGGAACACTCCTAGATGCATATAAAAGAATCCAGGGGCCAGAATCCCACCTCTTCAAGGTTGTTTTGTCTGTCCTTGTTCAACTACAGGAGCCAAGGATTGAATTAATTATACTCCATAGTTCATGACACATCATTTTCCTTGGCTCCAAGAAAGGTCTCACTTTCATTTTACTTTTGAATTTTGTCCCTATCCCCTATTTCTGTTTCCATCTCCCTCTCCCACCACTGACCATGTTTCTAATGTGTTCGATGTCTATTGCTTTCACTGGACCAATCCTACCCTGTACCCACACCTCTTCCCAGTCTCAGCAAGTCTCCAGGGTCTTCTCCCATCCTCACATTTGATCACACCTTGATGTCAGCTTTGGCACCCCAGTTTACCTGCCCCTCTGCCTCCTCACTTGCTATTTCATTCCCTTCATTCTCTGCTGACCTCATATTACCGTGACTGATGGATGAGTACCTCCCCTCTAGGCTCAGGGCTGTGGCCCTCCAACAAGGACAACCCTGGCAGGAATGGCCTGGAACCTCCAGGGAGGACTTTGGCACCCCAGAGTCAGGGAACCTCCATCTACATATGACCAAAAAAATTACTCATCTGGAGCTCCGATGATATGTCAGCCACACTCCTAATTCAGAGTTAGGGAATAAAGATATCTTCCTCGGTGACACTGGGCTTTACTTGAGGGGAATTTGGAAAGCACACAAGGAAAGAAACACCAGTCTATATCTGCTCTTTATCAATGATGGTCTGCTCTTCAGGATTTACAAGGCAACCATGACACTCAGGCATTGACTCGCTCTCCAGAATGCAGGCAATGTATGCCCCCAACTCTTAAGAAAAAAAATGGAAAAAATATTGTGTTTACAACACTATAAAGGGATTAAAAAGGAGCCATGGCCTACCAAACTAACAACATTCAGATTTGTGCCACTTTGGGGAGCCTGTTGCTGGTCTGGGATTACAGGGGTCCCTGCTATAGACTGAGGACTTCCTTACATGTCCAGGGAAATTCTGGTCACCCATGAGACACATTGTTCTTTTGGGGGGGTTTTCCACAGCAGGCACATCATAGAGATGGTTTGGCCAAATAGGCTTAATAAATGTGTCCTTTAAAAAAAGTGCGTAACTTTGTGTAGTGACAGATGGTAACTAGACTTATTGTGGTGATCACTTCACAGTGTATACAAACGTCAAATCATTATGTTGTACACCTAAAACTAATATAATGTTTCTGTCAATTATACTTCCAAAAAAGTGTGTCCTTTATGAAAAAGGCTTCAAAATATGTAATACCTTGGAAATTCTTTGAAACTCATTTTAAGTCTTCAATCTGGCAGTGTCAAGCAGAAACAACATGAAGCAGCATATGTTTTTAAGTATCTCACAGCTGTCGTCTTAAAAGCTGTGTCGGCTTTAGTTCAACCAACAAACTCATTTCCTGCAAATAAAGGGTGGAACAGACAAATACCCACATCTCTGCACTGAAAATGCATGTGCTTGAGTATTATTCTTCACTTACATGTAGCATTTTTTATTTGCAAAAGGCTTTGCAGGAACCCTGGTTACTTACTCCATATGGCAATCCTGTGAATTACATTTTCTAAATTGACAGACAAGAGAACTGAAACAGATCATGTCACAGGTGGAAGGGCCTGCACTCCTGGGCCCTGCCGCTCCAGGGGTTAGGGTGAGATGGGGGGAAACACAGGGTGTGTTCAGAGACCTCAGAATTATGACTTCCTGTCCTGTTCCTGGGGGGACGTGTGAGCTGGTGAAATCTCTCCTAGTCAGATGTGGGAACGAAATGCTGGTCTACATGTGATGATTCTTTTCTCCTAAGATACTTAAAGTACTTTTCAGGTAATGGCTCACAAATTACTCGAACATCTTTGTGATACGTGTCTGTGGCAGATATTATCTCCATTTTAGCATCGAGGAGAAAATCGAAGCACAGAATCATAGAACAACTCGGAGCCTCTCGGGCTCCTGGGCAGCAGGCTGATTTAGCAAAGGACCATGCATTAAGTTCAAAGACGGGCTTATCTACAGAAAGGACTTCAAATGCAATTATCTACTAGGGACAAAATTAAGACATAAGTGTGTGTTAAACCCAGAACGGAGTCCTTTGCATTGCTGATTCTCAATAAACATTAATTGACTGCAGTAACTGTAAGAATCTGCTTGTTCTTTGCTTAGGAGCCCATCCCAGACCCACTTTGGACATTGAAACTTCTTTCCAAGGCCAATAAATTCTTACTGAAGTATTTTGTTCACCTCTATTCAGAAAATAAAACCCTTTTTTGTTTCTCTGGCAAAAATTCAACCAGAAAAAAAAAAAAACGCTTTATAAAAGAAACAGAAAAAAGAAATGGAGCATGTCTAGTTCCTGTGATGCATAATTAACCAGGTACCTCTTCACATGTGTGTGTGCTTATTCATTTAATTTTCCAGCTCTCCTAGGAATCCAAATGTAAAATAGAGCACTTGGGAACAACTCACAGACTTACAAGGCACTCTGGGGAATACAAGGTCTATAAACTGACACACCAGCCTCATCCGCAGCCGGGTGTGAAGTACTTTTACTGCCACAATATGGACCACAGTGTTTCTAATACAGAAATAATTTGGTATCAGTAACCAATATAACATTGGCACCGAAACGTCCTTCATTTCCCTTAACTGCTTCCGGCCTGTAGAAAAGCAAATGCAATTGAGTGGAAATTGCTTTTCAAGGAGTTGTGTCTGCACAAGAAATGTGAAGCCAGGGACTCAGAGTCCATCTCGTCAAACCAGGCCCAACACCAAGGACTTTCTATTTGAAAACGTGACAGAGAGTTCATACGGTGGCTTCTGGTGTTGAATTTAGATGATTTTGCAGTATAATCATACTGAATACAGTTTCTACAAAGCCAATAATCAGGGGTGCAAAAATACAACCTTTACTTTTCCTACCACTGAACTGAACTTTTATCTCAAGCTCCCAGTCTTCTCTGTGGCAGGAAAGTTAATCTTCCTAACCTAATTCAAATTATTAATTCTTCAGTCATTTCATGGATAAAATCAGACAAATTCAGGCTTTCCCTTTCATTCTCTTGAAACGGCAGTGTAGTTCTGTGGGTTTCAGTGTGGCAGGCATTGGGGAGTGAGGAGCTCCTCCCTTGGCATCCGCTGAGGGCATCCCCACCTGCAGGTCTTGGGTAATTGGCCACTATTTCCACAGCATACCCTTCCCTTGTGCAAGTGTGCATTATGGTCCCCAGCTTTTCCATGCTGCTCCTGCTTACACCGAACCCTCGTCACCAACCTCTCTCACCCATGTCCACAACCCCCTCAGGGACACTGAAAATTACTGTGGGCTCTTCTCTGGGCTTCGGGAGACTCCAAACTATCAGAACCTTTCTCACCTAGACTGGGCCAGCTGCTCTCTCTGCTTTGTTGATGCTTCAGTATGTTCGTGAGGTTTGCTGCATACTCGGCTTCACCCAGGAAGTGAGGCACAGGTCTTCCTTTCCCTGGGAACCCTCCAAACCAAGCTGAGCTGTCTAATATCTTCACCCAGGGATTGGTCACTGCTAAACAAGGACTCCAGAGCCAGACTGCTGAATACAAACACTGGCTCTGACACGGTCACTTTGGGTCTATCACTTGACCACTCTGTGCCTCAGTTTTTTCATCTGAAAAATGAGATCTATCTCATAAGGTTGATGAGAAGAGTAAATGAATTTTAAAAGAAATGCACTTAGAGTAATGCTTGGCACATAGTAAGTACTAGATGTGTTGGGTACTGTTACTGCTGTTAGTCCATGATGGAGGCTGGGATGGGGCATCCCTGCTCCTAGAAACATATCAGCACCTGCCACCCAGCCTTTTAGGAGGACAATTAGTTGTCACCCTCATGCTGTCTTTCCAAATCTATTGTCTATTATATGAACTTTGTGCTCTGAATCCTTCAGTCTCTTAGCCCTCTGGATCTCAAAATAGCTCTTCTCTTTCAAAAACCTGAACTTCTGCAATTTAAATCCTTCACTCTGCTGTAGATATCAAAAAACTATTGCACTACTGGAAATTCAAAGTCAAGAATTTGTCTTCTGCACTTTTCTCTACCCTAAGATAATAACCCTGAGCCCTGTGATCAAGTATATATGATGGAGAAATTGTAAGCTAAAAAGTTAGCATTTCTCTTAATTGAACTGCTAGTCTGATCATTTTGTGGGGAGAAGAATAACAAGGAGGCTAGACTGGCCATGCCTATTCCATGCTTCGAATCCTGAGAGCAGTTAAGCTAGCCAAGGCAATATCCCACTAAACTTATTACTTGAGGCAATTCATGTAAAAATGCAAAAACACACCAAAACAGGTGCTCTGTAGCCATATGCAACAACACAAAAACAAGCCATACCCCCAAGACTCAGCTGCTATCAAGACTATTAGAACAAAGCTGCTAATGGATTTGCTGAAAAATTAAAACTAGTAATAATTCTGTTCTCACAAGAGCTTTGTCCTGAGCACAGCTGACATCAACACCTTGAGAACTAATGGTTAGCTGATTTAAGGAGGATCCTCTTGAAATGTATTTAAAGCATGGATTTCCTATTGGGATTTTCATTTTAAGCTCTAAATACGTTTTTGGTTACTGAACCAGATCCTCTGGCATTAAAGTACATCCCCAGTGCATACTCAGAGATATATCGCCTCTTCCAGGCCACTAGAGCAATATTTGATGAGTTATGACCCAGGTTACACGAGGACATTACTCACCCTGCGTCCACGAAAACATCTGTTTGGCTTCACAGGCTCTAAAGTTAGAGCTTAAAGTCAAGTCTTCAAAAGCCTTTTTAAGAAACACCCAAATGACACCACCAGGCATTTTAAATCAACCCACATGCATTTGAACTTCAAGTGGTCAAACTTTGCGTGAGAAAAGATAACACCTTTTTCTCAACAGTTCTACTCTACCTCAATACAATGTTCTTCCCATAACGTGCTTTCAATATCAGCTTTTCAGGCACTAATGAATCCACAGCCTCAGCTCAGTGGTTACAGCTGAGTTCTTTAGGATAGATGAGAGGCAGGATACTTGAGAACGCCCCAGGCAGGGAGCTTTTAAAATCTCAGATTCATTTATATATGGAAATAGAGGCTGTCCCATGTTTCTGTAAAACCACTAAACTATTGATCATTTTCGTTGGCATCACTTTCATTCCAACAGTCTCAGAATGATATTAAATGTATAATTAAATGACTGCCCAATTGTTTGGTTTCAGATAATGGTAATAGCTCACACTTACAGAGGGTTCATTATGGTCTACTCACCATACCAAGCTATTTGTGAATATTATCCAATTTGGTACTACAAACATTGCCATTTTACATAAGCTTCATGAAAGTTTGGAAACTTGTCTAAGGTCACCCAGCTCATCATTGTGTAAAAACTTAAAGCAAATCTTTACAAAATATGAATATTCTTATAAGACTATAAGAATATCATAAAATAAGAATTACTTCTCAGTTCTTAAAAAATTCTTGTTTAAAAAAGTGAAGTCCCATTACATAAACAATGAAAAATTAAAAACCATTAAATTGAACAAAACATTTTGTCATAAAAACAATTAATTTTGTACTGATATCTGCTTCTTAATAGCCCATGCTTAAATTAATCCAAGTTTTAGAGTTTCCCAAAACTTGATTTGAACAGAGTAATTTTTTATTGTACATTGTACTTGGATTAAGTGTTGACTTACTGTCACTTTCATCCATTTTTCACTCTTTGATAATATTATGTTTGAGTAGTAGCTCATTTTTATGCCATTAAAATGTAGAAACACTGTAAATCCATACAAAATGTCATATGTAATGTTGTAAAAACTTCCACAGCTTACGTCTAGTGAGGCACTTATAATAATTAATTTCATCACGGGGTAACTTTTTTTTTTTTTAGATTTTTTATTTATTTATTTGAGAGAGAGAGAAACAGCATGAGAGGGGAGAGGGTCAGAGGGAGAAGTAGGCCTCCTGCCGAGCAGGGAGCCCGATGCAGGGACTCGATCCCAGGACTTCGGGATCATCACCCGAGCCGAAGGCAGTCACTCAACCAACTGAGCCACCCAGGCGCCCTACACGGGGCAACTTTTATTACATGAATAGATCTAAATGATAGGGTTGCTTTAGGGGATCAGTTGGCATGGACAGGGCATGGACATTATATGATGTAAGTTCAAAATAAAGTTTTTAGGACAAACTTGTAGGCAAAGAAGTAGCAGAAGTTATAAGCTTCATCCTCTTGCTCTCCTGCAAAGGAGGCTATGTTGGGTCCCACACAGCCAGGCCGGCCATGGAAAGTGCACCACAGGAAGGACCCACTTTGCATAGTTACAGAGGCATTGAAAGGAGCCAGGAAAGATCTCCATACATATGAAATGATGGGAACTCTATGGCAGATGAGATGGCCAGTTAGAAAGAGGGACTCACCTGTGGCACCTGGGTGGCTCAGTCTATTAAGGGACCGACTCTTGATTTCGAGTCAGGTTAGGATCTCAGGATCGTGAGATGGAGCTGACCCTAAGCCCCTCCAGGAGCCTCAGGTGGGGCTCCACATTTGGCTCCGTGCCAGGCTCCGCATTGGGCTCCACGCCCAGCACAGAGTCTGCTTGAGATTCTCTCTCTCCCTCTCCCATTGCCCCTCCCCCTGCTCACAGTCCATAAATAAGTAAATAAATAAATAAATAAATAAATAAATAAAATCTTTTTTAAAGAAAGAAAGAGGGACTCACCTGAGTTCCACCTCTGGCATAGCCTACTCTTCTGAGGAGCTGTCATGGACCCAGAACCAATGTCCAGAGGGGCAGGAATGAGCCTCCAGAAGTCTCTGGAATTGTATATCTTCAGGATTCAAGGGAATATTTTTAGCAGTTTAGTCTCAAATAGGAACAACTTTGTATATGTTAAAAGGACACAGTAGCCAACTTGAAGGGGCTCCTAATAGTCAGATCTGAGACAATTTGAGCAACAACAACAAAAAAGGAGAGTATTGGGTTATAATCCATGGACTGAAATAAAAGTCCAGAGTTCATAGTGATATAAATAAATTGAACACATACATAAAATGAAGAGAAATCTCTTCCATACAATAGATTTTCAACTAACAAATATTGGTTGAAGGAATCATGAAAATAGAAAGTCTAGTTGGCAAACACCACAGTAATAATTGTTTCAGATAAGAATTGTTGACAAATGCTAAAATTTGGAGGTGAAAATTTTATGAGAGCTAGGATAATTACAGTCTCAAAGTATCTATCTTTCCATATGATTTGTATTATTTATGATGGGGATAAGAGTAACTTTTTGGAGAAACCTGACAGACCTTCTCCTTCAACAAGTGATTAAAGTTATCACCAGTAATGGGGCAAATTAATACTCTGTGCCTCTCAATATGATGCATCGAAAAAGATACAATATCATGTATCCACGTGGTATTCTTGCCAAAAATGCATCATCTCAATTTAATCATGAGGAAAAATCAGAAAAATGCAAATTGAGTTACAGTCTACAAAATAACACGTCAATACTCTTCAAAAGTGTTCGGGTCAATGAAAGGCAAAAAGCAAAACACCAAAGAACTTCAGGAAGCACCATCAGAGCAATACTGTTGGCCCTTCTCAGTTCCTCTGCTGTTCCGAGATGCGGACAGGCCCCCCTGTGGGTGGGAGGGAAGAACAGTGGCAGCAAGGTCACTCTGGGCTGCCTGTGGCTAGGTGGTAAACCTGCCTACTCCCAGACAAAAACATCAGCAAGACCTGGAGCTATATTCTCCAACAGCTTTATCAGTTATTAAGCTGACATTTTGCTTTCTATCAGTCTGATTCCTGGACTATTCTCAATAGGTCTGAACCTAGACAGAAAAGAGAGAGTGTTATTTATGAGTAGAGTGACCATATACTTTACTGTCCAAACTGAGACACTTCTGAGAAAGAAAGGCAACACTATTAATAACTACTCCAGGACTACAGACAAATGTGGGACTTGTCCCTGGCAAACTGGATGCGTGATCACCCTTACTTATTAGCCCAGCTTATACATGAGCTTAGATGTTGAGAATTAGACCTAATGAAATTTAGGGAGAAAAGTAACACTCTGAGATTGATGGACTGGCTTAGTCTTTAGGCTTTTTAGACTTTTCTTTTACCCTTTCATTGTAAAATAAAACACAGATACAGAAAACCACACATACGTGCATTGCTTAATGAATATCATAAACACTCTTGTAACTATCATCTATGTCAAGAAATTGCCCTTTACCAACCACTCCAGTAGCTCATCCACATGCCCTACCCCAACACAGCCACCTCCTTCCCTCCGAAAGTAACCTCTCTCTTCCCTTAGTTATCACCACCTTATATTTCTTTTTGGTTTTTTTAGACTCAATAATTTAGTCTTGCCCAGTTTCAAAATTTTAAAATGTCATTTAAATCTCTTTTAATCTACAGAATTTCCCCTCTGTTTTTTTTTTTTTCCTCACATTTTATCTGATGGAAAATTCATACCATTTGGCCTAGTTTCCCACCATCTGGGTGTTGCTGGCTCCACATTCGTGGTGCAGTTCGACATGTTCTTCTGTCCTCTATATGTCCTGCATATGGCAGCTGGATCCGAACGCTTGGTCAGACTCAGGCTCAATCACTTTGGTAAGTCTATGAGTGGTCATGTTATCTCTCTTTTTGTGATGTTAACAGCCATTGACACTCTTTGCCAGATCCATTCATTCATTGGGAGTAGTCAAATGGTGATATTCCACTTCTACATTTTATCTTCCTTTATTAGCTAGGATATTTTTATAAACATGCTTAACTCATCTACTATTTAGTTACCCAGTGTAACCACTGATACAGTTTGTGTAAGAAATGCTTGTTTCCCTTTAAAAAAAGTTCTAAGATAGTTAATCAGCTCCCCATCATCTTCTGAATATTATCAATAATTTTACATCACTATGAACTCATTAATTTAAACATATTATGTGAGTTTCAATTCACTGAGTTTCTTATCCTTAATTAACCTCAAATGTCCCATCTTTGGCCAGTGGAGTCCTCTTCAAGTTGACTCTGCGTCCTTTTGACACTACCAGAGTAGTCTTTGAGAGCCATCTTACTGTTTGGTATGACAAGATATTCTAGACTCACCATGTACAAGAGGGATTTAAACTAGATGATTTCAAGACATCCTTCTAGCTTTACAATTTTGAGACTATAACATCTTAAATTAATTGGAAACATTTGTTTTTAGAGTATATCATATAATCTTTCCATTATAATTTTTTACCCTGTTATGGCATTTATCAAAACTTTCCATGTATCAGAATTATTTTAGGAGGGGTGCCTGGGTGGCTCAGTCATTAAGCATCTGCCTTCAGCTCAGGTCGTGCTCCCTGCTCCACGGGAAACCTGTTTCTCCCTCTCCCACTCCCCCTGCTTGTGTTCCCTCTCTCGCTATGTCTCTCTGTGTCAAATAAATAAATAAAATCTTAAAAAAAAAAAAGAATTATTTTAAGAGTTTCACATTTCTCTTGCGTACCACACTATGAAACCCTGGAAGGCAAGGATACGCCCTGTTCTTCTCTTATCCCCTCACCACATAACACATTATAGATAATGGATAAATGCTTACTAGATTAAACTGAACCATAAGACTTGTCTAGTTTACAATCTTAGAAGACTACACTATTGGATGAACTCTCTCTATTATAGAGATACAATTTGAGGTACAATCACTGATAAACCAAGATAGCAAATAATTTATTTGCTAATATGGAAGAAAGAACATGAGATACATCGATACCACATTTCAAATGAAACATTAAAAAAAAAAAAAAAGGTTAACACATCCCTTATAAGTTATCAGCGCTATCCTGTATTCTGAGAGGCTTTCAGAAAAATTTCACAACATCCCCTAACTTTTATTTTTGTAAGGAATGGAGAGTGGTGAGGTTTCTGTCCAGAACACTGCAAATTTAGGACCTATTGCAGGACCACTGCCATGCAGATGGACAGGAAGGCCAAGAACCATGGGTTTGGGGTTTCTTTTAATTTTTTTTTAAGATTTTTGTTTATTTATTTGAGAGAGAGAGCACGAGTGGGGGAGGGAGAGGGAGAAGCCGACTCCCCACTGAGCAGGGAGCCCAATGCGGGACTCGATCCCAGGACCCAAGGATCATGACCTGAGCAGAAGGCAGACACTTAACCGATTGAGCTTCCCAGGAGCCCTTCTTTTTTTTTTTTTAAAGATTCTTGTTTCTTGTGCAAGCAGCTGAAGAGGGAACCCTGCGTGTTCTGGGGTGTTGCTATTCAACACAGAGTATGAGTGCAGGAGATGCGAGAAGCCTGTGTGGGGACTCTGACCTGCTTTAGGTCTTCACATTTATGAAACCTAAAGAGCAGAAACTTTTCCTTCTGTTACAATAAAAAAAAAACATGAATAATAATGTTAAAATTAGTTACTAGCAGTATGTTCAAGATGGACTATAGCCATATGTTCTTATTTAAACTAAGCAACAGGTAAAGTAAGTATTTAACATTTTTTAATGAAATGTTTATTGTGGGTATCCTACTGCTCTGTGGAAAGCTGTGTAACTGTTGCCCTTCTTGTCAGAAAATGGGACTTTTTGCTCCCCAGTATGTGCCTTAAGAAGCGTGTTGGTCACTCAGTGCATTAAACATACAATAATTTCCTTTGTTAAAAGTCATTTTTAGAAGATTTCTCCTTCCGGGAATACGGAACACATAGTTTTCTCCAGTCCTCCAATGGGTGCTATGAGAAACCAAGACATTATATATAAAATCAACACAAAAAGATGCTGAAAGGTGAAGAGAATGATAACCTGACACCCTGTTTCAAGACTCACCTGGGCAGTGTTGCTTTGTCCATAGTCAACACTGTTTCGCTTTGTATAAATAATGCATTTGGGAAGTGTCTCATCGTCAGAGAGCCCACAGGTCCGTGTTTCCCCATGGACTGCTTGTTGCCCCTCTCCCTGATAATCTTGAGCTAAGGAAAAAACACTTCAACAGCACCCAAGTGATGGTCCAATTACAGTAGGTAAGAGCATCACCGTGTGACCAGATCTCTGGTCTATTCTGGGCTGAGTAATCTCAGAATATAAGTTCAAAGAAATTTCAAAAAAGTCCCAGAGCAATGAATTTGTTCTCCAGTTCTTAACAACAACTAACACTTATTGAGCACCAGCTGGGCACCAGCATTCTTCTCCAGCTTTTAAATAGATCAACACACTTAATTTACACACATGAATTGGAGTCACCCTTTTTATTTGGGAAACTGAGGCACAGAATGGTTGCATAACTCACTCAAAGTCATAGAGGAAGTGGACGAACCAGGATCTAGATCTTAGTAACCAACCTCTAGACGTCTCTGGCTTTGGAGACAAAAATGCTTAACATGGTAATAGTAACCACTTGATAAGAAAAGCTCTAATATTTTGCTTGCTTATTTAACTAAAGTTTATACTATACTTCCAGATAGTACTCCAGACCATGATTGCCTTTGAAAATAAAATAACTAACTGGATGAATGAAAGAATGAATGAACAAAGGTAAAATTTACAGGTCATGCACCGAAATAACTTGCAATTCTCCATTTGCTTTCACAAATCTCTCTGAAGGCACAGCCACTTACAAGTGACATTATCCACGTCAAAAGAAAAGATACTCTGAAAGTTCATTTACAAGGATGACACATAAATGCTATCAAAGTTATTATCAAAGTTCATTTGTTTTGTGACAAATTTTTACCAAATAATAAATCACTATTAATCTGTTTAAAAAGATATTATCAAAGTTCATTTAAGTGGATAGCCTTTGTTCCCTGAGTAATTAAGTATGTGTGTCCTTTTATGATGTAATGTTTCAAAGCCGACCATTTGCTGGTGATACAAATTGACAGGATTGAGAGGTGATTTGTGGGAGAATCATTACAAATGTTGCACTGAAGAAACTAAATATGTTTCTACTGTGTAAGAACTACTAGTGAAGGGACGCCTGGGTGGCTCAGTCGGTTAAGCTTCTGCCTTCAGCTCAGGTCATGATCTCAGGGTCCTGGGGGGGAGGGGGGATGTCTGCTTCTCCTTCTGCTCCTCCCCCCTGCTTGTGCTCTTTCTCGCTCTCTCTCAACTAAAGAAAAATAAAATCTTTAAAAAAATAAAAGTTGTGCTAAAACATCACTATATACTAGAATCTGGAATAAGGTTGGTCCCTTTGAACCACCCAGGGCCACACACTTGATAAATTATCCCAGGCTTTGGAGTCAGACAGTCCTGGATTCAAATCCTACTTACTAGCTATGTGACCTTGATCCAGTCGTGTGAGTTCTCAGAGCGTCCTTTTGCTCACCTATAACGTGGGCATAGTTACACACACTTCACAATACTACTGGGGGTAATAAATGAGCTAACAAGTGTTCAGCACCTAGCACAGCAGCTCACACATATTAGGCACCCATACATGGTCCTTCTCCCTTCTCTCCTCCCCATGCAAGCAAGCCGACACATTTACCAGGATAATAAAATCAAGTCCACATGAGGGCATTCACCAATAAGGGACTCCGCTGACATGACCTCAGATGACAGCAATATCTGGAAGTTGTACTTGTGATGGTTCATCATACACTTGGCATTCCTAAATACAGGAGAAGAGAAGGTTAACCTTGACCTTCTAGCTACTCTTTAAAAAACATACCTTTAAAATCATGTGATTAACAGCTTGTTTCCATAGATTATAGCATAAAAATTGCAGAAACAATAGTTAAAATATAGGTTTTCTTCTGTTTCGCGCTTTTTTTTTTTTTTAATCTTATGTTCTTAAAAAGACTGCTATAACCATACAGCAAACCTAGTGGCAGCACAGCAGGGTTTCTGTAGTTCTCTGGAGCTACAGGTAATAATGAGGCTCTCAGACTTCACTTCCCTCCCGGACTGGTGTGTGAGGGCGGTAAGGCCAGGGAATGTGGCTCAGCTGTGCAGTCGGTGGTTGCTCGGGTAAGAACAAAGCAGAGAAAACAGAAACCTAGAAGCAGGATCATGCTTTTCACAAACCAAGGCTGCAAGCCGAGCGGCGCTGGTGCTGGACGCTCGTGCAGAGGTGCCGTAGAGAGGTAATTATCCCACACCCTCCTCCCCTCGAGAAAGACACATCTGGCAATGTGGTTTCTGATAAGCAAGAAGGAAACCAGGGTCACTAGTAGCCTGCTGCCTGTTCTACCCTGTGTGCACATCTGATGTGCCCCTTAGCGAGCCTCCGAAGCTCTAACAAGCTCCATCTGTTTCTGTTCGTGGCTGTCTCTCCCCGCGTCTCATGCTGCTCACACTTGTGCTCAGAAAGAGTTCGCTTCTTATGGCCATGTCTCTCATACAGAAGCCAGGGATCGTGTCTCAAGCCTGACAGGTGGAAACAGAACTTGAACTGAGATCGGATCATTGTGGTGGCTCTCCATCCTTGGTCCAAGTCTATCCCGCTCTGAATGAACTCTAATGAGACAGCACAGAGGACCCCTCTCCTGCCATCCCAACCAGCCACTAGCATCTTGCCATTATCCGTGGATGGTGTCTCTCAGTCCTTCTCTCCTGGCTCTCCTTCTCTCAGCAAGTGCAGAGAACCATGACGGTTTCTTTATCTCCCCTCAACCAAGTGGTCCTCCAGCTTTCATCCCCAGGAAATTTTTCTCCTTTATCCATCATGAAATTCAGCATGAACAGATTCAAAGCTCCAGCTTTGAATTCCAAATTAGAGCTCTGAAAGCGCTGACTTTTCATTTTAAAAGCCAGGCATTTGTGAGAAAGAATGTTGGGAGGGAAGGGGCTGATGGGGGTGGATTTCAAGCTTGAATACCAAGAGCGAGGCTGAGAGACTCTAGGTGTAACATTAAGCCAGAGAAATGGGAAAGGATGTGTGCTGATTTAAGAGCCAGTTTGCTACCACACAAAGGGGAGATTATGGGCTGGGAAAAGGAGCTTGGAAAGAGGAGGAGGGTTTCCATATTGGCCCAGGCACTTGGACCACCATTTTGTCCCAGGTGATGTCTTTGTGTGAATTAGAAAAAAGTGCTCGTCCCTCAAGACATACGACTTTTATTTTCCAGAAAATTGTCATAATCCATGTACCAATCTATGTCTTTGATGTGAATAGGGCTCCCTCAGATGTGACACCGTTGTTCGGTGCATAACCATCTCATAAAGGCCAAGGGGGCACACACCGTCCCTACCTGTTCCCTTGGTAAACACTGTGGGGACGAGCTGTAGAAATTCTTCAGGAGGTTGGGAATCTGAGACCGGAGTCAGAGCTGTGCCCTGCTTGTGCCCATCTTTGGAAGGAGGCAGGCTCCGCATACCCTTGGCTAGCATGCACCTGCAGGGCAGTAGAAGCGGCAGCCGGCTCCCTGAACCCCAGCTAGGTCTGAGATAAACACCACTCCCCCACCTCAGTTCCTGGGTCCGCCAAGAAACCCAGAGAGGCACGAAGGCAGCTGAGAACTGAAAATCAGCAAAACTATGAAGGAGTAACTGTGTTCCAGGCAAGCTGACTCCGAGCTGAGGCCACAGATGAACCAGTAGGGACCTGGAGGAAGTGGCTGACTCTCAGAATAGCAAGTCCCAAAGAGAGCCATGGTTGGGACCAGATCTGGAGAGGGAAAGACTGAATTTCTGGGGAACTTGCCATGTATGGCTTGTGCCTAAGAGAACAGAGGATGAGCCACAAAAATGTAGATGCCCACAGAGAAATGAGATGTCCTGGAAGCCTTCCCCAGATGCCAGGATGCTGGATAAGCCCCTTGAGGGAAGCAGTCAGGGAGAAGGGGAGGAGCGGCGGAAGGAGGACTCGGACAGTGACTGAGGTACCTTGAATTGGTAAGATTACCTTTCCCCTATTCATTTTCTTCTCAAGACTGCTATCTATATTTTTTGACCGCTTGTATTTTGTAACTATAGGAATGCCATGACTGCGACAAACGAAACACTCATTATGTATTTCTCAGATGGCTCCTTCTCCCTATTTCTCACCCCTCGGTCAGCTGCAAGCTAGGAAGTCAAATTTCATAGCACCCAGAGGAACATTTAACCTGGTAAATCTTCGGGCTTTTGCTTTTTACCTGAGGATTTTCCCCCATTTCTTTTATCCCATCTGTTCTCATAGAGTAACTAGTGGTACAGTTTTTAGAAAAACTTAACCACACATCTTTGTTGAGAAAATTGGAATAAAAGGGATTAGTAACTAAGCTGTGTTCCCAATCTGCCGTAGACAAAAGAGACCTGCTCCCAGCCCCGGGTGTCCAACGTGAAAGTGAGGAAGCAGGAGGTATGCGAGGGAGGGCTCCTTCATCACAGCGATCTCGAGGGCTTCACCCTGAGATACTCATGGTGGAAGGACCAAGTTCGTCCTCCTTGGATGTCCTCTCCCACAGTGACAGTCGTTAGGTAAAGCACACAGTCTCTAGTGGGTACTCTTTAACTTGAGAAATAAAATAGGAAATGCTTCATTTTACAGGCTTATATTTAATCTTAACAACTGCAAGATTTAGTTTCTTTCTGAAAATGAATAGTTTAACTCCCTCCTCTACCCAGGCAGTGGTTTTAACACAATCCAGGACCCTTTGTATCACCTCTCTTCCTTCATAATCTCGCACTGGCATTATAATACTCTGTGTAATTGTTTCATAATAATAATTGCTAACATTCATTGAGCATTTACTTACGTTGGGAACCAGTCTAATGATGCTACATAAATTAGCACATTTAATTCTTGCAACCGTATGAGATAACTGCCATTAGTTTCATTTTATAGATGGGACAACTGAGGCAAAGGCAAGTTAAATAAGGTCATACAGCTAGTGAGTGAGTTTAGAGGCCATCTCTCAACCATGCCAGTTTCATATTTAAGGTTGGCCTTTAATAAGCCTTAAAACTCTTTGAAACGAGGGGTTGTCTTCTATTCCCACCACCTAGCATTATGAGCAGAGGGTAGGCAACAAATAAGATTGATGGACTTAGCTTTCAGGAATACTATGGGAATAATATGGGAATCCCTCTGTCACCTCTCCTCTTTGTAGATTTAACATAAACCCCCTCATTTTATAACAGGTTTGACAAAAGAATCTCACTATGGATCTCCTCATTTGGATTCCTGGTGGACTAGGTCTCCAGGAAAATTGGTCTAGATATTATACCTGTGGTTAGAACCAAAGCTGTGATTTGACCTCTGGAACATACTCATACTACATTTTGATTTATTGGTTGTTTTTTTTTTCTTTAACAAGACTTAAAGTCTGCTTTCAAAAGAAGTATCTCATAGGAATAATTCCTGCCATATGTGATATACATTCATTCCTAAAACGCTGGATGATAAATGGACTCAAATTTCAACTGCACTTGGGAAGTTTGTTTTTTACAGGTATTCTATATCGGATCTTTTATAAAAGTAAAATATCTCATATTTGTTACTTTTGCAAACCTATACATTATGCCTGTGTCAGTCTCCTCAGAAAAGATGCTGATGTTCCCCATCTGTTACCCTAGCAATAGGTAACTATAATGTAATGTAATGTAACTAAATGTAACCACTATAAGGTGGTCTTTTTTAGCCTTATAAAGTCAGTAAGATCTTTGGCTGAGAGAAGAATACCTCCTCAGCCTGATGATCAGAGAAGACCTGCAGTTTTTCTATGAGGCTCTTCCTGGGGTCCCTTTCAGAATACAGCCATCATCACTCTCCAGTTCCTGGGGAAGTCATGAAAATGAAGAGACAGATTCACCCCTGGGATGGATTCACCCCTGCTTCACTTCCTCTGCTCCCCTTTTCACAGCTGACTCACCAAGAGCCTTCACCTGTAAGCTCTGGAAGTGTCCAGAGCTGTGTTAATAATACATTAGCTGCAACACCTCCCCCTCACTGGGGCATGGGGTTGTCTCATTTGAGATCCAGCACTCTAGCTACAGCTGCAGGGCTCTTGGGTACCCGCACCCTATGCTTGCTTTACTCCCGAATGGATTTAGGGTGCTAGGGGACCTTGGGGTCTGGGTATCTCCCAGGTTGAAACACAGCCTACCTTCCAGCCAGAGAACTTCTGGGCCAGGCTGACAGGGTCTAAAGAGGGGCCCAGCGGCTCGCTTGCCCTAAACGGGCCTTTCCTTGCCATGGGTGGTGAGGCTGAGGCTGGGAAATGAGCTAGAGTAGACTCTCAGCCTGCCTGCCATGTGCTAGATACACAGCTGCCTCTGGTGGTGGCCCAGGGGATCTTGCACTCGAAGGTTTTACATTAGGGTTTGGCACCAAAGTTAGAGGTGGACATCTGCAGTCTTCTGTCCTCTGTGCCCACATTTCCCACAAGCTCCTTGAAGAGACAACAGATCACCTCAAGACAAAGTTATCTATATCGGGGGCTTCTGATCAAATACAACTACCTGATTTTCACTCATGATTCTACATCCCCACCATTCTGGAAAATTTATTATTTATGTTATAAATATAATTCATCTTTTGGGTTAAAAGTTGTACCCTCTGGCTTCTAAAAGCTCTAGTTAAATGCTTCTAAATAGTATAGAATATTGGATAGCTAAAAGTAGCTCATGTCTTACGCTAGAATTATTTTTTTTAATTGCATTCATCTAACGGGATTGATATTCTCAGTTGCTGTTGTTGTTTTAAGAGTGGAAAGTAAAAGGTGGAGATCCCGAGAGCTGAGGCTGATGGGTACTTGCCTATATTTCTGTCGACCGATTCCCATGGGGATAGATGTTCATCAGCAGCCTGAGATGATGGTTTAGTTTTTAGTTAGAAACGAAGAATATCTCCGATGGTTCCATTGATCTCCTCACGCCATCCTCAGACCATTCTTTACTTCTTAATAACACTTCTTTTTCTCCTTCTTAGGAAGAATTGATTTTCTCAGTTTAGTCCCTATGATTCACAGAAGAAAGAATATGAAGACTTTTGCCTTCAGAAGATGAAAGATTAGGAAGAGAGTGTGGAATTAAAACGGATATTTATTTTTAATATGATATCCTTTTGGAAAAATCAATATGGCTGAACAATAAAAGAGCACACCCCCTAAAGTTTCTGCAAATATATATCTACCAAACATAAATCAGAGAGAAAACATTTAAGTTAACTTTATTCAAACTGAAAAACAAAAACAAAAACAACAGTAAAGTTCTCTCTGAGAGAGAAAAAGAAACATGAAGCCTTTGGAAGACTTTTGCAGCTGTTTTGATGGTAGCTTTCCAGTCTTCCTGAGCGGGAGGAGGAGGAGGACAGGAGTGGGAGGAGGAGCAAGAGGAGGAGGAGCGGGAGGAGGAGGAGTAGGAGGAGGAGCAGGAGGACAAGCAGGAGGAGCGAGAGGAGGAGCAGGAGGAGGAGGAGCGAGAGGAGGAGGAGCGGGAGGAGGAGGAGCGGGAGGAGGAGCGGGAGGAGGAGGAGCGGGAGGAGGAGCAGGAGGAGGAGCAGGAGGAGAAGGAGGAGCAGGAGGAGCAAGAGGAGGAGGAGCAGGAGGAGGAGGAGGAGGAGCGAGAGGAGGAGGAGCAAGAGGAGGAGGAGCAGGAGGAGGAGGAGGAGCGAGAGGAGGAGGAGCAAGAGGAGGAGGAGCGGGAGGAGGAGCAGGAGGAGGAGCAGGAGGAGGAGGAGCAGGAGGAGAAGGAGGAGCAGGAGGAGGAGGAGGAGCAGGAGGAGCAAGAGGAGGAGGAGCAGGAGGAGGAGCGGGAGGAGGAGCGGGAGGAGGAGAAGCAGGAAGAGGAGGAGCAGAAGGAGGAAGAGTGGCAGCAGTAGCCACTGGCATTGGAGTACATGGTGGGCCTGGACCCGTGCAAGGTCCTTCCATGCTTTATTAATTCAATCCTTAAGGAAATTTCTGAGAGATAAATAATTATTATTACTATTATTCCTACTTCGCAGATAAGAAAACTAAGCCTTCACAAAACAGAAGCAACTTGCCTAAAGTCACATAATTAATAGGCAGTAGGGCAAAGTTTGCACCTAGGCATTGATCTAACCACCTGGACTCAGAATTTTAGGGTTGAAGCAGTCTCTGCATGGTCTCTAATCCAATCCCTCATCTTACAGATTTAGGGGCCGAGGCCGAGGATGTAAATGATCCAGGGTTGCATGGCGAGTTAGGGGAAGAAAGAGCCCGGGAGGAAGTCAGATGTCCCCCCTTCCAGATGGGTATCCCTTAGACAACACGGCACCAATATAACAGCCTCCTTGTGGGGCTTCAGTTCCTAGAGTAAAAGAAGAGATGCCACTGTGTAGAACACCATCAAGCACACACTACACACATTCATTAAGAAGTAGCATTGGAGAGACCAAGCAGCCAGGGAGTACTGGGTTCTTCCTCCACCCACCCTCTTAGGTGACGTCTGGGGGCTGTGGGGGCAGAAGCAGCATGCAGGGCAGTGCTGGGAGAATGCAGACTTGGGGAAACAGGTGAGATCAACTGAGGACAGGCATTTGAGTGGCCCAAGGAACTGCCATCAGTAACAGCTGAGAAGAGGCCAAAACGATCCAGAACATTCGAATGCTGCAGAGTGCGTAGGAAATATCCAGAAATCAAACTCTGAAAACAAAGAACTGCAAGTAGAACAACACTTTGGGAGAAGAAGGAAAGCTAACCAGTACCAGTTCTAACTGGAGGATGAATGCCCTGATCTCCCTGCTCCAGGAAGAGGAACATGCCCACTACGCAAGTGTAAATATGCCATGTTTTCCTGTCCTTTTGTTATGAAATTTTCAAACATACAGAAAAGCTGAAATAATTGCACACGATACACCTGTATCCTCCCAGCTACATCTGACAATGAACGTTTTAACTGCATTTGCGTTAAAGCATACGGATCCATCTCTCCATCCCTCTACCCATTCATCACTGTCTTGATGCATGTCAAAATTGCAGACATTAGTATACTTCGCTCTTAAACACATCAGCCCGCATACCATCAACTAGAGCTCAATACTTGTTTATAGTTCTTTTCTCTTTTTGGTATAAAGCTTACATACAGTGAAATGCGTACATTTTAGTTCACTTATTGTACATTGACAAATGCACACACCTGTCTAACCCAAACCCCTGGCAGGGTCTAGAACACTCGCATCATCACAGAGAGCGCCCTCAGGCTTCTCTCCAGTCAATACCTAGCCCCCACACCAGAGGCAACCACTGTTCTAATTTTTTTCACAACATGGATCAGTTTTGCCTATTCTAAAACTTTTTCAAAATGGAATCATACTTGACGTGTTCTTTCGTGTAAAGCTTCTCTTTCTCAGGATGGTATTTCTGAGATTCATGCATGTCTCCATGAGCACTCAAAGTCCATTCCTTTTTACTGCTAAGTAGTGTTCCATTGTATGTTATATGCTAGATACCATGGTTTGTCCATTCTCCTCTTGAGAACATCTCAGATATTTCCCATATTGAGCTATTATGAATAAAGCTGATATGAAGATACTTGTACAAGCCTTTGGGTAGACATATTCATTTCCCTTAGGTAAAGACTTAGCAGTAAAATTTCCAGGTCATTGGGTAGATGTAATGTTTAGTTTTATGAGAAACTGCCAGACTTTTTTCCAAAGTCATTCTCCGACTTTACACCTCCAGCAACAATGAACGTAAGCGAGCTCTGGTTTCTCCATCTGCTCACCAACATTTGGTGTTGCCAGTTTTTATAATTTTAGCTCTTCTTGTGGCCAAAATGTATTCACATAATTTTCTTTTGTTTGTTTGTTTGTTTATTAGGGTTTTTAAAGTTTTTATTCAAATTCTAGTTCGTTAACATACAGTGTAGTATTAGCTTCAGGTGTATAATTTAGTGGTTCAACACTTCGTACAACACCCGGTGCTCATCACAAGTATTCACATAATTTCCCATCCATTTTCCTCTCCCATAATTTAAAGAAGAGAACCAATAATTCCTTTTGTCTTTACCTGAAACTCGTAATAGCATTCACTGGGCACTTATTATGTGCCAGCTGCTGTGCTAAGCACACGACCCCATTGCATAGGACTTCCTTTATTATTATCATTTTCTTCAGGAAACTACTGGGACTCAGTAACTCCATCAAGGCCACACACCGAGTCAGCGGTACCGGCTGTAAATGCCTCCTGACTGTAAAGCCCACGGTTGTAACGTGCTCCGCTCTACCGCATCCCAAGGCTAGTGCTAGAACAGAAGAAGATTTCACATTCAGAGCTATTGTCTCTCCCTTCTTCTGCATAACCAAGTCTCCTCCCACGAAGCACATGAGCCCTCTTTGGTTAGTATGTGGAATAACTGGAGCAAATTCTAAACTTAATGGGAGTCCACAGAGCCACGGCTAACCCATCTGAGTGCCCATGAGAAATATGACCAGTGCCAGGGCCCACTGCCATTCATCCTTCCAGTCAGCCAGGTACCTCCTACTGGGCACCCCCAGGGTGCCCGGTGCTGTGCTAGACTCAGGATTCCAGAAGAACTAATGTGTTTCATGGAACCTAAAATGCCACTCTTTTATGTACTCCTAAAAAATAAATAACACTGCTCTCTTACCATTTGGAATTTATATTTTATACTTATTGAAAGAATTATTTTTATCCTTAGAGACAGGTGTCCAGAAACCTGTGCTCACCTGATCTTGATCTTTTCTAGCACCTTTGCAATAACAGAATAATTTTGAGACAGGTCAAGGAACACCAGGGTTTTATTAGCACTTACTAACCACTTTGACTTAACTCATACTTTAATTTTCTCCCTCAATAAAATCACAAATGGCTGGAACTTAAGGAATTTCTACTCATAGGTAGCAGAAAGTTTCTGATAAATTCATGTTTGATGACTTAACAACAGACCTGCACCGGGCCTGACTGATCCCAGCAGCTTCTCCCATCACCTTAAAATTCCATCACCTAGTCCAGGGGATGTGACAAATTCTTCTGCCTTCAGGGGTTTTGCATGCTTACAATGGGTAGTCCTTTTGCTCATATCAAAAGAAGAAACATACCATAGCTTTGTCTACTTGCTTTCTTAAGTATGTTTCTTAGGTACCTGAGAGCATTTGGTTTTACTTTGTATGAAAGTATAGAATTGCAGTTATCCCTCTAACAATAAATACCCAATTCCCTGATATCAAGTGTATGTCCAATTGCTCTGTTCCTTTCTTTGTATGTAACTTTTCAATGCTGAATCATGGAGTAATGTTTTTGAGGAATTTTTTTTTTCTTGACCAGTAAATTTATTGTCTTAACCAAAAAAAATCTCATGAAGAATTGAGATTGTACTGGTCAGTTTTAGGCCTATTCCTGAGCCCTGAGGAAGCTGGCCACCTTCAGAGCAACCTGATCTTTCTTCCAGACAAGGCATATTTTAAGACAATTCTATCTTTTCTTTTAAACTCTCTTAAGTTTCTTATTATAGCCTGAATTCTTTCACATAACAGCATGAACTTTCTCAGATAGCTCTTCCATCAAGCCTGGGCTTACATTTTTCTTTAAGTATTGAAATAATTATTTCTGAAAAAGCATCCAACCCATAACACATTGACCATGTGGGATTTACTGCCTTCTGGATTGTCAACCAGGGAACTTTGGCTGCCTAGGAGGGATAGAAAAACCCCACATCCTCGGCCCCCTCACAGTCCCAAAAACTGTTCCCAAAGGAGCCTGGCCAGGTGCACATCTGCCCAGCCCGTGAAGGCAGCAGGCTGCCCATCAGCGCTTCCCACAGGCCTGTCCTCCCCAGTCACGTGCACCTCGCTGGGCCTTCACAGAACTTGTCCACGGCGCGCATCGTGCCGCAGCATGGCCTGGAAGCCGACCTCCACAAGACCCGACAAGTTCGTGAGCGGAGCCGCACAGACGCCCGCATCCTCTTACTCAGGCACAGGCGATCTGGCAGAGTAAGCCTCCGGTGGGTCCGCAAACTGTCGCCCGCCCTTGCCTGAGGCGCACTGGCTCTCAGCCTGGATGGCCGAGTGCTCCCGGCCCGACCATCACACGTCCCCCTCCTCCTTCTTCTGTCACCTCGTGTCTCTTGACAACTGTAACGAAGCCTGTCCTCGCATATCCGTGGCTTGAGACAGACCCGCGGGCTTTGCAGTACGGCAAAAGAGAAGGTTTCTGGAGACAGTTTTAAATGTCTTTTGTTTAAATTAAACTCAACATGTAGCATCAACAACGTACGTCCCTTGATGGATGAGAGGACTGGATAAAACACAGTGATGGCGCGGAAGGCCGGTGACGCTACATCTCACCCCCGCCCCCAGAGTCCGCGGGTCAAGTGCAAAACAAACACTCATCTAGAAATGGATGGACTATGCTGAGGAGCAAGCCGCCTCCAGAAAGTACCAGGGCTTATCTCCTCAGAGCCTACGCACTCTCTGGAGACAGTGGATTCAGCTGTCATTTCAGGGATCACTTTCACACACAAGGGACAATTATCTTTAAAATTCTCTCTTTTGTGGGCGCCCGGGTGGCTCAGTCGGTTAAGCATCTGCCTTCAGCTCAGGTCACGATCCCAGGGTCCTGGGATGGAGCCCCGCATCGGGCTCCTTGCTCAGCGGGGAGCCTGCTTCTCCCTCTCCCACTCCCTCTTCTCCTCCCCGCTGCTTATTTTCTCTCTTTCTCTCTCTCAAATAAATAAATGTAACCTTTAAAAAATACATAAATAAATAAAATTCTCCCTTTTGTAATACAGCCAAAATGGGGACAAAGTTAATTTGGCGGAAACTTAAAGGGTAATACCAATGTATGTTGCTGACAATTAACAGTGGGCCTCAATTAGAGTTACACTTATTCATCTAATGAGAAAGAGAATTTTTTTTTTTTAATTTAAGGGATGACTTAGAATGTGGTTTCTGGTCTCAGCCTAGAGAAGTATTGATGACTTGCATTTCTGCAATAAAAGGATGCAAAGTTCTAATCTATAAGTAGATATTTAAATGCATTATCAATTACTCCACGTTTCTAATAATTAAAGGAAAAACTCTTACCTAAAACAAGTAAAAGATTAGTCTTGAAAAGAGAAGTACACATAGTACCCTAACTGATGAATTCAAGGTTTCAGTTTGTCTTTTCCAACCGTCAACATTAGCCTTCTTTCTATCTTTAACCATAATATGTAATGTAGCTGGACTTTCAATGCCCAATTATACTGTAAGCATTTTGCTTTTATTAACTTACGTTTTCCAAGAACACAGAGTTAAATGAGTCCCATGGATTCCATTTTATTCATAACCAAGAAGTCAGCATCAAAAGATAAAATTAGTGTCTGTGGCCAAAAGTATTAGATGTCAGATCCATGTCCCAATCTTTTCCTTATCCTAACCACACTCTTTCCATTTCCAATTAAATTCTCTTCATTCATTTCTATTAACTTGTTCAATCAAAACGAACTGTGTTTCTTTGATGGGGGCCCCAGAACAGTGACAGTCCAAAAGCAAACCATTTCTCCTCTTTTAGTTCCTTTATCGCTTTCAAATTACACAAGAACCTAGAGCACTTGAAGAAAAAATTTTAAAGAAAGCATAACATGTTTTAACAGTTTGATTATTCGAAAGCATTCACATCAGCCGGAAGATCAGTTCTTTCATAATGGATTTTCTCAAGTTACATATCTACTTCTTCCTTTGGTTTCTTGATTTTATACATATGCTATGGTGCTGACACGGGCAGCTCCTGGAAATAGTGATATTCAAGAGGATAATCACCCAATTACCTAAAGATATTTCCTGGGCAATTAATCAAGAGAAATAATTTCTGACGTTCTATTGAATTTAATGCACTGTCTTACATTCTAAATAGTCAGCAAATATCTAAATTATGAAGTATGAATAGGAACTTTTCTGAGGGCTGTGAACTTGAAGTCTTAGCCTCACTGTTCTTTCTGAAACTCAGTCCAACTTTATTAAATACAGAACTTCCAATTAAAAAATGGAACCACGTAATAGCCAAAGTGCCTTCAGAAGATCAGCATTAGGGCCATTGTGTTTGATTTATTCTGCACAGTGATGAATAATCATATATCATAGAATAGCAAAAAGTTGAGCGAGTAAAACAATAGCAAGGGCTTTTAAGTGTTGTTTTATCCTAAGAATTTTGGGTTTGCATATATCATTTTCAGGTTTCTGCTAACACTACAAGCAAAAGCCTACAAAGGAGAATTAATTATTTGCATGAAGTCTGATTTCTACAAGGCACTTTACAGTATTTGAATGAAAGGAAAGTATAAAAGAAAATCATCAAAGCGATCAAATAAATTAAATTGCTAATTTCATATCCCTCTTAGTTAGAAACAATGAATGCTGTTAAAGAGTGGAATAGAAGTAAAATTGCAAATTTAAGGTTTATAATTTGGGGAATATTTTTCATTCAGCTCAAAAGGGATAAACGGGTCATTAAGCCCTGCCATCAAAGTTGAGACTTTAATTTTTTTTTTTGGTTTTTTGGTTTTTTGGTTTCTTTCACAAACAAGCAATGAAACTGCTTAAAGGGCAGTTCCACCAAGCAGCCAAGCACTGTGCTGCTTAAAAATGAAACTGAGGGGTGCCTGGGTGGCTCAGTCATTAAATGTCTGCCTTCGGCTCAGGTCATGCAGGATCCCAGGGTCCTGGGATGGAGCCCCACATCGGGCTCCCTGCTGGGCGGGAAGCCTGCTTCTCCCTCTCCCACTGCCCCTGCTTGTTTTCCCTCTCTCGCTGTGCCTCTCTCTGTCAAATAAATAAATAAAATCTTAAAAAAAAAAATGAAACTGAAATCTGACTCAAAGCAAATCAAAAGGGAGGTACTTGAACAGAGCACCCAAGTTTGGGGCTACAGTGAGCTGGGGTCTCACTCTTGCTTAGTTTCCACGACTACTGTAACAAATTATCACAAATTTCGTGGATTAAAATGACACAAATTTATTACCTTACCTTTCTGGAGGTAAGAAGTCTCAGCCTAAAATCAAGGTGTTGGTGGGGCTGCGTTCCTTCTGGAGGCTGTAGAGGAGAATCCATTTCCTTCTTCTTCCACCTGCCAGAGGTTGCCCACATATGTGGGTGCATTACTCCAACCTCTGCTTCTGCCATCACATCTTGCTCTCCTGCCCCCTCTTTCACTTATAACGATCCCTATGATTACACTGGGCCCACCTGGAGAATCCAAGATAATCTCTCCATTTCAAAATCAGTAATTTAGGGGTGCCTGGGTGGCACAGTCAGTTAGGCATCTGACTCTGGGTTTCGGCTCAGGTGGTGATCTCAGGATCCTGAGATCTAGCCCCACAACAGGCTCCATGCTGAGCACCGAGTCTGCTTGAGATTCTCTTCCCTCTCCCTCTACCTCTCCCCCACCCCCAACACTTGTGCGTACGCTCTCTCTCTCTCTCTCAAATAAATAAATAAATCTTTTTAAAAAATAAAATCCTTAACTTAATCACATCCCTTTGCCCAACACTTTTTGCCATGTAACGTCACATTCATGAATTCTGGGGACTAGGCATGGAGGTCTTGGCGGGGGGGAGGGGTGTCATTATTCTGCTGACCACACCTGGAGAGTACCTGCTGGCTAGCAGCTGGGAGGGTGAACCGGAAGGGGCAGCCCCACTGGGTAATCTGCGCTCCGGGACCATGTCGGAGCAAGGGATGCCTTAATGTTTTCCATTGACCAAATGATATGGGCAATGTGAATGAGAGAGGAAGGATATTCAGGCAGTGTGAGGAGCAGCCATGCCTCAGAGGAGGGAAACCAAATGAAGCCATCTCTCAGGCAACTAGGGAAAAAGCAAGCAATGAGCTAGATCGGTGCTCAGCAGTCTGAGAAGTGGGGCTGATCCACAGACTGCTTGCTACTGGTCTACAATGTTGTAAAAGTACAGAAATTGAAAGTAAGCTTTTAGAAAATTGTATAGCAGTTTGACAGAGTAACTTAATGTCTGTAGAATGTGGTCATTTAAAACATGTGTTTGTATTTTCTATGTCTTTCTTTCATTTTGTATGTCTTTTTTCTTACATTTTATTTTACTAGCAATTCATTTTTATTGTATATTTTCAAAACCCTCCATCCTCAGCAGATTGGAAATAATTGGAAACTATTGTTCCCTTTCCCTTCCTTTCCCACACCCCCAAATCCTGGTTCTTCACCACGGATAGCTTTTCAAGAAGCCCTGTGCGAGGGGAGAGTGCATGACTCACAGAAGGGAATTCTAGGTGAGAGGCCCCTAGAAATATCCAAGGAGCTAGAATCAACTAAACACATGCCAGGCCCAGGAAATTCCACACCAACTCATGACACTCTCAACTCATTATGAACTTTCCTGGCCCCCTCCCCCTCTTCACTCCCCATGCACCAACCCCAGAGGTTGGGCTAGCTAGGAGAAAGCACCAAGCCTGGAAAAGGGGAAGAAGCCTGCCATACCCTCTTGCTCCACCACAGCCTTTAGGGAAGGTGTTAGGGGAGGGCTCAACTTGAAATCAAGCTTGGATTACTGATTATTACAAGGGGCTAGACACTTTAATTACTGAATTGAGAATGTACTTTGTGGTTTAAAATGAATATAGGACTATTTTCGTTGTATAAAAGTGAACGGAAAATTCATGATGACTGTCCAAGTTCTTATCCAAGGCCAGAACAAGAACAAGCCCCACAGAACCATTGTAAAGGGAAAGCTGACAATAATAGAAGTCACTTTATGGTTTTGTCCCTTGAGTCATAATTGTTCAACCTAATAATTATGTAATTCTTAGCTATAGGACAAGTCTTAATACAGAGCCACCATTGTAATGATTTAAGGCAGGGTTTCTCAACCTCAGCAATATTGCCTATTGAGCTGGATAAATTTTTTGTTGGGAGGCGGGAGGGATGTCCTGTGCATTATGGGATTTTTAGCGGCATCCCTCACCTTTAACCCCAGCACTCCCACCCCCAGTTGTGACAACCAAAAATGTCTCCAGATACTGCCAAATGTCTGCTGGGTGGGCAAAAGTGCCCCAGCTGAGAGCCACTGATGTAAGGGAAGCAATAAGATTTTTTCCCTCCCCTATCCAATAATTACCTTTCTACCAAGATCCAAAGCACCTGAAATTCCATCCTTCGACACACTTGCCTACGCTCACTACTGAGATACTCACTGTCCAGCTTGTGGTTCATTCAAAGACAGAGGCTCCAGTGCTTCATGCCAAGCTTTAGGGCTGCATCAGGCTGAAAGTCATGGCACCCAGGGTTCCGTCACCCTAGTGGCACTCCGTGGCCACTTTCCTCTGAGGTGCCAAGACTTCCCCAATGTGCCACTGCCCCCAGGATTACAACTTTTGCTTCTAGCCCTCCGAGCACCAATCTGACCCCAATATTTGCAGGGGCCAGGCAAGAGTAAAATGGAGACTTATGTCTCAGACATCCAAATATTTCCAAAGTTACAAAACAAACCAACAAACTATTAAATGAGTCCTATTGTTCTATGCTAAGACATATATCTTCATAATTTCCTAGAAGGTTACATTTAAGTTAAGAATTCCTGGATTCCTCAGAGTCCCATGCTGGAGCATGGTGGCCTAGTCATAACTGGTCCCTGTCTCACACCCCGAGGTGTATCGCACACCGTGAGGGGCCTCACATGCACCTGTGTGGACTCTCCAGCCTGCAGAACCAAGCTGTGTCCACACCCTTGCAAATACCACCCTTTGGCTGCTTTTTGGGCCTACAGGTGTTTAACTGATGGCACAAAAGGATGGACCTGAAGAGGCTCCAGACAGCAAGGCTGTGTGGACTGAGACTTTTGGGTTATAGGCACCCAGAATGTAGCCTGCAGAAGAGGACTCAGGGTCCAGGTGGGCATATACCCTTAGCTCCCCCAGACTCTTTGTCCTGGCAAAGTTAAGAGTAACTGAACAAGTGACAGAGCAGGGTCCTGTAAAGCATGGGGCCCAAAGCAGAGGCCTCTCTTACCTGGGTCTGAGGGCAATCTTGAGATAAGATCCTCAGACCCTGCTCAGACTACTGCCTTAGTACACAATAATAAACTTGTTTTTTATGCTAACTCAATTGAGAGTTATACTACACATACTAATTAAATATAACTGCTGTGTGGAAGCCAAGAGAAAGGGCCATCAAAACATTGCTAAGCTAATAAATAAAATCAGTATTTCCTAAGGTTTTATAAAAAATATTAACAGTTCTATGAAAAAAATGTATTCCATAATGAAGTGTTTGAAATATTTTTAAAGCAAACCTTTTTCTTTAATGTAGAACTTCTCAGAACCTTCAGTATGAGAATTTGGTCTGGGAGCCTCCAGACAGGCCAATAAAATAGACAATATTCCCCAAATGTGCATGGGTGTGAGTGTGTGTGTTTGTGTGTGTGTGCATGCGCACATGCCTGCACACACATGCGTATTTCTTTTTTTTTTCTTTTTTAAAGATTTTATTTATTTATTTGAGAGAGAGAGAATGAGAGAGAGCACATGAGAGGGGGAGGGTCAGAGGGAGAAGCAGACTCCCTGCCGAGCAGGGAGCCCGATGCGGGACTTGATCCAGGGACTCCAGGATCATGACCTGAGCCGAAGGCAGTCGCTTAACCAACTGAGCCACCCAGGCGCCCCGCATATTTCTTTTAACACAAGAATTCTGAAAATGCTATCAATCAAATAAAACAAAACCCTGTATCAGTCAGAGTTCTTGAGTGCAAGTGACAGAAACTACTCATTCTAGTTCAAGAAACAAAGAAATTACATGGAAGATTACCAGGAGAGTCTTCACGGACCATGCTGGAAAAGCAAGCAGTCTAAGCAGTAGAAACCACCACAGGAAGACGCCAATCCTTACTGCTAACAGTGAAATAAATTAATCCCCAATCATCTTCAGTTCCTATTTCATAGGGAAATTCTCACAAATAATAAGTGAGGACACAAAACCAAGATCAAAAGAATATGATCCTAATTCTATCAAAAAGAAAGAAAGAGCAATGTACAGAAACAGTCCTAGAAGAAAATATAACAAAATGTTAACTGTTTTTTCTGAGTGATAGAGTTACAGATAATTTTTATTTTATTTATGTACATAAATCACATTCGTAATTATAAAAATAAATTTTTTAAAATTACTTTTTCCAAGTCTAAAGAAAAATTGTTTTTAATGCCAAAATTTTTTGACAAAGTTCATGTTCACAGTTTTCAAATCCTTCCTGAGTTCATAAATGTTGATAATGAGTTTTTCTAATTATTAGATGATCATTTAAGTTCCATATTATCTGAGGATTTCGGATGCAATAAACATTTTTAAAGCTCTTTCTTGCCTTTTACATGAGCATCTAGGACATTATATAGAAATCACAATTTCAGTAAATTATTGGTATTAGTGTGTAAAATCCCTGTTGTCAGTAATTAGTATGGACACCACTGGTTGATGTTTCTGGGGGGATCTTGTAAGAAGAAACTCTAGGTAATGCTTGCATATAACTTCAGATAAGACCACTTCACAGATACCTTCACTTTTTCCAAACAAAGTTAGCTCTTTATTAAAATAGCAACATAAATATTAATAAATTTATTCTTTATTAAAAGGAAATCAGGATTCACAAAAACAAAACCTCACAACACTATCCTAAATAACACCAGTCAAAAATGAAATAAAAACAGCAACTGTAATCCATTATTTTAAAATAGCAACAATTAAGAGACTACATACCAAAACTTTTGAGATGCAGTCAAAGCTGTTCTCACAGGTAAATTTATAGCCTTATGTGTCCTATTATTAAATAAGAAAGAAATAAAAATAAATGAACTAAGTCATCAATTACAAAGAAACATTCAGAAAACAAAATAAACTTAAGAAAAGAGTAAAGAAGGAATAAAGAGTAAAAGTTACATTAGTGATGTAAAAAATAGACAAAATAGAATTTATGAAATAGCTAAGTGTTGTTCTTTTAAAAGACTGGCAAGTCTAATAAAAGAAAGAAAAATGCAACCAAAAAATTAGAAATGAGAAAGGAGCTATAACTATAAATATAGAGAAAAATATTTTTAATTATAAGATGATTATATGTAAAAGTCTGCTAATACATTTTTAAATTCTATGAAAATGCATGATTTTCTTTTAAAATATTATCTTTTAAATTGATACCCAAGAAACAGTAGTTAACCTGTCTAGGCCAAAGTCATGGAAGAAAACTTTAATGTTTTCAGAAATTAATCCCCCACTCACCTACCCTGAAAAAAAGCTTGGAGCCTAAACAGTGCTATGAGTGAGTTCCTCCAAATCCTCAAAAAAGCTATTCCTATACTCTATACTAATCTAGAACATAGAACATGATTTTTTGAAGATGATAAAAATAGAATTAAAAAATGTAAAACTACCATCCAATCTTATTCATGAATATAAATGCAATTATCCTACATAAAATGTAAGGAGCTGAATTCAACATTATTATATTATACTGAAAGAGGAAGAGACCCACCATAATGAAATAGGATGTATCTCATGCAGAAATAATCTAACATTGAGAAATCTATTAATATGATCTGTTGTAATAATAGGTCAAGGAAGTAAAACCATAAAATCATCTCTAGTTTCCCAGATATGTTTAATATACTTCAACAACTTCCAGTAAAATGCTTAATATATGTGAACCAGGAAACCACTTCCTTAACCAGATAGAGACCTCTATTTCGGTCCAACAGCTAACATTAAAAGCTGATGAAATATTAATGACATTCCCCAAAAGTCAGGAATAAGAGCAAAATTAATACCATCACTTATTTAATATATGAGGTATAAATATTGTAAAGGAAAAGAGAAAATTATCATTAATTACACTTCAAATGATTGTCTACTTAGAAGAAGAGAATCAACTAGGAGGATTAATGGAGGAGTTCAGAAAAGTTACCAAAAATCAATAGCTTGAGCCTACAAGGAGCAACTAGTTATAAAACATAATGAGAAAATGATCCCAACAAAGATATGGCAATATCTAATAATATAATTAACAAGAAATATGCAGGACCCACAAATTTACTGAGGAATATACAGGAAGCCTTCAACAACCTTGACATGTGACAAGTTCTTGAATGGGAAAATTAATATTACAAAGATGGCAACTCTCCTCCAATTAACTTATAACATTGAAGCAATTCTAAACAAAATGCCAATAGAATTTCTTTTGGAGTTTGACTGAAATATAACTAAAGTTTATCTGAAAGAATAAACGCAAATACAGCTGAAAATATTTTGAAAAAGAAGAATAATGTTTGCCCCAGAGTAACGTTTGCCCCATTAAAAAGTTAACCACATAATAAGGCAAATTATAAAATGACAGTAATTAAAACAGCATGGTTCAGGAATAGAGAAGGATACCAACCAACCAACAGACAATAAATCCAGAAAGCACTCCAAGTATATGTAAAAATTTAATATTTGGTAATGTGGTTTAAAACAGTGGAAGAGGGAGTTTTCAATAAATGATGATGCAACAACTAAATAAATATTTAGAGCCTTAATCACATCTATATCAAAAATAAATTCCATTTGGAGTAAAGATTTAAATCTTAAAAAATTAAAAGAAAAGAAAACACAAACAAATATTTATATAACATTGAGATGGAGAAGACTTTTCTAAACATATTACCAAAAGCAGAAATCATGGAAGAGATTTATCTAAATGTAAAATGTAATATTTCTATATATCAAAGACATCATGAATTAAATTTGTACATATATGACAAGGGGCAAAATGTCTGCAGCATATAGAACAAATGGTTGATGGGTTTAATATATAAAGAGCTCTTATAAATCAATAAAAAGTGAACTCCCAACAGAAAATTAGCAAATGTGTTTATTCATTCCTTCAACAGGTATTTATTGTGCATCTAATATGTGCCAAGTATTGTGCTAGGGGCTAGAAATACAATGTTAAAGAATCTAGACATCCAGACACAGTCTCTTCCCTCATTCATTCCAGTATGAGAAACAGACATACATATAAAAAGTAAATAAACAAATAAATAAAGTTACAAATTGAGATAAAGGATTGAGTAATGAAGAAAACAAAGAACCGAGATAGCAAATGGGAAAAGAGTGGTGAGGACTACTTTCAATCAATGCTCTGGGCAGGCCTTTCTCAAGATGTATTTAAGCCTTATATAAAGGATAGCCAAGGAGAGCAGATTAAGCAGAGATAACATTTACTAAGCCCCTGAGGTACAGAAAAGATCTCGGCATGTTGGAGGAACCAGTGTGGCTGCATCACAGTGAGCAATAAAGAGGTGAACTTGGATGGGGATGGAGAGAACAAGAAGCATCAGTTTGTACAGGACTGTGTAAGCCATGTGGGGGTGTTAGATTTTATCCTATGAGCAACAAGTTACTCATTTCCATTTACAGTCGTTGTTGCCACTGTATCAGGAATGTACAGAAGTGGGTCATGGGTCAAGAGTAGAAGCAGAGAGAATAGGTAGGACTGGCTGTCACAGTAATCAAGTGAGAAAAAATACTCATCAGGATTAAGTGATAGCATTGGAAATGGAAAGAAGCAGACAGATTAAAGGTATATTTTGGAGATAAAACTAATAGATTATGCTGGTCTATTTGATGTAAAAAAAAGAGGTCATCAAAAGAATCAAGGATGACTCTTAGGTTTCTAGCTTGAACAACTGGTAGGATGGTGGTGCTATTTACTGTAATAGAGAAGGGGGGAAACAGCTTTGGGATAAGAATGAGGAATTAGATTTGGGACATGTTAAGTTTGAAAGATCTGACTCATCCAAACGAGGATATTAAGCAAGCAATTAGATATGTGGGTCTAGAACTTAAAGGTCAAGGAAGGAAACAAATTTGAAACCCTTCAGCATAAAGATGGTACTTAAATCCATGGAAACTGATAAGAAGTACCTGGAAAAAAAAGGGGGGGACCTGAGTAGAGGTGAGAAATCTCAACTTCTCAAAGATAGGCAGAAGGAGTCTAACACTGATCAGTGGAGGAGGAGGAAGACCAGGACAGAACAGTGTCTTGGATATGAAGGGAGAACATTTAAAGAAGCAGAGAGTGGTCAAGGTGAGGACAGAAAAGTATCCTCTTGGATAGGGTAATATGAAAGTGACTGGTGACCTTAACAAGGACACTTGCAATGCTGGTGGTGGCGGGGGAGTCACATTGTGGACTGAAAAGTAATTGGAAGATTAGAAAATTAAGACAATATATAACTCCAAAGAAAAGTTTAGTTATGAAGGAGAGCTGAGAAATGGCTAACAGATGGGAAAGATGTGGTTTAGATGGGGGGATACTGGAACATGTCCGCAGGCTGATGAGAATGATCCATTCAAGACAGAGATTGATGATGCAGACAAGAGAAAGGGGAAAATCTAAGGAGAAAAATGTCCCCAGAAAGGCGACAGGAAATGGGATCCAGAGCACAAGAGGGGCTGGCCTTTGAAACTTCCTCCATAGTCACCAAAATGAAGGAGATGGTTACCAAGGTAGCTGGGTTGGGGGTGAGAGGACGGAGGGGGTGTGTGTGTCTGATGGTGGGAAGATGAAGAAGTTTTTATGTAATATCTTCTATTTTCCAAGGGAAATTTAATGTAAATAGGCAGGAGGGGATCAGAAAAATATGAGGAGAGATGAAAAGGTTTATCAGTTTTAGTGGGAATCTGAGGCTCCCTAGGAACAATAGCACCAATTTGAGGTTGGAAATAACAAGTTAGAAGTGAAACTAATTGACTGCACTGTGTGATTTTCTTGAGGAAAATGTTCAGTTGTCCCAATCAAGCCCATGGAAGGCAGATAGTAAAGTTGATCCAGAGTTGGGATTTTAGCAGGCAAGTAAATTGGAAGAAATTGAGGTTCAAGACTGCTGAGAGCACTGTATTTCAAGGAGGATGATTACAATGATGGACCGTGGCATCTAGGCTAGACAAGGAAGGAAGTGAATCTAAAACAGGGGCTGATAGTGGGGAAAATGAGGTTAATGAATTAGCTGTCAGTAAATGAGGGATCCAGAAGGATAGGAAGATGGTGATTGGAGTGGAATGTCTGATAAGGTGTTATCTCTGGTCCTTCTAGAAGCAGACACCAAGGCAGAGTTCAACTAGCAAGAGTTTTATTGAGGGAACATCTGTTAAGGAAAAAGGTAAGGGAACAGAAGCAGGGAGGGGGAGGCCTTCACACCATAATGCAAGTCTGACACTACAAAAGGACAGGGGGGTTAAGCAAGAAGAGCCTTAGACTGCATGCAGCACAGTTCTAAGAAAGTTTCAGCCAGGCTGCTGAGGAGTCCCCACGACAAAGTCGCTCCTTAGAGGAGTCCGGCCTGTCACGTGAACGGGCCATCACTAATACCCACACTGTGCTCAGTTAGGGGCTGGGAGTGGCCCAGGAGAAGCATGGCTTCAGTGCAAAATGGAGCGGATCCCCTGGGATGGCAATCTAGAACCATGGGGGCAAGGACTGATTCCGAAGGGAAGAAATGGTCATTGGAGATGAAGTTACAAAGAGGACACTGGATGTTGGAGTTCAAGTTCAACCGCAGTTATGCATTACACACTCCAGATTGTGTTGATGACCCCGTAGTCACTGGGGATTTGTACACTAAAACAATCTTCTGGCAGATGGGGGGGTGGAGTGGGTAACTAGCTTGCTGATGATAAGGATTTGCGGTGAAGAAGACTAAAGCGGTAGCTAGTCTTCGAAGAACTGATGAAAGAAACTGCCTAGGAAGTTGATAAATTACCAAGAGGGTAAGAGGATGCTACTGTCCAGTGACAAGATTCTCAAAAAAGCCGGGGTTTGGGCAGGCAAGATGAGGAAGGAATGCTCCGAGAGCAGCAACGACTAGCAAGGAGGCCGTCCTCCCGCCCCGCCGGCCCTAAGGCACACGGTCCTCCCGAGGGGCTGCGTGGGCAAGAATTCTGGGGTGCACGAGGTTCGAGGACAGCGAGGGGGAAAGGGAGGTGTGCGAACAGCCGAGCGCCCGGGGAGTTCGCTGCGGTCGGAGTGGACTTCCCAGAGCCCGGGAGGGGCTGGAGGGCGGGCGGGGAAGAAGGCGGGCCGCGGCGGGGCGCCTGAGGTACTCGGGCTGTGCGGAGCGCTGGCGTAGTCCCGCCGGTGGCCGGGCGGCGGCGCTCACGGCGGCGCGGGCTTCCCGAGGCCGCGGGCGGCGTGCTGGCGCTCCCGGGCGGCGCCGCCGCGGAGCTTGGCGCGGCAGCTGGCGGCGGCCTGGCGCGTGGTGACGGCGCCCGCGGGCGGGCAGCGGCTCCCCGGGGCGGCCGGGCGCAGGGCGGCGGCGCTGCGGGGCGACGGCTTCCCGAGGCTTCGGCCCGCACGGGCGGCAGCGGTCCCCATGGAGAAAGACAAAGACACGCCGGTTAGAAACGGGACCCACGCGCCGGCTCCTCCCAGCTAATCCGGGAGCCGCGAACCCAAACTTAGCGCGACGCCTTTTCCGCCCAACAGGTTGTCCCAGACACCGGAGAGAAACCTGTGTCGGTCAGAGGAAACCAGCATCCAGCTGAAGTCTCATCCAGGGGTTAGCAACGTAAGGAAACGTATCAAAACCCTTAAGGTTTTTTCATACTTTGACCTAGCAATTCTAGTTTTAGAATTTTCCCCTAAGGAATAATTATGAATACATACAAAATTTCCATAAAGGGTGTTCAGTGTAGTATCTATAACAGAAAAAAACAACAAAAACAAAAGGCAAAGAAAATTTAAAAAGAAATAAAGAAAAACTGGAAATAGTAAGATGTCGGTTCGATTACGGTCTTTTTCTTATAGTGGATATTAGCCTGCTATTAAAAATCAGTTTTCATCCCCATTTGTAGTGTGTGTGGAGGGGTGTATACTTATGTGCGTACATACACACACAACACGCCACAGATGTGTAAAATAATGGAGAGAAACACCCCAAAATGTTACAGGGTCATCTCCAGGTGATGAGGCCGCAGGTAATCTTGAGATATTTCCCAAATTGTATACAATAAGCACATTTTATTTTTATAATAAAAAACACAAGTTAACTTAAAAATTTACTCCATTCTTCCGTACCCATTCTAACTTTATCCCAATTCAAATTTATGAAAATAATATTGTTTAGTAAACTGGTGGACATCAGATTTTAAGAATGAATGGATGGTCCCCAGAAATACTTTACCTTTCAGAAAGGTTCTGAGTAAATCAGAGTATTACAAAGTAGTTTATCCCTGGGGCGCCTGGGTGGCTCAGTCCTTTAAGCATCTGCCTTTGGCTCAGGTCATGATCCCAGAGTCCTGGGATCGAGCCCCACGTTGGGCTCCCTGCTCAGCAGGAACCTGCTTCTCCCTCTCCTCCCTGCTTGTGTGCTCTCTCGCTATCTCTGTCACTGTCTGTCACTATCTGTGTTAATTAACTGCTCCTGAACAGAAAGAAGGCTGTCTGAGCTTTTTATAAATCATTCTCTCTCCAAAAACCTTATTTGCCACCAAATGAGTTCTAACATAAACAGGATTAAATACAGATAAAACAGAAGAGCATTTATTTTGGGTGCTGTAGTCCAACTTTCATTATCCACAGTGATTCAATTTAATTTGACAGTTTTGAGTATCTATTGTCTCAGACACTGTGCTTAGACACTAAGACCAAAGAAGATAACAGGGGGCTGCTACATTTGAGAAGCTCTATCTAGAAAATTACCTTCAGAGAATAACTCAGACCCTGGAGCTAATCTGAATCCCTGCATCACCCCTCAGTCCTGCCAAAGCTTTCCTTCTCACATTCTTTACATGAGCTTTCTAGTTTCCTGTCATCCCTTTGCTCAGTTTCATACATAGCATCCCATTGTCTCCACACTAGCTAAATTATTAGTTCTTAACCTTTCGGGGGAGTCAAAG
The DNA here is from genome assembly GCF_964656455.1 of Halichoerus grypus. NCBI lineage: Eukaryota > Metazoa > Chordata > Mammalia > Carnivora > Phocidae > Halichoerus > Halichoerus grypus. The sequence continues at coordinate 82,542,493 of NC_135723.1, forward strand.
ACCAGTCTGAGATTCTGATTCAAGATACAGACTTCTCCTCCAGAAACATGCACACAAATGCATACAACACATCTTTATTTCACTGCACTGGAAACTGATTTCCCGAACATAAGCAATATATTAAAAAAACTATTTATAAAGGATTATGCCTCCCCCACATTGTTATTTTTCATAAAAGAAAAATGATGGCTTCCTGAAGAAACTTAATTTAAAAACTTCTAACTGCTCAGTAGTAAATCTCAACAAGATTTGGCTTATTGAGATGAAATTACGATACGGTCTTTGACATAGCAACACATACATCTTCTTCGATAATCAATTGCAACTTTTTTCTCCATGGTAACAAGTACTGAAATCTTTGACTCACAAAGGTACACAGAACCAAAGCAGAATTCCACAGAATGCTTTGTCAGGTTGAGGCAGCCTCAGTACTGGGACACTAAATTCCTCCAAGACCTTCAAGCTAGAGTCAAGTAACATTATTTCCTCTGCTTTCACATTCAATTAAGACCTCTTGAAAGGCAGCAGACTTCTGTCTAGTAGAGAAAAACATCCTATTCTGTTCCTCTTTCTTGGTAATACCTCTTGGAAAGGTGGTGACAGCAGCTGATATAGACGGTAATGAGACACAGTGACGTGTGGCTCTCCTTCCCTCATCAAAGCAGGAAAGCCATGATGTGTACCTGACATGACGAGCACACATCTGCCCTCAGGGGGCTATCATTTTTTTCTTCCATTTGAATATTAGAGAATTGTTCTGAAAATGTTGACAGCCTTTCCAATTTCCAAAAAGTGTCCTAAAATGGAATTCTTCTTTGATGACATCAGGGAGCACATGAAAACGTGAAGCTTGATGCACTGAGAGGCATCAGTAATCTCATCCAGTTGCATGCTGAACAACCAAGTTTTTCTAATTCTGAAGTAAGTGATATTTGACAGAAACACTGCCTCAATTCTTTCATGAACCATGGTTTAAGAAACTTTGCACCAAACTACTTGACTCTCCACTCCCCTAACATACACTATTATTTCTCACCTCTATGCTTTTATTCTTAGCATTTCACCCATCAAAAAATGTTTTCTCCCTCATCTATTCAAACACTGCCCATCCCTCAAGACCCAGACCAAAGCCACTCCTAACAAGCTTTCCCTGAATATCTCAGTCTGAAATGATCTCTCCACTTTCTGAACTCCCACAACAGTAAGTGTTGTTCTGAGACCACCAGCTTCAAAAATGCACCATGATCTGTATTTTTACAAATACCAGAAAGAGCTGTGGCGATGTCTCCACTGTTTTCCTAAATCTGTTTTGCCACTCTTAAAAGAATAACTGATCCCTGGATGGATGAAAAGGGAAAGGCTGACAATGCTCATTGTTGCTGGAGTGACCAACTGACTCATCTCAATTTTTCCTTTCTGTACTCATTTTCATACAAAAAGTTTTGATTTGCCAAATGTGTATTTGTCATAGCTGCAATATCATTGTTGACTGTTGAATTCACCATCATCATACCTATAACCTCTGGGGTTTTCAATCATTGCCTCCCCATTCCATGGCCATCCTGCTATTCTAAGAATCCAGATGCTGCTACCATTTTCAAAATAACTTTACATTCTATGAGAAAGGTTTTAAGCAGAGCTTGAAATGAAGGTAAGCATGATTAGATGGAAAGGGCTGTAACTGACATCATCTGTTCAAATAAGATATAAACCTATATATATATATTCTAGAGCTGAACAGTAACTTGAAGATGATCTCTTTCAATAGATTCACATTGCAGATGGGAAACTGTGGGGAATGCGGTATTTTGGAGCAAAAAACCTGAAATTTGAAAAGAATCAGTCTCAAAAACAAAATGGTAACAAAATCATTCAGAGCCAAAAAGGACTGTCCTAATTAGCTCATGGATTCAACATTAAGGATAAATGAAATTAAAGAGTTAAAAGAACTGAAGAATAAGGAATGAAAATAACTCAAAATGTAAAAGATGGAATAGATCAGTTATCTAAAGAAATGGCCCAAAATACTGTCTTTGACGTTACAGGTATCAAGGTGACCTGAACTCAACACCACTTATACTTATCAATATTAGTTATTTAATTATTGTATGCCAGGCACTGGGCTATTTTACAGATATGAATGCCATTTTATTAAACTCTAATGGAAAAAAATGTGCTAAAGGAGATCATCTATAGTAACTATGTAAGAAAAAAATCAAGAAATCAAAAGCTGGCCATCTGTCTGCAGCCTAGTCTAGTAAAAAGGATACTCTGAGAATTGAGAACATCTGGTCTGAGTGGCAAATATATTCCTTGGGAAAGATGAATGCATTATACTACCAGAACTTGCTGATTTTGGTCACTGAGAGCTGATTCAATGCTCATCAAGCAACCTTCTGACTATAATTTAGTAAATTGTAGACTTGCCTATTTGGAGAAAATACACTGAGCCATAAAAATGAGAAACCAGTATGCCTGATACCTCTCATTGCAAATTTTAAAACTAGCATTGTGGAATTTACACACCAGTATCTAGGAGGTTGGTTAGTGACCCAGTTCTCTAGCACCCAGTCACCTTGCTAGATCAACCAGTAATCAAGGCCAGCCTTAGAAAGTAATGGCCAGGGCGCCTGGGTGGCTCAGATGGTTAAGCGTCTGCCTTCGGCTCAGGTCATGATCCCAGGGTCCTGGGATTGAGTCCCGCATCGGGCTCCCTGCTCCTTGGGAGCCTGCTTCTCCCTCTGCCTCTCTCTCTCTCTGTCTCTCATGAATAAATAAAAATAATTAAAAAAAAAAAAAAAAAAAAAAAAAGGAAAGTAATGGCCATGTCAGTTACCTGTGAGGCCTGGCAGGGAGGCTAGCCTGCCCTCCCTGTCTTGTTCACCATCTTCAAATTACAATGCCATGTGATTTCAAATACACATAAACACATACACGTGCACATGCATGCAGCACACACACACACACACACACACACAAGAACCAACTAGGAATGAAAATGATGGAAAAAGGAGGAAGAAAATACAGTGTTTCTCCAGGCTCCAGGGCACCACCTTGTGAATTTAGAGCTTAGTTTTTACAGCAGAGAAGGCTCAAGATTGGGTTGTTTTTTTTTTAAATGGCACCAATAAGCATTTGTTTCACTTGTTAAATTAGTCACCTACACCAAAAAAAAAAAATTCAAGTATAAGTAGAATTGGGACATACAAACTTACACCAAAGAATAGATATCAAAACATTTCCTGTGTTTCACATAATACATGGTTACTTAAGGGTTTTGTTTTTGTTTGGGGTGCTTTGTCAGTTTTTGTTCTCTGATAACATCTCCATAGGAGAGAGACCTATAAATATAGCAAGGTTCTAACATGACTTATCACAGTTTTTGACAAGACTAGTTCTCAAGTCTTAAACCAAGAATCCCAGAGTCAGAATGCAATAAGAACCAGTAGAACCCTGTGTCCAAGGTTGAGGATAACATACATAAAAGCTGCACTAAAGCTATAAGCCTCAAAGATACGATCTTATTTGTTCTACTACTGAATTTTAACTATTGTGAAAGTATTATGAAAATATACTTTTAGTATGATTAACTTTTTTCCAATCAGTAATGGAGTGATAATTAATACTATTTTCAAACAGAATTACTCAGTAAATACTGCTGTCTTAGGGAGAACACAGGATTACTGTCCATCTAAAGTAAAATTCAAATATAAATACTTAACCTCTATAAATCCTATCATGGACATTTGGCATGGGACATATTTTTTTAATGGATTTGCCTTTTGTGATATAGTTTGGTCCAAAAGATATAAAATCGTGCAGTTCTTTAGGCCCCATTAATCTCTGAAAAATAAAGCCATAATTGCAATGATACATATATGTTAGCCAAAATAAACCCAGAATGATCAAAATTAAGGACACATTTTTATACAGATGATCATGAGTCATGCTCCCTTTAATCAAGAAGATTAAAACACATAGTTACAATCTGTTTTGAGAAACAAATGAAAAATTATGTTATTTGCATATGAGGTTGGAGATTTAAAAATTTAGAAAATAGGGGAGCCTAACTGGCTCAGTCAGTAGAGCATGTGACTCTTGATCTCGGAGTTGTGAGTTCAAGCCCCATGTTGTGTGTAGAGATTACTTAAAAATAAAATCTTTAAAAAAAGGTATTAAAAAGTTATAAAATAGGGGCGCCTGGGTGGCTCAGTCGTTAAGTGTCTGCCTTCAGCTCAGGTCATGATCCCAGGGTCCTGGGATCGAGCCCCGCATCGGGCTCCCTGCTGGGCGGGAGGCCTGCTTCTCCCTCTCCCCCCTCCCCCTGCTTGTGTTCCCTCTCTTGCTGTGTCTCTCTCTGTCAAATAAATAAATGTTAAAAAAAAAGAATTTATAAAATAAACATTTGTGATTTGATATTTATAACATCATTGCTTTTGCTTTTCACTGGCACTGAGAAACTGTTTTGTACATACCAAACAGATTTTTACACAAGTCTAAAGGTAAATCATTTTCCTGAAAACTTTGCCTGTCATTTCTTTCTCAAATGGAAAAGCAAATATCCTAATCAGCTATTTTAAGTTACTAGCAATAATAATTATTATATATATTTCACTTATTTTTTTTAACTTCAACATTTATCATGAAATAAATCAATGACCATGATTCCTTTCTGAAAGTAATGTGAAATACTACATTATGGTCACATGAGGAATTCAATATATACTAGAAACAAAGAATAATTTAAGACTTGTCCATTCACATGAACAAAAACTGGTTGTTTAAATGACAGACAGTATAGTAAAATGAAAGTTCATGGACCAAAGAATACAAATATCTGGGTTCTACAGAATTCAGACATATGCTATGTGAGGGAAAAAAAAAAAGTAAAAAAAAAAAAGGTACAGAAGAGTGTATACAAACATGCTACCAGTTTCATCAAGGGGAATGTATATATTTATATGTTTATATATACATAGAACAGCTCTTGAAAGCCCCAGAAACTGGTAATTTGACTCTGGGGTAGAGAATGAGGGAATAGAGAGATGGGATAGGAAAAAAACTTACCTTTCACAGAACACCTCATCGTACTGTTTTATTTTTTTTACATGTATGGGTTATTACCTACTAAGATAATCTTTAAGAGATAGCTGGCCTCTATTCCCGACTTCTTTATTAACTACATGTGTGACCTGGTGCAATCACTTACCTCAACTTTCTCCACTTTAAAATGAGGTTCTACTAAATCTCTAGAGTCCCCATCTGCAATTCAATAGAATTATGCCTCAAAAGATGGCACATACAAAATGCCAATGGCTAAAAAAAAAATAATTGTAAGACCTTACTTTGCAGTGACTTATATAACACGATATTATAATTATTTGCATTTCTGCCTGCTCTGTTCCCATGAGGCTATAAGGGAAAAAAAAGCACCATAGCAAGAAAGTGAGTCTGGGAATAAAATTCATGTTTGGCAACTCAACAGTGTTTCTCTTCTTTGTTTCTGGTTAATCCTCCTTTTTTATATATCTAAACTATTGCTTCCAAAATACAGACTTCCAGAATATATTTTGATAAATGAATAAATACTAAAAATAATTGTAAAAGGGTAGAATTTTTGTAGCAGAGTTTAAAAAATGGATCCTGAGATAGGAAAAAAGGCTGAAAAATCACCCCCTATTCACATAAAATTAGCCTAAGAATCTCCTAAAATCATTCATAATCTTCACTAACACAAGATACTAAGAGAACCAGAGTAGCCAAGTGGAGAAAAATAGAAAGTTTAGGCCAAAGTAAAACATGAAGAGGACCCTGAAAAGAAAGAAACCCAAACTGACATCTGGAGAACGGAGAAGAGGAAGAGGCCTGGCGATCCATTTATTCATGATGCTGCAGAGAAAGACTGTTGGGCCTCAACGGGCTTAGAGTCTAATCTTGGGGACATTCTAGTTAAATAATAATGCAGTAATAACACAAAGGATGAGAGTGCAAAGTAAGTGGTAAGGTAAATGTCGTGAGTTCATCCGAGGAAGAGATCACCAGGGGTTGGAGCTATCAAGAACAGATTCATAAAAGAAACAGGATTTTGAAATCTGCGTGAGAAGCAAAATGGTGGTGGTAGCATGGGCAGAATAAAGTAAGCAAGGGAAGTCAGTGCTGGGAGTAGAATGATGGATTTAGTTTTAGTCACAGTCTGATTTTAAATAGTAACTTTGCAAAACCTGTTGGAAATTAATTTCAAATACTGGGTTGCCAAACTCCCTCCGCAGACTACTACAGAGGAGTGATGCCAGGCTCGTATGATGTCAAAAGTGACTGAACAGGCTCAAATACAAGATCAATATTCATCTAGATGTAACTTTTAATAGGGCAGGGCTCTGAGGTATGAGCAAATCATACAGGATGTTTGGCAAGCCTCTTCCAGTATTTTCTTGCAAGTACCTAGCATCATTTCCTATCACAACCTTCATACTCAGGAGTCAGCTCCACCCAAGATACACAAAACCAGGAAATCAAGAGGTGCCAGTTTTACTTTTCTATTGATTAAGGCTGTGAACTGGGTCTAGTTGATGTAATAGAGTGCTGTGGATTTTACTAAATGAGAAAGAATGTCAAAACAAAAAGCCACCCTCTATCTCTCAGTGATCTAGTAAAGCTAAAAGCATATTAAACCACTTAATAAATTTTGGCATAATACAGAATATAAATTCAAGGTATTCATTATCTTATGGATAAAAAATCTGTGGGTGTTATTGTAACATGATAAATTTTGTAAGAAATTCCTAAACAAAATTTCTAAAATGTTGGCATGGGGCAAGAAAGAATATCAACAAATATAAAGAAGGTTATTAAACAAATGAAGTCCTCAATGCAGAAAATATATATTCTAAAATTCTATTCCACTCTTCATTTTTGTTACAATCCTCCAAGTGCCTAAATACATAAATTACCTTTATTCAATAATGTCTTAGTGATTTACTGAGGTGAGAATGGGTATATAGAGGCTTGCCAGGAAAGAAAATATGTTTAAAAACAAATTTATTTAGAAAAGAAGATTTGAAACAAGTTTATGATTTAAAATAATTCTGTGCTACAGCAATGTGCCTTGTGTTATTTTGACATGGATATTAGGTTTATGCTAATGCCTATTATTAATTTAAAGTTCAAATAACAAGAAAAAGAAATTGTTTTCAAAGCACTAGAACAGAAAACTTTGAAGGTTTCTTTTCTCATTTAACTACAGATTATAAGACTATAATATAGCTGTCCTCTTCTAGTTCAAGTCTGTCAGCATTTCTATTACTGAATTCAGTTTTTAAGGGTCATAACTCATCCATAAAATTCACTCTATTAAAACTTGATACAGATCGTCTCCCAGGAATTCTTCCCTTTAAAGGCAGATTTGAAAAGTTAATCAACAGCTGGATAGCTCAAATGGTATACAGACCTGTGCTTTCAGTATTAAGTCACTCACTTCAATCCCAAGCAGGGCTGACTTCTTAAAACTCATTCTGCATACCCTCCTCAGTATCCATTGGCCTGGGCAGGGTAAACAGGCTGCTTCGTGTCAGTTTTGAGGGCACAAAAACCACCTGTGGAGAGCTCTAGTGGCTATCTAGATGGCAAGGTCTAAACCTTCATTCAGAAAGGAAGGAAAAGAAATTGGGAGAAACCAGTGAGGGCCACAGGAACATATATGACAATGCAGGACCTAATTTTTAACTGTTACCTTAAATATTCACCTATCCAAAAAGTGCAGCTTGGAAAAGTAAAATTAATATACTTCAATCATCTGTTCAAGGTTTAATAGCATATTTTCCCCCTTAGATTCTGGCTGTGGATACTAAGTTAAGTTTATCCTATGGATTATGTCAGATCCTATTAGTTTAGTGAGATGGCTTCCTCCTAGTTTTCAGAAATAGTTTCTGCCTTGATCAGAAGCATAGGGACTAGGGACACCTGGGTGGCAGTCAGTAAAGCGTCCAACTCTTGATTTTGGCTCAGGTCATGATATCAGGGTTGTGAGATCGAGCCCCGCATTGGGCTTTGCACTGGACATGGAACCTGCTTAAGATTCTTTCTCTCTCTCTCCTTCTGCCCCTCCCCGAGCCCCTTTTCTCTCTCCCCTTCTCGAAAGGAAGGAAGGAAGGAAGGAAGGAAGGAAGGAAGGAAGGAAGGAAGGAAGGAAGGAAGGAAGGAAGGAAGAGAAAGAAAGAAAGAAAGAAAGAAAGAAAGAAAGAAAGAAAGAAAGAAAGAAAGAAAGAAAGAAAGAAAGAAAGAAAGAAAAAGGAACTAAATCACAAACAAATCCTGGACATATCCAAGGTATAGGACTCAACAAGCAGATCTTGTTCTAGTAACACTAGTAGTTTTATTTTTAAAAATAAGGTATTTCCTTTCTAAAGTTAATCTTTCAAAATAGGTCTTACAGATTTCTGTAAAGCTCTCTAAACAAAACACAGGTTAGTTCACATTGCCTCACAGTATTACAATTTAATTATCCAGCACTTCTTAGAGTATTATCAAATATATGTTACATTATAGACTGTTCACATGGCAGCAGAAAGTAGCAGTGGGTGGGGCAGCCGGAGAATCAGTGCTAGCCAAACATCATTTCCCAAATGCAAAACTGAAATAGAAAGGCACTGACCTAAATTACACAATAAACCAGAAGAATGTGAGTAGTATGATATGCTGACTCTATTTATTCTTCTTTGTAACCTCTTCAAAACCTAGGGCTTAAAATACACATACACTAATGACTCATAAATCTCAGGCCTCTGGACAATCTCTCTCTTGCCCTCTAGTCTGTATCTACTGGTCCTACTAAGCATCTCCAATGAGATGTTCCATCAGCACCTCAAATTCAACACATCTAAACTTTAATTCAACATTTCCCCCCAGAAAAGTGTTCCTCCTCCTGTGTTTCTACCTTGAAGAATGGTGTAACCCACCTGCCCAACCAAAATTTTCAAACCTGGCAATCATATTCAATTCCTTATTCATCTCCACTGCCTGGAAAATTCCACTTCCAAAATAATTATAATATCCATACCTGTCTCCACAGTTTCATTGCCTTACCTAAATGTAGGCCCTTATCACTTCCTACTTAGATTTCTGAAACTGGCTTCTATTTGATTTCCCCACCACAAATCTTACTCTCCACCCCAATTCAGTCTCCTCAATGCTATCATATACCCCTGCTTCAAATCCTTCAACAGCTACCCCTAATCTTCAAAATTTGATTCAAACTACTTAGTTGGTACAAAAGATCTTTCTTTCTTGATTTGGCCATCACTTTGTCTCATATTCCTTCCCTTGGTCTACACGTGGTCTCATGTTTCTGTACCCACTTGGAAGTTTTTCTAACCTAACTCTTTCAAAACTGAATTCAAGAACAAATTTAAGAATTATGAAAAGCCTTCCCCAACCCCTCAGTGTGCTTTAATATTCCACTTCTGTGTATCCTTATAATATGTTCTTCTTCTACGATACTTGAGAAAAGGAACTGTTTCTTATCTCTGTAACCCTAGCACCTAACTCAGTGCCTCACACAAGGCAGGAGCTCAATATGCCTACTGAATGGATGAAACCAGTCAACCTACAAAACGCATCAAGTTCTTTGACTTTTGATACCAGAGCAGGCTTCACAGGGGCAAACAAAGTTTAATTTGCTTATTATCACTGATCTATCCCTACATAATATTTTTAAACCATTTATTTCAGCTTCTATTCAATAAAAGTTTGTTAAATTGAAATCTTCAATCTTTAAAAGGCAAATAAATAGCTCATTTCAAATACAACTAGTCCTACAGGTAATAAACACTTTAATTAACATGTGGTATAAAGGCTTGCATCACTCAAGAAGCTAAAAAGGAATCTGGGTTAACTTGACCTAGCAAATACCTGTTTGCCTGCATGTCTAGGGCACCACCTATCAATAATAGGTAAACAAATCTAGCTGCCACCACCCAATGGCCCCCAAATCAACTGCAGTCACATCAGCATCAGTGTGAGTGTGGGGTAATGTAACTGTTGACTCCCATCCTTGTGGAAATAAATGCAAAAGACAGAAGGGAGAAGCCCATTACTATTATAGAAGAGCCAGAACTACAGACCAAGGTCTCTGAGAATGTAGGAAGAGTCTAGGACCCTGTAACTTCTCTGCCTTTGCTATCTCCTGTCTGCCTATACTGATAAGCTACCATCCATCCACTCATTCAACATCTATTTTCAAAGCATAACTATGTCCCAAGCACTGTGCTAGGCACAGGGCCTACATAACTCTCCTCGTCTCTTACATAAATCTCTCCAGTGGGAAGACAGGCATTAAACAAATCAGTGGACAAATATAAGCATAATTACAAATTGTATTAGATGACAAGAAGGAAAGGAATATGAAACAGAACTACAAGGAAGACATACTTTAGGTTGTCTTTTTTTTTTTTTAAGATTTTATTTATTTATTTGAGATAGAGAGTGAGAGCCAAGAAAGAGAGGGAGAGGGAGAAGCAGGCTCCCCACTGAGCAGGGAGCCTGACGCAGGACTCGATCCCAGGAACCTGGGACCATGTCCTGGGATCATGACCTGAGCTGAAGGCAGATGCTTAACCGACTGAGCCACTCAGGTGACCCTAGGTTGTCTTTATTCAGAAGTGACAATTAAGCCAAGACATGAGAATAAGTCAGTCAAGTGATGAACAGACAGTAACAGCAGATCTGTGTTTTAGGAAGATAGTTCTGACAGCAGCATGGAAGGCAGATTAGAGAGGAGGTCAGTTACAAGACTAATGCAATAGTGTAGGTACAAGATAAGAGTCCAAATTAAACTACTAAACATGGAGATGGCAAGAGCCAAATGTAAAAAACATTCAAAGGCAGGATGGACAGGCATTGATCACTGATTAGACGAAGAGTATAAGAGAGAAAAAAAGAAGTCAAGGTATTTCCTATGATTCTAATTAGTCTAGGCAACTGGGAGGGCAGGAGTATGAATAACTGAGACAGGGAACACATAAAGAAGGAACAAGTTTAAAGTGAAGATAATATGTTTAGTTTACTGAGTTTTTGTTGCATTTAAGATCCTAGAGAAACATCCATCCAGAGATGTATGACATGCAACTTTGAAAACAAATGATCTTATAATCAGGAGAATAGCCAGGCTAGAAAATAGGTCTGAGGTCATCTTCACTGAAGTGATAACTGATACTTTGGAAGTGAAGGATCACTGAGACAGTATAAAAAAAAAGAAAAAAAGACTAAGGAAACTTCAATCCATATCTAAAGGCCTAGTAACAGTGGCAAGAGAGAAAGAATCAGAGTTCACAGGAGCATCCGTTCAGTAAATATTTATCAACATCCACCATGTTCCAGGTGCTATGATAGATGCTGGGGGCATAAAGAAAAGATAGAAGCCCTACCCTGAAGATGCTTATAGCCGAAGGAAGAGGCACAAATAGATCATTTCAATATAGTTATTGATGGGGCACTATAGAAACATACAAGGGGGAAACCTAGCCAAACCTAGGAAGTCAGGAAATACTCACTGAAGGACATAGTGTCTGATCTAAAGCTTCAAGATTTGGTAAAATCATGCAAAGAAAGTTGGTAAGGGCAAACCGATGAAATCAAGAGAACGTTCTAGACTTTTGGAATGCTAAGCAAGATAATGGATATAGAAAAGGACTGGAAGAAGCTGAGAGGCTAAAGTGATTTAAACTGGAAAATGTTATTCTTAGAAGAAAGTAAGATGGGAAAGTGAACAAGGGATTTTTGGTAAAAACTTTACAAAAGGTTTTGGGGGAAATGTTACAGAAGAGACTAGAAGAAGCTGCCAGGTTATATGAGGATGTGGGAAGAGAGATGGGTAAAGTAACTTGTATGAAGTTTACTAAACTTTATGTAATTGTACCCTTTAATCTCCTTTGAAAATTTCTGTAAAATAGAAAATACATGCATTATTTTCCAAAGAATCTTGGGCCCAATTTTTTTTGGATGCAATACCATGCTGAGACTAGCCCAAGGTGACCCAGTTATAAGTGACCATAAAAGTCTGGGAAAAGTAAATTTGTAAGCACTATTGGCCATGAAGAGGTCAAGAAGCCACAAGACTTAGCATTTATGTGGCCACTGATGCCCTTCAAGTAAACTTTTAATAGAAATGTAGGGGTAGAAAAAAATTGCCAATGGTTCACAAGTGAAGGGTTATAGGAATGACACCAAATTGTTCGTTCATTCAACAAGTGTTTATTGAATGCCTACTGTGTAGCAGGAAACATCCTAGGCCCTGAGCAATCAATGGTGATCAAGACACAGATCTAAGAGCTTTACAGTCTAAAGGAGAAAGAAGACAAGGAAATAGACAGTTACAGTGAAATTAGTGCTAAAACAGAGCAGTAAGAAAGCACATGGAAGCTTGACAGTGAAAGGAAGGAGGAACAGATGGCAGTAACTAGATAGAAGATAGTACGGAGGCAAAATTTACTTTCTGGCTGAAAGGAATTTGAGCATGTTTGTGAGCTGAGGGGGAGAAGCTTGTGGAAAGGAAGAAGATGGGGAGGGGGAAACAGAGGAGGGTTGTTGGAGGAAGGTCTTGGGGAAAAAGATCGGTGAGGGTGTAAGTGTTGGACTTGGAAAAGAAGAACAGTTCTTTCTGTAAAGAACCAAAGCAGGAAGAGAAGACAAAAAATAATTGTGATGCAGAAGGGGAACATAAAGAAATGTCCTCTACCTTTTGCCATGATACAGGCTACGGCGCTTATTAAGGAACCAAAAACACAGTTGGGGGTTTTAAGGATGGTGCAAAAGTTCTGAAGTAGGCAATGTGAGAATTAAACAAATGAACTAATTAATCAATTCCAATTCCTACGATTACACAAATGACAGAAGAAGCAATCAACGATTAGTTGCTGGCTTTTTGTTTAGATCTGGGAGTTGGAACAGCAAGTGAAATGTGAGCTGCACTTCAAAGAATTCGATAGGTATGAATTAAACTAAAGTAAACCTTTAAAGGAATTATCCAAAAAAATCAATAAACGTACACCCATACAGTGTGCAATTGATTATAGATTACTTACAGCTTATACAGCCAATACAGCACTCCCATGAGTTTGAATCTGTCACCATTCCTGAGCAGCAATGACAGAAGCTAAGAGGCTCACACACAGAAGGCCGACAACAGAAGCCAACAGAAACAAAGAAGAACTCACAGGTAGAGAAATTATATAGATCAGAAGATGAGGTAATGGTTAAGAAAAATTTAAAAGCTGAGATATAGTGTGGACTAATGATAAGCCTGAAGATAACTGATGTAATGTTCCTGCCTCCCCCTTTTCCTTCCCTCAACATTCTCTTAGCACCTGCTTTATGCCAGGTACACTGTGAGGCACAAAGAGAAGATACGATTCTTGCTTATAAACTCAAGAGTATGTTCATGTACCCACAGCCAATGTTTACAACAAAAGAATAAAACCGAAAGCTGCTTTGAGTTTTGCTACTCAAACTATACATGCTTCTATAAGACATTAACCACAAAGCAAAATTATATGAAAAGTTCAACAAATTCTTCAACAATCAGCAAAAGGTGCTATCAGAAATGGCAGATTAAAGACCCATAAAATAATATGTTCTAACTTAATAAACTGCTGTGTATCTTGGCTTTATCACGATGTTACATCTGACTTTTCATTAAACGGTTGGATTAATGCCAACAAAAAGGCAACGAACTGCAAATGACAAAGCAAGATAACCAGAAACTAAGTGCTAGAAAGTATTTCAGCAGCAAATTGATAACAATTTTAGTGATTCCTACAACAGTAATAATGCATATTTATTGAGCTCTTACTTGAGCGAGGCATTGTGCTAACTATATTATATACAATATATCACTAAATTTGTATAACTTCCCACAAAAAAAACTACCTATAAGGTAGTCTCTAATATTATCATTTTACAGACAAGAAAACTGAAGTTTAGAAAGATTAAGTAACTAGGGAATTAAGGAGCCAGACTTGAACTCAGATTTGCATGATTCTTAAAAATCCATGCCTTAATCACTGTATGATTCTGATTCCCCAAAGAATGGAATAGTGCCAGGCACATGATGGACACTCAGTAGTACGTGTCATTGAAGGAATGAACGAAAGGATATAAAACAGCTATTGCAAAGTGAACCCAAATATGGAAAATACAAGTGGAAAAGCAGAAGCAATACATTAAGGATTCACTAAATCACCAACTCAAACTGTGCAGCATAACTGGAGGTGGAGGTGTCTGGAAAGCGGCCGCAACTGACAGAATGGCCTAAAGTGCTGTTACAGGAGATGTAATGGTTCTTTCTGAGTGAAAACTTCAGGCTATATCAATCTGCAAAGCCAAAGATGGAAACACCACCAGTCAGTTCAGAAAAGGAACTGCAGACGCTGATCAGAAAACTCTTTCCCACATTTTCCCAGTATGGAAAGGACTGGTGCTGTATGACATACAAGTTAAACCCCCAGGTTACCTTTAATTCTATCACCTTTTTGGGGTTTTGGGTGGGTTTGTTTTTTTTTTTTCCAGAGCAAAATAGATTCACACCATGAATCTGGTACCTACCAACTCTTTTTTTTCTTAATTGTAGTATAATTAACATACAGTGTTCTATGTAGTTTCAGGTGTACAATATGACTCAATTCTATATATTATGCAGCACTCATCACAGTAAGTGTACTCTTAATCCCCTTTATCTAATTATATCACCATTAAAATGGAAGAAAATCATGTGTACTAGAAATATGATTACATTCTAGGACTATCCAGATCCCTCTCTTTTTTTTTTTTTTTTAAAAGATTTTATTTATTTATTTATTTGAGAGAGAGAATGAGATAGAGCATGAGAGGGGGGAGGGTCAGAGGGAGAAGCAGACTCCCTGCTGAGCAGGGAGCCGGATACAGGACTCGATCCCGGGACTCCAGGATCATGACCTGAGCCGAAGGCAGTTGCTTAACCAACTGAGCCACCCAGGCACCCTAGGACTATCCAGATCCCTCTTCTAAAAGATTCCCACCAAGATGCCTTTTATTGGGTCCACGGACATGTTTTATGTCACTGACTTCCACCAAGATCACCAATGACAGGAGTAAGGGACAGCACATATCCCAAGAGCAGCCAATCTATGAAGAGCAACTTATGGCCAACAACCTATAGGGGCCTGGCATGGGAGATCTGCCCAAGAAGAAATGTATCTAACTCAACCAATCAGATTTTCTCTTACAGGAGTCTGAACTCAGGCTACACAGAGGGAAAGTCAGCTGAAAAACAGAGAAGGCAGGCAGCAGAAGTAATGAGGCAGTTATAGCCATACAGAGAAGATACAGAATGAGGTGATTATTTTAAAAATAAAAAGTAAAAGCAGAATCTGCAAAGGGCCAATAGCAGCACGGAAGTAATACTTCTGCTGCTAAGAGGGCCACACCCAGTCACTAGAATTGCATTCATTTTTTTCCAGTTTCTATTAAGACCTAGTTGAAATCTGTATGGTGAAGCCAGTTTGTACATAAGGTCTGGCCACTTCAATCTCCCTTATTTCCCCACATAAAGCTATCTAATAAACTTCTCATTACTAGCTACAGACCAAGTAAAACTCTGTCTTGCCTGCAACCAAAAAAAAAAAAAAAAAAAGTGTTGTACAATATTTTTACATATGAGTGCACATGCACTCACACACCTGCAGTTAGATGACAAGGCAAACTGGGTGGTGGGTAGTAATTCAAGCATTGTGGGTCTTATTTCCATCTTGTAGCATCTGTGATTTGAAGACACGGTTACTTAGCTCTAGTTAACTGTTTTAGAAAAAAAGGGCCTTCAAAGAAACATCTTCAACCCTAAAATTTAACAATTCCTATCATTACAATTGTGCACTTAAGAGATTAAGAAGCGATCCAGGGAAGTTACAGGAAACAAAACCATCTCCTCCTCTTGTATGTGCAATGTTCTGTTTGTGTCCGAATTTTATGGCAAATAAGTGATTTTGTTCTCTCATATCACAAGAAACAACAGTTGGCTAGTCAAGATGGCCAAGCAAAGAAAGGACAAATTGGAAAAACATGAGAATGTTTTGAAAAAAGTTTAACTTGAGGATATACTGAAAATTACTCATAAATTTCACTAAGTGTGTTCTTGCCTATCTTTATGATAATCCCATTAGCGTATCTTATCACCTCGAAGCCTGTTCACTCAAAGGAAAGGAGAATGAAGCTCAGAAAGTCTCAACCATCTACAAATGCCCAACACATTTAATTCCAAGGAATTCTAAAAATATCTAATGATCAAAAGGCTTGAAAGTGACAAAGCCACTCCCCTAGAGAAACTTATACAAAACGCCCCTAACTTATATGTCAAAAATTCAAGAAAACTACATAAAAATCATTTCCCTAAAAGTATAATTTTTTTCATATAATCCAATCACTTGTGCACACAGTATTTTCCTAGTCTTCACTATTTTTTTCTTAGAAGAAAAGTATTCCTGACTTTTCCTTTCTATTCAAAATAAGTGCTACCAGTCACAACTAACAGGTATTTTGGGGTTCAGGTCTACCAAAGCACCAATCTATGCAAGAGTCTCAGCTACTTTAAAAAATACTTTTGCACAGCTTAGAAAGAAAGTCTGACTAAAAGCCACAGTTCCATTTCTCAGAGCTAATTTATTTTCAGGATAATCCCACAGATAGAAGAGATTAAAAACCAATATTCAAAACCTGAGTTGTAAAAACAGTTCCATGCACTTGGGGTTCATTTTGGTGTAATAACTTTTCCTTTGGACATAACATCATTACACACTCTTGTATTGAAAATGTTATGAGATTATATAAAGCAGGGACACCCAGATAGATTATATAAAGCAGGGACACCCAGATAGGTTGCAAGTTATTATTGCTCAAGCATTCAGGGTGAGGGTTTTTTTGGTTTATTTTGGTTGGGCTGTTTTTTCAAGCACATCATTCTATTCCTTAAACATTATAGTGTTTCGTGCGACAGGAATATGCTCCAGATACCTGGCACAAGTATTTGAGTATCAAAATCACTAAAAAGCCACACAACACAGGTGTTGGAAGCCCAGCACTTGATCTGAAGTTCAGAATATGAAGGTTCATCCAAACCTAGGGACAAAGGCTCTCTGATGTTGCAAATTATACAAGTCCTTAAATACTAAAATTTTGTTTGTTTTTTAAAGATTTTATTTATTTATTTGTTAGAGAGAGAGAGTGTGGGCGAGAGAGAGTGAGCGAGAGTACAAGCAGGGGTAGCTGCAGGCAGAGGGAGAAGCAGGCTCCCTGCTGAGCAAGGAGCCCGATGAGGGACTCGATCCCAGAGCACTGGGATCATGACCTGAGCTGAAGGCAGCCGCTTAACTGACTGAGCCACCCAGGCGTCCCAATACTAAAATTTTTATTATCTTATTGTTAAAAAAGCAAAATCAAGAACAGTCAGGTGTGTGGGTAAAACCTCTCAGCAGATAAGCTAACAGTACTTGGGCCTCAGCTGAAATCTGGAATACTGCCACTAATGACTACCAGTGGCAAGACTCTTGAAAAAGTACCATTTCTTATCTCTTCATGACACATTTACCAACGAAATTCCTGACCTGGCCCAAATCATGCTTTCCCTAAGAATCCACTAGTTCCATAACTGAAGCTTTCTTTCAAATAGTACTGCACATACACTTTTGTTTTATAGAAACATTTCAGCTATGTTACTCAGTTTATATTTGTTCCATGTCAATATTCTGCACATGACCAAAAATAAAATATTCGTGTGATAGGGAAGATACTAATGAGAATTTTAAGACAGAGGGGTTGTTCTGGGAAGTAACCATAAAAATAAAGCCTAACTCAAAATGAATGTGCTTACAACTACCTAATACCTTTTTCAAGATAAATGAAAAATGTGAGTAAGAATGGTAAACTAGTAATACCTGATCAGAAGAAAATTGACAGCAAATAATAAAACAGGTGTCTTCATTGCCCCAATTAAATACACAGCAGCAGTTAAAATCTGATGTGTAACAATAAAGTTCTCTCTTCTAATGCACCCCTTTCAATTAAACTTTAAGTGGTAATAAAAAAAATTACACATTTTAAAATGCCATGAAAATCACTTACAGTAACCATATCTAACATTTATTGTAACATGCCAAACACTATTCTAAATATTTTACATGTACTTTTCATTTTATCCTCAGAACCCTATGAGGTAAATATTATCCCCTTTCATAGGTGAGGTAACTAGGGCACAGAATGTTTAAGTAACTTGTACAGTCACACAGGAAATAATGTGTGGGTCAAAAATTTCACCAACTAGCTCCAGATCATTACACCAAGCTGCCAATAAGGTAATATAGCGAATGTGCTTTGCAAATGGTAAAATGTGCAAAAAAAAAAAAGTAACGTCCACTGATTAAGAGCACATGCTTTGTAGTCAGATCTAGTGTCAAGTCTCAATTCTGTAATTTACTAGCTAAGTGATCTTAAGTAAATCACTGAACTTCTCTAAGCTTCAACTTCCTATTCTATAAAACAGAGATAATGAAGTAACAGTTCTTATTGGCGGATTTTACTGGTGGATCTTCTCGGTAGACGAGGGGCATTATGCATGGAAAGGATTAGCAGAGAGCTTGGCATACAGTAAGCACTCCATGAATGTTCATTATTACTATCTAATACTAAGAGTTCTGTTTATTATGACAAACTCTCATTTTAGTACTGATTGCATTTTCTAAAGTAAGTAAAATCAACATGGAGGTAATAAAAGTTTATGAAATTAAGACCCAAAGTCTCAAAGTATACGACAGCACAATTTTAAGATGGAAAAGGCTATCATTTACTTTAATATCATTATCAAGTTTTTATTTGAAGTGCCTGGGTATACATGAAAATGTGCTAGGCACTAAACAAAATTATCAAGACACAGTCCCTGACTTCAAATACAATCAAGCAAATTAACTCTGCTGAGTGGACACAAACAGCAAAACCTCCAACTTTGGGCATTTTCCCAACCAGACACAACTATGGTCGTCATTAAGTTCCCCTCTGCTTGTGGTGTGGTAGTAGTGAATACATGCAGAAGAAGCAGTTCAAAAATAAATAATAAACCCCACAAATAGAATTTAGAGTGATAAAGATTCAGGAAGAAATGAGCTGACTTTCTACCCTCTTACCTTCTCAAAACATTTTGGCTATCTTGGTACTAATGATCTGTTAATTAACCAGAAGAGAAAAAAGGAAAGAGCCAGAAATTCAAAAGACAACTCAGGGTAAAATGGTACAGAAACAAATTCTAAGAGAGAGGAGGAATGAAGTTCAAAGTTAGAAAAGCCAAAATAACTGCAGGTGAGTAGCATTCTATCATGCGCCTAATGTCTTAGAAACCAAACAAGTAATAGCCATTCTTAAGATTGCTGATCCTTACTCCTTTCCAATCCTGAGGTTTCTGTTAGCTTTTTAAAGTCAGAGAAGAAGGAAAAAATAGCACAGGGTACAGAAGGATTTTGTCCAACAGAAGAGCCAACATCATACTGCCCATATCTTGGAGCTCAGCTTCTGATTGACTATGAGAGCCACAGCTAAATCATAATCCTGGTAATCTTCAGATTCCATTAAAAAGGTAGCTTCTAAAACTCCTAAGTACGGATGTAGAATATTTCCAGGAAACCTGGAAATCTAATTTCTAAAGTTTAAGAAGCATTTTTCAGTGGTCATGTTATTTGAAAAGATCTTTCGCAACTTCACAACAGGAAATGATACCCACTCATGCCTCTCTCTACCTCCATACCTTCTTGCCATAACACCTATTGAGAAACTCCTCTGTCCATACCCACAGTCTAAAACCATAGCAAAACCACAAAATTCCCTGCTACTGCATCCATAGGCTCTTTAAAGCAAACTGAGTAGAAGAGCCTATAGATCATAAAGCAGTATTACATATTCCTAAAAAAAAAAGGGGGGGGGGGGACTTTTCAATAATACCAGCAATCTGTGTCGACCAAAAACTTAGCTATCTACAAAAGTAGGCCAAAAATTAAGGATGGGTAATTTATATATTCTGCAAGAATATATATATTCTTCAAGAAGAAACTTTTCTTCCTGAAGTAGGGAGGAAAGAGGGGAAAAAAGAGAGACATGAACAAAACAACAACAAAAAAGGTTATTATGCATTCAAGGTATATCTCTAAGTTCTACTGAACACTTGCCCAGTGTCAGCCATGCAGCTCTCCCTTGCACTATCCAAACTTATGAAGTTGAAATGCAAGCCATACTTTTTATTGTTTCTCCTCTTCCACTGCACTTAGGTGTGGAAGGTATCTCAGGAAACAAGATGAGTTGAATTCTATAGGAAAACTTAATTGATCAAATAACAAAGGTAGATATAATTTGTAGCTCGAAATAGGTTTTAATATAAAACCTTAAGAGCCTCAGGCCTAAGCCCTCTGAGAAGACAGAGCTCATGAGTCAAAATAAAACCAAAAAGTAAGGATGAAGACCAGAAAGAAATAGGAATTTCTAGAAATAGAATTTCTAGTAACTTCTTACTTGTTCATCCTACCTTTCTAAACTTGTCCTGGTTTAGCCTCTAACTCTTGTCTGCCATAATCCATTAATTTGTCTACTATGATAAAATATTCCTACTCTCTCCAGGCAATTCTAAATTAGACAGACACATCCTGACATAGTGCTATTTTTTCCTCTATGACCCAGATGAAACCTTTTGACAGTCCTTGGGATCCTCAATACTGCCTTCTAAATTCCCACTCTGTGGCCCTAGAGTTATGACAGAGGAGACAAACTGTGAATGGTACTGTGGAAATACGTGAGCTGCAGTAAAGGAACTCTAGCAATTGGGCTCCCCTCCACCCACATCAGGCTATTTTTCTTTTTTTCCCTACAGTATTTAAAAAGTAAAGTAGAGAGCAAGAGGCTGACATGCAGATGAGAGGCTACAGCAAAGAGCCACCCCCAGCTTTTTAGGAATACTCGTATCTTTTCACTGGTTGTAGGCACTTAAGTCTGGAAAATATCTTTGGAATATGTCTTGTGTGTAAGAATGCATAAAAGATAACACCTTGCAAAAGTCAAACATACAGATTTAATAATGTGCAACTAATGAAGATGGTTTATAAATGAAATACCACCTACACATTTAGTTCCCTAAATATATTATGCTATTAATCATTAAAGTTAGATCTATAAGTACAAGTTTTCCATATGTGGAAAAGTAAATCTGTTTTTAAATTAAAGAGAAATTATCACTCTAATTCTTAAAAATAAAACTATCAGGGTAAAATTCAAGTGTAGCTGCTCATAGTCACTGAATAAACTTAAATTTGATAAAACATTTAAGTTTCAACCAATGCACCTTTGTTGAAGCACATTTAGCTGAAATAACTTTGAGTCTGGTTTATTTCCATCACATATAGTACATTTTTCCAACAAGAGCATGTACATTCAATATAGAACATTTCCAGCAACAGTTACAGTCTTTCTACTTTCCTTTCACAGTATATTTTAGTGCAAAGCACTGGGAAGGGTAAATGTTTTTCTAGCTATAGAAGCATTTTATTATGACCTTGTGGATCTTCAACATTTTAAAATTTTATACAAAAAGTATATAGATGGACAGGGTCCCTCCTAAGTACAGGTGTGAACCTATATAAAAACATGGTATATTCTCTGCTGTACCTTTTAAAATTATAATTTGAAAAAATTACTAAAAAATAAAATATTCCCTAAAAAGTACAAAATATTGATACACAAAAACCTGCCCAATATTTCATAAAGATAGATGTACTTCTGTTTTTCCTAAAATCTTGATTACAAAAATGGACAAGAATTCATTATTTTCCAAATTTTACAGTAGGAATCAAATATCATCTAAAGTAGTCATTTAAGATTTTACTTGGGAGACAAAATTCAGGGTTTCACTCCCATCTTCCTTTTTTAGCAATATTTAAAGAAACAAACTAATATCATAAGTCGTTGTGCATGGATTGTCTGCATCCATAAAATATCAGTAAGCTATTTACTACCTTCATATTAACATTAGTAAATGTGTAGTCTTAAAAAAAAAAAGAAACTGAAAAATTAAGTTGCATCTATTATTAAAGTGCTTTGTATAAAATTTAAAGAAAAAAAGGGGAATGTTTAATTTTCATAAAAACCTCAGATGTTTACAAATAAAAAGGGTAATGATCCATGGATGAAAATGAACTGGAACTTTCCTGCAGTATATATTTTAGAATGAAACTTTCAAACATTTAAGTGCTGGAGAACAAGTTAGAAATAAATGAATGTAAGAATAATTACAAATATTTAGTAGGCTAAATATTTATAATATGTTGATACTAATTTCTCTTTTGGTCCTAACATACACTCACTAGGAAATATATCTGTACAATCCAGATGAAAATTTTGCCAAATAAAGTGAAACAAAACTAAAATCACTAATATATAGTCTTTTTGTCAATTAAAAATCACCAGTGGTGATATATATTCTTCAGGTTGTTGATCGCTTTAATCAACAAATTGTTTGGAAAACAAACTTTGCAACGTTTTTGTAGAAACTGTAGACCAAATGCACAAGGTCAAGGGTGGTTAGCTGATGGACTGTGATGACAATAGGTAATGTCACAGCTACTTGAAAGTGCTGGGAGAGGCAGTGCCTTAGAAACAAGTGGTTAGATGGTTATTATTTTAGTCAGAAAACAGCAGTTACAGTCGAATATTTATGAAATTGTTTTTCCTTTTTTTTCTCATAGTACCATTTGAAGACGTTTAGTGGTTCTAACACCAATTTAAAGTCTTTCCACAAAAATGAACTCCAAACCTTTTCGTACATCACTTGAAGTTATCTGAGGAGAAATGGGAATAAATGAACACTTTTGAGTTTACCAATAAAACCTTGTTTTTAAAATTACACAATAGTAAATGACTTCTAAAGGATGGTTTCATCTCAAGTTTCCACACAAATAAAAAATGTGGGATACTCAAACCACAACATTTAACCTACTCAGCACTCAAACTAAGTATACTGCTTTAAAACCTGAATCCAAAACTAATTTAATACTAATTAAATATATTAAATGCCTTAATACAGGGAAACAGGTACTGAAGGTAAACTTTTAAAAATATAGAGAGACTTGCAAAAACAAGTATAGGGAGTCTACTCCTTATTTTATATTGCATTTTAAAAATCTACATTTATTCCAAAACCTTCTAAAAAAGTAAAATTTTTTTCTTTCTTCCCAATAGGGATTTTCCTTTTCTTACAACGCACAACCACAAAAAACCAAAACAAAACAAAAACAAACAAAAAAAAGCCCTACTTAATAATATTAACTATGTTGAAATGATCACAAAAAGTCTATTTAAAACAAAATGGAAAAGTAAGATTTGAAACCTATATATTCACTTTTTCCACAGATCAAAACTAAAAACAGTAACTAACGCATACTCCCAAGGAGAAGGGAAAAAAAAAAAAAATCCAAACTTTTGTCTATAAAGTTTCCCCTTTGACTGGAAGCACTATGTTAAATGTAAATAATAAATGCTAATTGTTCTAAATTCAATTTGGGGATTTTTTTTTTTTCTGAGTGCAGCACTTTATTTAGCCATCACAGATTAATTTTTACAATAATTACAGTGCCTCAAAAGACTTTTTTCCTCTAATTATAGCCTTCACAAATTCATTCTAATATATTTCACTTTTTCTACAATGTATTAATTAGTAGACTAGGTCACTAAACCGAATTAAACCTGTGCAAAGTTAGTTAAACAGAAGACTTCTACTGTAAACATAAGCCAATATAAATGTATATATTTTACAACACTGGGAGGAAAGCACTGACCCTGTGCCATCTACCTACAACTATATTGCATTGTCCTGTGAAAGATAAGTTCTGAAGTTAACTTTTGTTCCCAAGCCACTGGAATAAAGGTCACTGAAGAGGTAAATGCAATATGCACATTACTCTTGCAGTTCCCATTGCCATAAGATATATGGAAGCAAACGTGTTAAAAATGGAACCAGCTATAAATTATGGTCAAATGATTTTTTTAGTTCGATGGGGGGAAAAAAGCAAAACTCTGTAACTGTTCCTCACCAGACAAGAGCCTTAGATCTTGTACTTCGGCCTTTGGTTTTGTTTCCTTCAGGTGAATTGGAAGCATTTGCCTTATGAGTTTTCTTATGATGTTCAAGATAAGTCTTTTTGGCAAATGCCTTTCCACATTTATTGCATCTGTGAAGAGAAAAGTTTTTTGTGACTTTTACTTCAATACCAACGTCAGCTACTTCATACTTTTTACTAGGAGAGTTAGAAGTGCCATCATGTTTTGAATCACTATGTTTTGCCTCATCCCTCGAAGGGCCTCTTTTTGCCACTTTATTTAGAACAAAATCAATGGGCTTCTTTATAGCTCTGATCTCTAAACTGGCTGTTATTTTCCCAAGATAGCGGGATGACTTTTTATGAACCACAGTTATATGTCGTATCACATCACGCTTCCGACGAGTTTCATAAGTGCAAAGAGGACACTTGTAGAATTTAACATAAATGTTATTCCCATCTGTGTGCAACTCAATGTGTTTAGTCAAGTTCTGTTTGGAAGTAAACTGACGTTTACAAAGTTTACAGTAAAGTTGCTTAAAGTCAAAGCCAGCTGAAAGTTTTGGTTTCCTGGTTTTTTGCTGGCCACCTGCAGCAGACGGACTAGTTGATTTAGGGCTTTCAGAGTCTTGTTTAACTTTATTTTTCTGTGCTGCCGGTGTGTTCTTTTTTTCATTTGAATGATTTGTTCCCTTTAATTCATTCTGTGGAGAATGGGTAATGGAAGGGGGTGAAGATTCTACAGAATCTGCTGGTTCAACTTTAACTTTTATTTCTGAACTGCTGGCAGTATTATTAGGGCCTTTCTCTCTTTTAGAGTTTGTTCCAGAAAGAGTTATCTTGTGGACAATTTGCATATGTCTTTTAAGCATTATTTGTGAACTATATTTCCTCTTGCAAAGAAGGCATTTGCATGCAGTTAAATTGTATTCAGCCTTTGAAGACGACTTTTGTTTTCGAGTCTTAAAAGATTTTTTAGGAGAAACAGAATCCAGGAACAAAGGTTGCCCAGGCTTTGTTGCTATATCAGGAGTAATTGAATCCCTCCTTAGTCCTCTATGAACTTCATCAAAATGCCTCCTTACATTCGCTTTTGTAGCAAATGATTTACAACATACTGGACAACTCCTACTTATTGGAACTAGAACATTCTTACTGCGTCCTTTAGAGGACTGGTTTGGATTCTTTCGCGTTTCAATGTACTTTTTTAGTTCTTCCATCTTTTTCTTGTGTACTTTTCGAATGTGACGACGAACACCTCGTCTGGAATTGAATTCTTTTCTACAAAGACAACATATCAACTGGTGACCAAAATCAGAATTGTCAGAAGTTTCCAAGTCAGGCTGTGATTCCTGAGGTTGCTCATCAGATGTAGGTGCAACTTCATCTGCAACAATCTCAACAGGAGGGGGCTCTACAGTTTCCACCTCTGTATCTGTAACTGGTACTGTTTTAGACTGTTCAGTGCTGGTTTCCTGTATTTGAACTTCGGCCTGTTCAGGAGTACTGCTTGACTCTGTGACTTCAGTAGGATTATCAGTCCTTGAAATATACTGAAACACTGCATTTTGATTAGTTTCTATGGGTTCTAGCTTAATAATATATTCTCGCTTGTCCACACTTGGATATATGGCTTCTAGGAGATCGTTTATGGCTTGGCTTTGTTTATCATTTACATCAGGAAGGTCTGTTAAGGAAAAAACAACATTTTAATCTGAAATAATGTGCCTGCTCTAGCTCTCTAAAATTTAAAAATGTATTATGAACCTCTACTTTAAAATTTATTACTGGTTTATATTTATTTTTAGAAGAGCATTATCTACTTTTCCGTATTTTAAAACTAGAATTAATTAAACTAAAATTAATTTAAAATCTCATCAATGTACACAAATGTTAAGGAATAAATGCAATCTGAAGAGCTACTTCCACTCCTAAGTGCCCTTAATACCAAATATATAAGCACATGAGTGTCCTAAACAATTAAAACAATATTTCAAATTTTTAGTCTAAAATTTTCAGCCTAGCAATGGCATATCAAAGTTCTCATAACCGAAGATGGATAAAACATCATGAAGAACGTACTATTATATATAAAAATGATTTTTTTTAGAAAACATAACAGCATTCGTATTAACTTAATCCATAATAACCTAATCTACTTGTAGAGAGGGACACTTAAAGATCTTATGGAAATGGAAAAGAAAGATTTGTAGGATATAAATATGAATATATTTGAATGACATGTAGACAAGTGTTTGCTATTACAGGGCTTCTCAACATGATACCATCCCATTCAAACAAGTGATTAAAAACTATAGATTTATTCCAAAAACAGAGCTAGTTTTATTTACTTGTGCAATAATTCATCCCCTATAGGCAACCAAATATTCCTACTATACCAGATTTACCTAACACTGGTTATGTTTCCACATACAATTCTAAAATCTAGCTACAAACACAGCATCAAATCTGATATTTAGAAAACAAGATTAATGATTCATTATTGCTCTTCTAGTAATCTTCCCATTTAAAAGGGATAAAGTAGTGTCTATAAGGATAACACTTTCACAGAAGTATTTCTAGAATGAGTATTGCCAAGAAAAGTATACAATAATCCAACAAATCCATTTATTTATATTTCTAAAAGTCAACTCTACACTAAAAACAAGAATAACTACCAGAAATATAACTAATTTTCTACTAGTACTTTATTAAAAGATAAGATTTGAAACTAATCCCTACAGACTGCCTTTTCATTTATATCTCAATGATAAAAACAAGTATAATAAGATCTAACAGTACTAGGAAAGATTTCCAAAAACGAAATTTTTATTTCAATTATGTCCTATAGTATACTTTAAATCAGCTTCATGCTAGTTATTAAGTAGTACTTTTGATATTTGGAGTTTTCATTTCATTCCCATCCCAAAAAAGTTAAGTTGAAAAGTGCACAAACTCCACAATGCAACTATAGTATCAAACTGACAAAATAAGTTCTGTAATTTGTAAGTCCACAAAGAGTTAAACCCCTGAACAAGAAATAATGAAAGTAACCTATTTCTTATTAAAATATTTTAAGGAATTTATATCAGTTCTTTAAAGCAAGAAAGTAATACCATTACATATACTGCTAACTTAATCATACAGAGGCAATACACTTAATCCAACATTCGGTTCCACAAAGACTTTATTAGCCTACAACCTGCCTTCATCACATAAAGCTACTTCAGATCTCAAGCCGGCCTATAACAGTCTCATTTCTGATAAAATGATTGAGTTATAAATAAATTTCACTGAGAACAAAACTGATCTTCAAATCAAGACCCAGAAAAAAATAGAAAGGTTAATATTTTTTAATGCTCTTCACCATCCCCAAGAAATCAACTCATTTACTCATTCTTTGCTCTAACCTTCTCACTTACTTAAGGATAATCTTAGTAAATTATCAGTCATAGGTAACAAGTTGTTAAAAGAAGTAAAAATGAAAAATACCAATACCCCCTTTAAAGCACTCATATTTTAACTTAGAAAAATCCTGAATATAAACTATATGGTCCATATAAACATTCAAAAACAATATCCAGTATCTTAATATAAATAAATATACTCATAAAGCTAACCTCATATATCTTTAGAAAAACCCAAGTAAAAAATATGGAAGTACCTAAGAAAATGAACATTAAGTCTAATATTTAATTTTATTCCCCATCAGTAAATTATTGATACCCTTTTAACACAAACGTACAGCTGCAGTATAAGAATACTTAACTGTAAAATGTATAACTGAATATATGAATAAAACTTACTGTCATCCATCTGGAGACTTGGTGGGCAGTAGAATTTTTTATGGGTAATTAAATTTGGTAATCCTCTGAAGAGACTGCGGCATAATTTACATTCAAAAATAGTGTCCACGTCTTTTAATAAAATGTGCTTAAGTTGTTTAGTTCCTAAAGGAAAAAAGAAAATAAAACTTAACACAAAAGGTAACTTTAACATACATTTTTAAACTGGGCAACCACTGTTGACAATCCAAAGTGCAATTACGCTTCGCAAACAAAATACAGGCATTGCCAATTTCCACCATTTGTATTCAGAACTAAGTTATAAACTAAATTCTAAGTAAAATTCTATCATCACCTGGATATTATGACAGCTAAAATTGATATTCTTTTTCTAATTCAGCAGCCAATCAATTCTTAGAATATCCCAACAGTGGTTCCAACACCTGGCTGATCATCACAATAAACTGGGAATAAAGATGTACATGACCCACCTCTAGAGATTCTGATTCAATAGATCTGGAAGGGGAAAGAAGAATTAAACATGCCCCTCCCCCCCAACCCCTTACTCCTTGCCAAAGTTTCTGGCTGGTTCCTATAGCTCCCTTCTGCATTAAGACGTGAACATGGAGTTCTGTAATATGTTTTCCCCTGATTCCTTAAAAAAAGTCAAAACTGTGTCACAAGATTGCCTGTGACTTTTCTTTAAACTCAGCTCAAATTACTTCAGGTTC
This sequence comes from Halichoerus grypus, assembly GCF_964656455.1. Taxonomy (NCBI): domain Eukaryota; kingdom Metazoa; phylum Chordata; class Mammalia; order Carnivora; family Phocidae; genus Halichoerus; species Halichoerus grypus. The sequence continues at coordinate 82,571,149 of NC_135723.1, forward strand.
TGGGCCAACATGGAATTATGGTCATTGAGTGTCAGAGTACAGAATCCTTATCCATAATTTGAATTTTGCTTAGGCCTCTTGATACCACTATAAATTTATTCAAAGCCTTTCTCCCTCAAAAACTCACTCCAAGTGCAATTAATTAAATATTGATAGTTTACAGTTTAAACTAATTTAAAGCCTGTCTTCCCCACTAGATTATAAACTCCAAAGCAGCCAAGACCAAACCTGTCTTATTTACAACTACGAAGTATTCAGCTCTAGCAATGCTCAATAAAGATTAGTTGAAGAAATGCCACTGATATAGGGAATCTAAGCATTATGACAGAAGATCAAAAGGCAGGAAAAAAAATAAATGGCATTGAGCATCCAATCTTTAAAATAAAAACATCCACCAGGAATAAAACACAAATAGAAGATCTTTTATCATTATTTCCTACAGGTTTTTGCCACAGGTAAATTGACAAAATTGATCTGCCATGCTTTACTAATTAATTAGCCTTTAATTTCCTCAAATAAAAAAGATGCTAATAATATTGACTTCAAGAGGAAAAAACAAATGTGTCCTGAAAAAAAACTTTAAAACTATCTAGGTACAAAGTGTTCTTCCATCATGCCACAAGTACTTGACACTCTGTTAAGCTCTGGGACTACTAAAGAGTAAACACACTATACTATCCATCTTGTAAAATGAACAAACCAAACCAAACCTATCTTAGAGAATCATGAAAGAAAATATGAACCTAAATCCCAGAAAAATTAAATTACACATCTGGGCTTCTACTGGGAAAAAATAAATATAATGAAATCATCTCCACCATTTCTCAAATCCAAATCAATGGTTTACTGCACTAAACCATATTACCAAAAATCAGAAAACATAAATTTAAAAAGATTCAGAGGACAGCCTGAGTATTATTCTTTATATAAAAGTAAATTCATACACACAAACACACACACACGCACACACGCACTTTCTTAGTCCACTTCACATAACAAAATATACTGGCAACAGACTGCTAACATGTTTAGTTCATAGTTCATCTCCTAAGTGACTGACAAACTATGAGAGGTAGACTGATGACAAAAATATTTTATTTTTTTAAAATAAATAAAAATCTTTATTCAACGTCAAAGACAGCTTTAGAAAAATTCAGTATTACTTTACTTGCCATAACCTCCAACTTTTATAACCAATGTGAAAGGGAATAGATTCTGATAAGGTTTTGATCCATAAAGTGAGTATATAGGGAAAATCAATTTTAAGATAGAAAAAAAATGCTTAAATGTGAAATATTTTAGATAACCTCTCTAACATATCTACATATAATTCTCAAGTATAGGTAAGTGTAGCACCAGTAAGAAGAAAACATAGAAAATTTTGCACACTTTAATTCTAAATTGAAATACCTGCTAGACCCATACTAAAGATTCAATTCTGCCTTTAAAGATAGTCAAAAAAGATTGAAGAGGAATGCAAAAACAAGCTGAACTAGATTTAACTTAAGAACTCAATTGAACATTTTTTTTTTTTTAAAGATTTTATTTATTTATTTGAGAGAGAGAGAATGAGAGACAGAGAGCATGAGAGGGAGGAGGGTCAGAGGGAGAAGCAGACTCCCTGCCGAGCAGGGAGCCCGATGCGGAACTCGATCCCGGGACTCCAGGATCATGACCTGAGCTGAAGGCAGTCGCTTAACCAACTGAGCCACCCAGGCGCCCTCAATTGAAGATTTAAATAGAAAGTATGAGGTTATACATAAAAAACAGTTACTGCTAAAAATATAAGACTGCATCCCTAAATCAGAGATCTCACTTTGTCCACCAGGTTCTCTCAACCATAAAAATTAATTAATTAAAAATTTAAAAATCTATACAGAGAGATACTCTTTAGTCCTAGTTATAGAACTAGTTATATTCAGCACAGTGTATATCCGTTTCCAATAGCATCCCCCTAAAAAAATCTCTGGCTCTAACCTTAACTCATCAATCTTATCATTCACAAATGCTTCCCCCACCGCACCCCACCTACACATACACATACACACATACAAGCACAGTTGTGCTGATGCAGGTACATCAAATTTCTTTCATAGCCATGGGTTCACCAAATTGTTTCTCTCTCTCTCTCACTTTTCAGGCCTTCACCTATGTTTTTTTTTTCTCTCTGCCTATAACAATCTCCCACTTCCCTGGTCTGGCTCACTTCTAGTAATCCTTCAAACTCCGGAGCACCTGGGTGGCTCAGTTGGTTAAGCGACTGCCTTTGGCTCAGGTCACGATCCCGGAGTCCCAGGATCAAGTCCCAGGATGGTGAGTCCCAGGATCGAGTCCTACGTCTGGCTCCCTGCTCAGTGAGAAGTCCGCTTCTCCCTCTGACTCCCCCCTCCCCCTGCCCCCGTGCTCTCTTTCTCACTCTCTCTCTCTCAAATAAATAAAATCTTAAAAAAAAAAACAACTCCAGGTTAGAAGTCGCATCCCCCAGGAAGCCTTCTGATTCCTGTTTTTTGTTACAAATTCTTCACCCCTACTCCCACAGCACCCTATACATCCATACTATATTATCCCACTATCTTGTAATTAATTATTTTTCTGTAATCCCATTAAACTGGAAGCTCTAAAAGGACAGAGAAGATACCTTTAATGCTCATCCACTATATTCCCAGCCCTCAGGACTATGCCTGATTGAGGTTTGCTAAATGACATACTAGACAGCTTTATGTTTAAGGAAACGGTCTCTATAAATTAGATTTTTTTTTCGTCTATATAAAGTTGCCTGGTAAGTCAAAAAAGAGACCTCAAAGATTTTCTAATTCAACTTATACAATTTACAAATGAGAAAAATAAGATGTTGCCCATTCCATAAATACGGACAATAGAAGTTTTTCCCTAAGTTAGTTTTAGTTACCATTTAAGGTTTTGTTGTTTTTCCCATGTGGTCATAATGGCTTTGGTCATAATGGTCTCATCAGCTACCATTTTGTGACTGCTTTGCTTACTAACAATTAGACACAGCCAATCAACTGTGCCTCTGTCAACAGCTAAAACTTTCATCACCTGAGACAACAGACATGGTCATCTAGACAGCAACATTGAGTTCTTCCACTGCCCTGGATCCTGAAAGAGACCCATGCAATCTTACTACTAATTATTCCTTTTCCTATATTAGTAACTTTTTCTTGCACTGGGTTTTAAAACTATCTTAGAAGTCACTGTTTACTGATCACATAGATCATTAATCAGTATCTTTCAAAAAAAAAAAAACACAGCCCACTAAGGGTAAGGCTTTTGATGCCTAGAAATTAACTAATTAGTGAATATTTCAGATTCTCATAATAGGTGCTCAGTAAAAATTACCTAAACCTCATCAAGGGTTTAGTCATGTGCTATTCCTTAATATCAAATACATTGTATGTACTGAGAAAAATGTTTACAAGATTTTTTTCAAAAGGAATCAGTATTCAGTTTTACATTAGGATGGATGGCAATCACTTTACATGATGTGATATTAATTCTAACTCTTCTGTGCCAAAGATAAGCTTTCATTTTTTTCTTAATATATGGATATGTTGGTCAATGACCATTTTAAGTTGTAGCAATAATGATTTTTAAATGGTATACTGCTTGCTTTATGATGATTCACACATGAGCTCAATCATTTTTAGCATGAGTGTTTAAACACAGTAACATCTCAACACTGCAAGCAAATCTGTAATTCCTGTCAAAACTGATTTCCAAGGCCAGTATATGAAGGAAATTTCTAACTGATCATCCCTTAACAAAAGTTCTTAAAGGTTAAAAAATAGGGAAAACTTAAGAAAATTTAAATTGCTTTCTTAAAACCACCTGCAAGAGTTGGTTAAAAAAATTACTAAGTTAGGGGCACCTGGGTGGCTCAGATGGTTAAGTGTCTGCCTTCGGCTCAGGTCATGATCTCAGGGTCCTGGGATTGAGTCCTGCATCGGGCTCCCTGCTCGGCGGGAGTCTGCTTCTCCCTCTCCCTCTGCCTCTCCCCCTGCTTGTGCGCTCTCTCTCTCTCTCTCTCAAATGAATAAATAAAATCCTTTAAAAAAATTACTAGGTTAATTATGGAACACTGCCACATACTACAATAAATTTAGAAGCAGAATAAAATTATTCTAGTGCCTACTTGGTGAATCTTTAAGTTTAGTCTCACAAACATTTATTGAACACCTATTAAATATGAGGTTGCAATGCTATTCACTGGAAACATGGGAGTGAAGGATCTGATCTGTGCCCTTAAGAAGTTCCCAGACTAATATAAATGTCTGCTCTTCTAGGAATATAGCCTCAGATGACATTCTTTGAAGAATGTAAGAACAACAAATCAAACAAATCTACATCTGTCTTATTCATCCAAAAAATATCTAGTCTGATTTTAAATTTCCTACTATTGTGTAATAACCAAAAACAAAACCCATATCATACAGCACTCTCTTATGTATCCCTGATAAATCACATTTCCATCCTAAGTTTTTGTCTGCCGAGTCAGGACTGAGGCATCGCCATCCAGGAACAGCTTACACTAAATGCAGGTAATGTTGTTTTAAACAGTACAAAACCAAAACGAAACAAACAACTCTTCTAAGATGTTAAATGACCAAACCCAAGATGATAATGACAAGAGCAAATACAACACAAAGCTAATTCTCATTTTTCACTACCATTTACTCCTCCCTAAGAGTCAGAAAAGATGCCCTTCCTTGCACATAGCAGTATTTTATAGACAGATAATTACATATTATCTTTTTACAATATATTTCAAGGTTTCAAAAAAACGATGTCAACTTCACATGAAAGACCAGTTTTGAATACCAGACTAAATAATTATCCTTCTCTTTTCTCCCCATTTTTCTGTTTCTAATCGTAGGGCATTCAATAGCTCCTTTGCCTCCACCAGAAGATTAAGAGACTGAGAAAGAATATTAAGCTCAATTAAATCGATTTTAATAAATGTCTCGTGGAAGTACACTTTTTTGTTGTTGTTACTTACAACTCTGTTTCAGTTCAGGGAGAGAAGTCAGGAAGAAAGGAAGCTAAAATAAAAGTGTCAATAAAAAGGAGAGAAATTTGAAGACACCAAGTCACAGATGTGATCCTAGAAGGATCAACAGAGCTAAGGCAGCGCTCTAGCAAAAGGCAGGGCCCAGTCAAGATAGTACCAGAAGCCAGGGATACAGAGCAAACAGCATGTCTCAAAGTCATCCAACCATCAGGGATGTCAGAGTACAAAATCTGTAGGATGGAGCAAAATAGGCAGTCTTCTAAAAAAAAAATGAGGTATTTATCTATGGACAAATGTCAAACAACAGTGAAATGTACTGTTAATAAAGCAAAAATACATAACAGTGTGCAGATTCAGCTACCATTCACACTGGGGAAAAAAGTGAGGGATATATGCTTGTATATGTATACAGGGTCTCTGGAAGAAGACACACAAATCATGTAGCAGTGGTTGCCTGAGCAAAGAGACTTATTTTTGTATTTTTATATATCCTTTTATACTTCCTTTTTATTTTTAAACCACAGGCACTTATGACTTAATCCAATAATATTACTTATTCCAATATAGGAATATTACTTAATTCCAAAAAGAAAAATCTATTCAAATTAATTTACAAATGAAGCAGCCAGAAATAAAAAGATTATCAGAGGTCAAGAAAGATTTATCATTTAAAAACAGAAAAACAGTCCAAAGCAAAAACTGAAATGTGAAGCAAAGAGAACAAGTCAAAACTGATCAAGCAGTTAGTACAGCACATGTGGGGCTGGTAGACCTAAAAAAATGAGTTAACTCCTTCCTCAGCCTTTCAGGAACTTCCAGCTTGGGTAGGAATTAATACCACGTCATAGACAGCCCAGTGTAGACAGGAGGTGAGTCACTTAGAAATGATACAGTAACTGAAGACAACTATCTGAGCTTAAAGATTAAGCTAGATATCCTAACACATTACTCATGTCCCACCTGACTTGGCCTCTATAGGTTAACAAGAGCAAAAGCATAGACTTCGGATAGTTCTTTAAATGCAATGTGTGTGACCCAACTATAATGGAAAGAGTCTAGAAAGGAATGAGTCATTGAAGGTGTGGTTGGGAGTAGAATGGGACCAGGAAGAACTTAGGGGTAAGAATGGATCTTCGTCCCTAAGTCATGTGGCCCAAACTTCCATTCTATCCTCCCAAAGTTTCAGTCAGCCAGGCCTTGGATACTTCAGTGCTAAAGAACTACCTTAGCAAACTTTAGATTACACGGATATATAAGAGATTACAATCTTGAGGAAATTAAAATTGCTTAGTTCTGAGACACATTAACAAAGTAAAAGAATTCCTTTTCTTAAATCCAAAGTAAGTTCTTTGTCCTGCTAAGCATATTTCTAAATCACTTCTAATTTAAATTATTGGGTACTCAGAGTTAAATTTATAGTATTTTCAGAATTTACCTAAATAAAACATAACTCAGAAGGCAAATTTGAATTTGAAAGGTCAGAAGGGGGCATTTAAAAAAGAACATTTTACCCATTTCACAGACCCTTTTCTTTAGATTGTAAAGAAATAGGAAATACAGAAAACAGACATGAGCACAGTGCAAAAGGAAAACAATTAATTTCATTTCTAAATATTCATCTTCCAAAGTTAAACACGGATTTTGAGAACAGGATCTTCTTGAAAAAGTATATTTTACAAGACACAGCATTTATGATGAACCAATTCTAACTTCTTAATCAAATAACACTATAATAAAGTGAAGTAGTATAAAATAATCTTATTCATTCCAAATTTTGGATTTTAAAAAAGAAACCTATAGGGGTGCCTGGGCAGTTAAGCTTTGACTCTTGATTTCAGCTCACGTCATGATCTCAGGGTCGTGAGGTTGAGCCCCGCATCCGCCTCCACACTGGGTGTGAAGCCTGCTTAAGATTCTCTCCCCCTCCCGCCCCTCTCTCTCCCTCTCTTAAAAAAAAAAAAAAAAAGAAAAAGAATAACTAAAGCAAAGAACATAACTAAATGTGAAAAGCTACTACCTTCATTTCCATGAGAAAGAACAAAAAGAATTATCTACTAAAAGTAGCTAAAAAAACTCTTACTATGACCAGAAACTAACCATTCTTCCGTTATGCCAGAAATATATTATAAATACTGCCCCTAGTAAGTAAAATTTTAATTGTATTTATCATAGGAAAACCTGACCTATCAGTTACTTCTGTTAATGAAGGGCAAGTATCAAAAATAAAAACAACAAAAAACACCCTAGAATAGGTTATACCACCATTCAACATGAGCAAGGCATGGGTATACACTCAATACTTACTGAATTAAATATACATAAAAGCAATGCCATGAGAACTATAGATTAAAAATCCAAGAAATAGATCTCAAAAAGTCAGAAATAAAAACAATTTTTATTTTAGATTAAGGAGCAATCTATTTCTTAGATCCTAAAATAAAGCACATATATGCTACTTCTCTTTACAATGACTTAAAAACAAGCACCTCAAAGCATTTATCAATACAAAACAAGTGGTTACATATAAATACCTTTTCCTTTTAATCTCAGAAATTTTTCATTAAAATAGTAAGCCTTAGAATAATAACAAAAGATATTCTAATCCTTTAAGTTTCCATCAGTTAGGTGTCCCATCAAGCATGTGTGTTTGCTTATTTATATCTGACTCAACAGTCTGCAATGTCAGAGAAGACAAATCTACAAAAGGTGGATAAGTGGATCATAAAAATCACAGCAACCTAAGATCTCACTGAGAAAGGAGTTCCAACAGTCCTCAGTCATATATATGTAGTAAGCAACACCTATTTTAAAGCATTGGACTGCAACTGCACATTATTATACATGCAATTGTTATAATAATCTAATAGAAAGTAAAGCTAAACAAATGTATCCAAAGAGACCAGGGACTGGAATAAGTATTTTTCCTGTCTTGTGCTCTATCAAAGATGTTGAAACTCCAGGATTAGACAGGAGAAGGTGAGTCACATAAACAGAGACGATAAAGTAATTAATCTAGAACAAGTGACATCTCAGACATTCTGAATAAATAATCTACTCTGCCAATGCTTATAAAGACCCAGTATAAGATACTAGTGCCCATTGAGGGTTTACAAAGATATGCCAAAAAATAACAATAAATTGTTAAGAAGAGGCACATTACTAATAAAGATACCACATATATTTCTTTAAATCATACTAAATAATTTTATTTCTATATTAATATATAATATATAGTACTGACAAAGAATCTAGATCAAGTCAATATTTATTCATCACTTTTTAAAAATATGACAATTAAAAGTATTCTATAAAACCAATGTATACATTTTAATATTTTTTAACAATTAATTCTAAGGATTTCTAGGTAGTTTTTAACTATTATGTGAAGATTGAAAAATACATCCTAAAACATTCATACCTGATCGAAAGCACTCAATTATTTGTTGAATACCAGATTTGGATGTCTGTAGTGGTTGCTGTAACAAAGGAGCATCTCCAGGTTCCAGGATATAAACTACATGGAAGACAAACACCCACCCCAATCCCCACAAAAAAAGGGTTATTTAAATCATTTACTATTGAAGTAAAACAATGGTTTGCTACAATCATGTTAATGATAATCACACTTGTTTGTATATACTTCACCATCATCTTTGTAAGGCAAAATGAAATAATGGGAAAAAAATAACTAAAATTATTCTCAATTCAAGGCTAAATTAAAGCTACTTAAGGCTTCAAATGCAAAAATTTACTATTTTGGTATTATTTACTACATATTCGTCATGTTTGCCTTTTTATTCCCCTTGAAGAGGACCCTCTATATTTAATCAAAATTCTAGGGCAATGATGTCCTAGCCACATCTCATAAACCATTCCAGAACCCTCTGGACAATCTAGTACAGCTCTCTGGGCAATTATGAGAGCAAAACTCAAAAACCACTCACTGCCTAAGGAAAGAACTAGTGAAGTGCAGAATGACAGATGTTCAAGAATGTTCACTGCAGCACTCTGCAGCACTGTAAATAAGAAAGAAAAAATTTCAAACAACTTAAAAATCTCTCAATAGGAACCAGACTAAATAAACTATGAAATATCCCTACAACAGAATCCTTTACGGCTGTTAGAAAGCATGAGCTAAATCTACATGATCTAGATCTACATGTACCAACAACAAAGGATGTCAATAATAGATTGTTGAGCAACAAAAACAGGTTAAAGAATATGATCTCGCTTATATTAATATATACTTCAATAGATACAAAAAGAAAGAAATTTAAGGTTTATGTGTGTGTATGTACAGACACTAATATAAACACAAAAGTCTGGTGAGATACCAACAAAACAAGGGTTCTGTCAGGGTGGACTTTACAGGGTGATTTTAATTTTCAGCCTCATACTTCGCTAGTGCTTCAGAGCCTGGGCTTTTAGAAGTGTGCATATTAAAATACACACACACACACACTTTTATAATAAGTAAAAATAATATTTCCACTTTAAAAATAAAAATTTTCATTTTCATATAGAGAGGTCTGCTTTCCAAAATTCTCAGATTCGGGGCGCCTGGGTGGCTCAGTCGTTAAGCATCTGCCTTCGGCTCAGGTCATGATCCCAGGGTCCTGGGATCGAGCCCCACATCGGGCTCCCTGCTCCACGGGAAGCCTGCTTCTCCCTCTCCCACTCCCCCTGTTTGTGCTCCCTCTCTCGCTGTCTCTCTCTGTCAAATAAATAAAAATTAAAAAAAAAAAATTCTCAGATTCACGGTATAATTATATAATAAATTAGATTATGATGATATGAAACAAGGTAACTGAAAAGGAGAAGTTTTTCCATCAGATACCAAATAAAGAAATGGTTTTTGGTAGAGAAAAACCAGTCACTTTAATTCACTTTTTTCAATATGTTATAATGTTCTACTCAACTATTACCATCTTAACCCAGGATCATCCACTCTGTGGGAAAATAAGGAGGATTACATCAATAAATGTGTGCTGCTACTGCTTCAGGACCTGGTCTTGGGCAGCATTTAGCTTTCTGATAAGGAGGCTAAAGCCTGCTCTCCTATGTGTATAGACACAGCCTTAGATTCTCTTGTTAAGGCTTCAAGTCTTGTGCTCAGTGTACACAAGTGGGAGGAACTGTCTCAGGACCAACTCATCTTATTAAGTACAACGTTCCCAATTTTAAGACATACGTTAGGAGAATTTTAAATGAATTAAGAACATGCACACACCCACAACTCATTTTGAGAACATCTGACATTGGCACTACCTGCAGTGATTAAAAATATAAAGACTCCAGACCTGGACTTATTACACTGAATTTTTTTTCTGACATTTACTAGATACAACTAAGGCAAATTAAACTCTCTGATCTCTTTCTCATCTCTAAAATGGGGATAATAAAAGTATCTAAATCATAGGGTTGTATGAGGATTAAATGAGCTAATGCAGGTAAACTGATTAAAACAGAGCCTGGGATATATGTTCAATAAATGTTCTATCACCACCACCACCACCACCACCACCACCACCATCATGTACAAATCAATTGCTTTCTGACACCAAAAACTGAAAAACCGTTTCCAAAATCAAAGAGAAGTAGAATTCAATCCTTTAAAGATGCAATAGCAGAAGTTTGTAAATAGACTGATGATACCATTTATTTGGATTAGATGGATCTCTTTTCACTATTTGTACAAAACAACTGACGATTGTTTATAAAAAAAAATAACTACAAAAGAGAGGGTAGAAAATGTACAATTGTAAAGAACTAAAAGCAACAAGGTTTGGCTCTATAAGTAGCAAGAATTCTAGAAAGGGAAAATTAAAAAAAACAAACAAACAGTAATGACTAAGGGAGGGATATGGAGAAAAAATGGAAACTTGTCCTTAGAGTCCCCTTTCCTCATTTAAAAATGCTCCAGAAAACTTTCCTTAATACGCCAGCTTCCATTTCCACATGAGAACATCTGATTTCAAAGCTACAGCAAAATTTTGTTACCTAATCACCTTCAGAACACTGCTACCACTAGACACATCAACAGCCTGAGACACCATTCAAAATAACCCCAGAGTTAGCTTAGTTATCCATGGACACATCCACTTAGCATAGAGATCTGTGTAGTTACCACTGTAAAAAAAAAAAAAAATGATTCTTCATTTGAAAACATACTCTCAACCCTAAAAAACTTTATATATTAGTATTTTATAAAAGTGTCCTCTCATATACCCTATCATCCCTCCCAAGATCAGTTTACACGACCATTAGGAAAAAAGCCATCATCGTCCTCCAATCAAAACACCCAAACCCTCAGAAGTTAACATCTGTCTTTACATCCTTCCAAGAACACACGTCCCAGAATCAAATACCTACTTTTGTTAATAGTCTCTCCTACCTTAAAAAAAGCCCCTTAAAATAAATTTCTGCTTATGATGTCTGGGATTTACTTACAAATAATAGAGGGTAGGGAAGTAGTAGGAGGGTGGAGAACAGAACTGTGCAGAAGGGAGAATAGAGACGAAAAGAGATTGTCCATGTATTGACGTGTTGAGTTGTGTGATGCTTACAACAGGTTCCTTACACCATTCTCTCTACTTTTGAATGTTTGAAAAGTTCTGTAAGAAACAGTCTTAAAACATAACTAAGAAAAGTACTTTACATACACCGACAGGCTTCTATCACCACCCTTCACTATAAATTGACCCATCCTATCAAGGCCTCCTCAGGAACACACTGCTCAGGGACCAGCCCCACTATTCATGATTCAAAAGAGGCTAGACCTCTGATGATTGCCCATTAAAAGAATTTCTCAAACAGCATGCCATCTTCTTCCCTCCATCTAAAGACATCCTCTTTTAAAAACTAACCTAACATATTCCTCGCAGTACTGAAAATATCCTCCCACACAGGACTAACCTTCCTCTGAAATAATGACAATTAACTATTCTATACGTTAACAAACTTCTAGCTTTCCACCAAACTAATCTTCAGAAAGTGTTTAATTCTAGCTAAGAAGCAAAGAAACACAAACTACTTATGACCTGGTAGTCTGAAAAATAAACTGTACTGGAAAAGTTTCTGGTAAAAGAAAGTTTAATTTTTAAAATTAATGCAACTTATTTCTTATTAATGAGGGAGGAAAAAAGCAAAAAAGTTCCAATACATATTAAAAAGTTCAACTCTGAAAAACATCCTTAAAAAGACATTAAAGTCTCTAGAAAACTTTAATTATCAGAATACACTAAGGTATGGTCACAAATTATTTATTTACTTGTCTATTTCTTCCCACTCAAAAGTTTTATGAGGGAATGACCTTATCAGTTTTGTTCACAACTTACATGCCCATTGCCTTGGACAGTGCCTAGCACCTAATAGGTGCTCAATAATAATTTGCCAAAGAAATAAAGAAATAAATGAACACATTAACTTCTTCCTAAGTAAGTAGTTTTATTTAAAATGATTTCATTAACTAATTCAATTTAAATGACTTGAAATGTTCTCAAATAAAAAACTAGAATAAAAGGTCAGTGGAACACAAGTATAAAAGGCATTCACAGCCTTCTACTTCAAAACTAACTCCATTCAGTATTTGATAAAATATAAATGACACACAAAATACACAAAATATGCAGTATGCAGGGGTGCTGAAAATAGGTCATGGGCAGTTGAACAGAAACTGGATCCCATCCTGGGACTATATAATTAGCAGAGGTAAGTTATGACTGATTTCTAGTAAACCAGTGGGGAGATAGGGCCATAGTACAAATTTTTTCTCATGTGTATCAAAGTTTTCTGAAAATGGGAGTTCTTCTTTACCACTGCCATTTTTTCCCATTAGTCTAAAAAGTCCTCTACTTGAACTCCACTGTGACAGAACCAAGTACATTAGAGCAGTTAACATACTCCCAAAAAAAAAAAAAAACAAGCAAAAACATAAAGAGTCCTAATAACTTGTAGGTCAAAAATAATGATAAACACCTGCCTTTAAACTAGAATAGAATAGCCTTTGTTTGGTTTAGTGACATATGTATTCAATGTTTCCAAGTTGTACCTCTAAATGTTTGTGACAAAACTCATCAAGCTTCTGATAACTAGAAAAACTCAAGTTTATATACCACATTTATCGGATTAAAGTTTTCTAATATTCTTCAAGAGACTCAAAAAAGGAACTTTTTCATTCCATAAATCCAACTAAAAACAGTTCTACTGAATAAACTATCCTAAAAATACTTATGTATTCTACCTAAATAACCAGATTTTTTATTTTGCAATACAATATATTCTGTGCAAGAAAATTTTTAAAGGTTGCAGTCAGCAAAACCTGATTCTTCCAACAAGCTGCGTTTAACAAACTTTTTTAGCCCAACTAAACTCATTTTTAGGCTTTAACCACTATTCCCTAATAAATATGCGTAAGAAACTTAATTTTTAAAAGTTTAAATGAATCCACTTTCACGAAGACATACTAGCATTCAGCTACCTATTTTCTCCCCTGTCTTCAGTTTTAAACATTCAAAGGACACGGGGGTATACTACTAACTGCAGGCTGCCTCGAAAGAAGGAAAAGGGACTGAGTGATTGATCTTGTGGAAAAGACGGAAGGTGACACTTGCAGTACTTTTTTTAAGGGATCAAGCAGGGGAGACCTCTTGTTTGTACAAGCTTTTAGCTTCATAACTAGTTTTATGCTGGGGAAAATTATAGGCTGCTTACTTAGAAATGACTTCTTGGGCAGGAGGAAAAGAAAACTGGAAGGAAAACACAAGGCAGAGTGGCTCTGACGGAGGGCAAAGTAACTGGAGGAGAAAGGAGTATACCTGGTTCACAGCATCCGTGATGATGGTGGTCAGTCTGACAGTATTTGTCCCTTAAAGGCATTTTCAGTGGGCGAGACCGACTTTCCTTTCACTGTAAGAAGCTCTTCATTGCGGCTTGGCTGTTGAAAGAAGCACAAATCCGTCACTCACCCTGAACTTCCTGGGGGGGCTCTGGCTATATTTTCCAGATACGTTCCCTCCACCCGCCCTCCGTTTTCCCTCCACGGACCCGTACCTTCCTCTAGAACCTAAAAAAGAAAAACGCACGAAGGCTTCTGCAGCCCAAACTCCCGCACAGGTTCATCGCCCTACCCGGAAACGCAGCCTGGGGCGCGCAGCGCAAGGCGAGGGCCTGGCCGGCTGCGCGGGCGGCAGCGGCCTCGCCGGCCCGGGCGGGCGCGCGCGGAGACGGAGGCGCGGAGCGCGGCGGGCACGGCCGGCGCCGGGGCCCGCGGGGCGACGGGCGCGGCAACAGGGGCGGTCGAGGTGCGGCTCCCGCCGGCGGCCGGCCCACGCCGCGCCCTCCCGCCACGCACGTGCGTTGGGGTCTCCGCGGCGGAGCCCCGTCCCCATAACCAAGTGCGCCCAACTTACTTAACTCCTAGGGCGGGCAGGCGGAAGGAAGGCAGGCAGGCCGGGCAGCCGCAGGGACAGCCTGGCGTGGGAGGCGGCTTCGGGCCCCACCTGGCGCAGCCTCGGCACACCACGCGAAGGGAACCGGGGTTCGGGCCCGACGCGCTCCCAAAGAGTCCCCGCCGCCGCTGACGCGGAAGCGCCACAGCTCACCACGTCCCTCCGCGGCCCGAGGCGACGGCGACGGCGGCGGCGGCTCACGGCGTCCCTCCGCGCTGTGGAGCTGGGCGGGCGGGCGGCGCGCGGGCGCAGGCAGTTGACAGGAGGAACCGCCCCGCAGAAGCCGCCGCCGCCACCGAAGGAGCCGGAACCGGAGCGGGCAGGACCTGGGCGCCCCTCGCCGGGGCAACGGCTGCCGCCGGAGCCCGGCTCCCCCCCAAGCGCCGCTCCACCTGCAACGGTCCCTCAGGCTTTTGGAGAGGGGCGGGGAAGAATGGGGGTTCCCCCCCACCTTGGGCCTTTTTTGGTAGTAGTTGTTGTTTCAGGAAACTTTATTAAGTCAGTCTCTCTCTTTCTCTGTCTCCCCCTCCCCGAAGAGCCTGAGCTACCGCCGCGGAGCGGGTAGGAAGGGGGAAGCAGAGACTCTCCCGCAGCGACAGGGAGCGACTGACTGACCCCGGACGGAGATGGGGCGAGGGCAGGAAGTGACAAGCTCTCGGAGTGGGTGGGGGGAGTGTGGCCGGCACGCCCGGGAGCGCCGCGCGCATGCGCCCGACCGGGCGCCCGGGCCTGTGGCGAGGCGACGCGCTACGGCCGGGCAAAGGGAGGGACCCTGGGCCGGTGGCGCTGGGTCCGCGACCGGGGGTCTCGGGCCGGCTACTCGTCCGCGCGTGCTCTCGCGGGCGGACGGACAGCCGGAGCCCTGGGCTGTTTGTGCCCGAGAGGCGGGCTGATGGGCAAGCAAACTGTTGCTTTTCTCCTTCCATTGGAACCGAAACGGGGAGGGTTGGAAAAGCACGGGAATGAACTGTAGGAGGCGGCTCGACAAATGGGTGAGCCGTAAGTAGTGGTGATTCCGAAAAGGTTGTCAGCACACTAATGGTAGAAGTCTTTACTTTCTTTTTTTTTTAACCTAAGAATTTTCGAAGTGTGCCTCTCAGCACTTTGGGGTTTTCATCAGGTCCTTGGGAGGAAACTATCTAGTGGTGGACGATCGGGATTGATTGCCGCGGCGCTCCTCTTCTGGAGCCTGAAGGCGAAGAAGGTGGGTCACGTGCGCAGGACGCGCTTTCCCTCCTCTTCGGTGCCCGCGTCCGGCTTGGAAAATCCCCGAAGATCGCGGTCGTCTGTCAAATTCCGAAAACCCGTGTGGTCGCCTCTTGGGGCAGGAGAGCCGCCTCCTCAACTCCCAGAACGGAGTTCTTGTTCTACAAGCAAATACGTGTCCACTGTCGGTCAGGAAATATTAAGGGAGAAAAAGCTTTGTTTTATCTTCTCGAGCCGAAAGATCCACTGAAAATCTCCGCAGTTGTGTAGCTTGAATTGTCCGTTTGCGGGGTCCTGAAAGAGCGGTTTAATAGTCGGTAGGTTCTGTGTGTATTTTGGAAGAGCAAACGAGTGACTGAAATCTGTTTTAAAAATTAATAGGAAAATTTGTGGTAGGTCCAGTAATTAATTGATAAACTCGTTATTGTGAAAATACTGAACGGAGCATTTGCATAGGTCTTGGGGGATTGTAGCAGCTTGATTATAGGGGTGACGGGAAAAGGAAGAAGAGTGGTCCAAGTGATCCACTTTTTTAAGGGAATTCCAGCTACTGTACATTCTACACGCCAGTCACATATACGTAGTATGTTTGATCATTTTTTTCTGTCCCATTTTCAAGAGGCGTCATACAACATCAAACTAAAATGTAATGCCACAACCTACATGTAAGGTAAAAGAAATTATGATATGTCCACATGATGGTGTTTGTTAGGCAGCCAATAAAAATCATTTTGTGTAACATTGTGTGCAGTATGCTTAAGCATATCGAAAAAAATTTAATGTGACCCCTTAACAGTGGAGTTACAGGTAATTTTTATTTAACATTGGAGCTCTTTGGTAAAATTTGAGGTGAAATATTTTCTTCATTTCCAGAGGAGCTTTTCCTACTTTTATAAGCACATTTATTTAGCACAGGTTAAAAAATGAATATACAATTTTAAGTTTCCATAAACCTGGAAAGGCATTGTTTCAAATATGTGAGTTATAAATGTTTGCTTGCCACATATGAGTAAAAAATGGTTAGCTTCCGGAGTAAATGCAGCACTCTTTATACTTTAGAGTGGTTGGTGCTAGAAGGTCCCCAAAATTGCTTGCTAATAGAATGGATTTTAAACAGTTTTTGAGAAACTATAAGTATAGATAAGATTGGAACGTCTGTGTGGGTAAAACAGATATTGGAATACTGAATCAGAATTTTAAAGATGAAAAGAAACCATGGAAATTATCTAGTAAACCTTACTTTATAAATGAGAAAACTGAAATCCAGAGAGGTTAACTGACTGGCTAAAGGTCACAAAGTAACAGAACTGGGTCTAATACCTAGATCTATCCCTTCTATAACAATACTAGTATCTGACATGTATTGAGTAATATGTTTTAAGCTCAAGAATAACTCATTTAGGGGCACCTGGGTGGCTCAGTCGGTTAATCATCTGCCTTCGGCTCAGGTCATGATCCCAGGGCCCTGGGATCGAGCCCCACATTGGGCTCCCTGCTCAGCAGGGAGTCTGCTTCTCCCTCTGCTCTTCACCCCGCTTGTGTTCTCTCTCTCTCTCACCTTCACTCTCTCTGTCTCTCAAATAAAATCTTTTTTAAAAAATTTTTTTAAATAACTCATTTAATCCTATCATCAACAATTCAATCCATTCTACAGGTAGGGAAACTGAGGCAGAAATAGGTTAGATAACTCCTCAAGGTTACCTGATACATACAGCTGATAGGCAACTGAGCCAGCATTTGAACCCAAGCAGTATGGCTCTGAGACTCATGACCTTAGCCATTATGCTATATTGCCTATACCATGTCGCCTACACTATACCATAACCATTTTGGATCACACTGTATGTGAAAGATGAGCCAGTAGATCCTGTCATTTGTGAAAGGTATTAAAATGCTATGTCCAAGTTTATGGAGTTGCTAAATCACAAGAATTTAATTGAAATTTCATAGGGCTCTAGAGCTTAGACTTTGGACATCATCTAGAATTATCGTCCTACCTCTAAAAACACTGCACAAATCATCCCAGAAAAATTATGTCTTCATTGTTCACTGCAGCAACCTAGGTGACACATTATTACGGCTTTAAGGAACTTTTTGATCCTTAAAGTCTGGAAATACGTCCTTATGATTAACCTAAGACCATTTTATGGTTTAAAATTATTCTCTCATCTGCAAGGCAGGAAAATTCTACACACACATACACATTTATTATTGCTGCATAAGAAACCACCCTAGAAATAGTGCTTTAAAACCATTTTACATACTCTCAATTCTATACATCAGTGATTCAGACTGGCCTTGTCTGGGATCATGCAGGTAATCATTTGGCATCTTAACTGAGCACACTCATGACTGGTTGTTGGTGTTGACTATTGGCTGGACCTATCTCCTAGCCTTTCTTCCTGGGCTTCATATGTAGGCAGCATGCCAGGCAGGTAGAAACAGGAAGCTGTAAGACCTCTTGAAGCAGAAGTTACACGACATCACTTCTATCACATTCTGTTAGTCAAAGTAGGTCAAAAGGCCAGCATAGATTCAGGAATTGGGAAAACAGATTCCCCTTATGGATGGGAAGAACAGCAAAGTCCCATTTCAAAGGGACATGCATAATAGGAATGGGAAGGATTATTGTGATGGTCTTTGCATATACTCTTTCACAATAGATAATTATTTCAAGAATGGTACTAGCTAATTAAAGCTGTTGAATTTTTTTAATGCTGTATGATTCCTTTAAGAACAGCAAAACAAGAAGCTACTAATCAAACCTATTCTTTAAACTAAATAATTGGGCCAATTTGGTGGCCTTGTGTAGATAAACTGATGATTACTTAACTTTTCCAAGTAGACTTCTTTTTCTCATCATTTTGTTGCTTTTTGAAAGGTTTTCCCATCTGTTTTTAAACACATCCCACTAAAACACAGCATAAAAACCTAACACCAAATAGAAGTAATTGTGGTTTCTATAGAACCTTTACTCTGGTCCAGATTTTGCTAGCTTTGATAATGAGGTGGCATTTTATAACACAAATAATTAAATTCATAATTAGGTACAAATCAAATTATGGGCCAAAATAGGCTGAGAGTTTAGAAAGAGTCATGGAAAAATTGATTTACAGGCACAAATATTAAACTTGCTCTTTTATCAACTATATAGAATTACAAGCAACATAATATGAAAAAAGAAGATAATGCTTTCCCTAAGGTGTTTATTTTAAGGAGAGTAAGGAGTAGGTTGTACCTGTGTTGCTACCCTGGAGATAAGTTGCCTACCAGGAAACCCTGACAATGAACTTGTATCTTTCATTCCTGGTGCTAAGGCACACTTAGGTCTTGCTGGCCAGGTGACACAATGCATGCACCATGCTGTCATATGGGCACCAAACCATCCTTGACAAGTCTTCCATTCAAATGCATTTCAGATAGCATTTAAGTGAATTTCATTTCTTAAAAATGTTTTTTGGTTATAAAGGAGTTTGTTCATAAGTCTGTATTATAATCTAATAATACCTAATGATAATTTTGTCACTTCTGAACTCAATGTGCTAAGTGCTTTCTAGTTTTTCACTGAAACCTTACAAAGATCCTGGGTTAGATATTATCCCATTTTATGTAAAGAGAAACAGATAATTAGTGTCTGAGCCAAGATTTAAATATAGGTCTGAGTCCAGGTCCTATGCCTCAAGTTACATATATTCTAATGATTACTAAAATTTTATCTCCAGGTCAGACCTGTCCCTGGAGCCTCTAAACTCTTAACTACCCATGAGACAGACCATCTGAATTTCCCCAGGCATCTCAAAGTTCGCAGGACCAAAACTGAACTTCTTACCAAAATGTTCTTTCTCTTTCAAATTTTAACCAACAGTGTTCCTATCCATTTAGGCTCTCAAGACAGAAGCCTTGGAGTCAAAGGAAGAGCATTGGCACAGAAGCAAAGTAACGGAGGTTACCTGTATACAGGTTTCTCATCTCACTTATCCCCAACATCTAACCTACCACATAAACAATTTGTTATACCTCAGAAAGCTCGAGAAAATAGTTTCCTCTCTCCATATGCACCATCAATCTTCTAGTCTAAAACCCTATCTCTGAACCATTGCCATAACCACCTCCATGGTCTCCCTACCACCCATCTCTCCCTCCCTCAATTACTCCACACTATCAACAGAATGATAGTCCAAACCAATCCAATATTACTCTCCAACTGAAAATCTCTGTTGACTGCCAATTTTTTACATGAAGAAATAAAATCTTAACAAGAACCATATAATCAGTGTACATTTTGAGGTCAGAAAAATCTGGATGTTAGTCCTATCTCCATCAATCATGGGTTTTGTGTCTCTGGGCAAGTAAGAACCTCTTCTGAGCCTCAGTTTTCTCGGCTTTATGCTATTTCCAGCATAGTGAGAAATCGGTTAATGAATAAAGTACCCAGCAGGATCCGGAACACAGTACAGATATATAATAATAAATACTCATTACATCTGGCCCACCCACAACTTCACAACTTTATGCTCTAAGGATTTCTCACCCTTTTCAGAAATTAACAAAGCAAAAGGTCACAACTGAGTGGGGAAGGAGTGTGGGACACAAGGGAATTTTAGAGAGAGATGATAGAGGTGTCAGTTATGAGGGTGTATCCCTTTGTTAAAGCAACTATTAAAATAGAATAGTGGTCACCTTTCCAGGAAGGAGAAGGTTGGCAAGTGGAACTGAATGAAGCAGTACCAATTTGGGAATTACTGGCCATTTTATAGATTTTGACCTCAGTGATCATTACATGTGTATTTGCTTTATAATAATTCAGTAAACTGATAGATATGTTTTATGCACTTTTATGAATGTGTATAAAATTTCACAATAAAAATGTTTTTTAAAGTAGCTGACCTAGGTTTTAATGCCTCTGAACTACATCTTAGAAACAGAAATTAGAAATGATTATTGAACTTTTCAAGGCTTTATGCCTTTGCACATGCTACTCCTCATGCCTGGAAATACCTTTCCCCTTCATCTAGAAAACTCATATTCACCCTTCAAGACCCACTTCAGATGTCAGTCCTTCTATGACATCAGTTCCTACGGACAAATAATTGCTCCAACTTCTTTCTCCTGTAGTGCACCATTCTGATCAAATGTCTGACTCTCCCATCAATCAGAATTCATCAAGAACAAAGACCCTAACTTATTCCTCTGTGTTTTGCCATCATCTAGCACACTACTGTCATATAACAGGGCAACCATTAAAAGTTACTGGGTGGGCACGAGGGCCTGAATTAGCAGTAAACATAATAAGAAAAATTTAGTGGGGAAAATCACTTTTACGAGTTTGGTTTACTTAGGCTCCTGGCCTAATGGGACACTCATTTCTAATGTAGAGACAAATCATACAAGGACAATTAAAGGAACCACTAGCATATAGAGTCAGCAATGCTATAGAATATATACCACAGCTAGATACTTGAAACTACTAACCATCCATCAGATAAAACCATTTATGACTTTGTTTTTGTTTTTTTGAGGGGTGGTTTTTTGGTTTGAATTTTTTTTTACTTTTAATTTTGAAATAATCTCAAATTTAAACCCAAATTGCAAGTAATTCCCATACCCCCTTGACCCAGATTCACCAATTTTTAATGTTTTGTCATATTTGTTTTCTCTCTCTCCATTTGATTTTTGAACCACTTTAGAATAGGTTGCATACATCATGGCCCTTCATCCCTTATTACTTCAGTGTGTATTTTCTAGATGCAAGGATATTATCTTACATAACCACAGTACAGTTATCAAATTTAGGAAATTTGACATGATAAATTTGATTTGATTTGATTAAACATGATTTGGGGCGCCTGGCTGGCCCAGTAGGTACAGCGTGCAACTCTTGATCCTGGGGTCCTGAGTTAGAGCCCTACTTCGGGCATAGAGCCTACTTAAAAAACAAAACAAGCAAACAACAACAAAAAAACATGATTTGATACAATACAGTTGACCCTCAAAACAACACAGGTTTAAACTACACAGGTCCACTTACACATGAATTTTTTCAATAAATACAATATAGTGCTGTAAATATATTCTCCTGTCCCTTTCTTCACAGTTCTTTTCTCTAGCTTACTTTATTGTAAAAATACAGTATATGATACATATGACATACAAAATGTGTGTTAATTAACAGTTTATGTTATTGGCAAGGCTTCTGGTCAACTATTAGTAAAGTTTTTGGGGAGTCAAAAGTTGTATTTGGATTTTTAACTGTGGGGTAGAGGTGGCATCAGCACCCCTAACTCCTGCATTGCTCAAGGGCCAACTGTACTTTTATTTCTTCTATTATTATTATTACTATATATAATATACATATTATATTAATTATAACTGTGTCAGTTATCCTGATAGTGCCCTGTATGGATGTGTTTTATTTGCTCCAATATAAAACCCAATCCAGAACCACACATTGCATTTAGTTATAACCCTTTACTTCCCTTCAACCTGGGACAGTTCTTCAGTCTTTCTTTGTCCTTTATGACAATGATGTTTTGACAAATACAGGCCAGTTTTTTATAGAAAGAGTCAACTGGGGTTTGTCTGATGTTTCTTCATGATTAGATTGAGGTCTTAGATTTTTCTGAATGGAATACAGCATAAGGAATGTGGTGTCTTTCTCAGAGTATCAAAACCAGAGGCATGTGATGTCTGTTTGATATTAATCTTCCTCACTGGCTTAAGTGGCTGTTCAGTTTCTCCACTGTGCAGTTCTATTTTTGCTATGAATAGGTAATTTGTAAGGAGATAACAATGATTTTATTATAGAGACTCCTTTTAACTAGTGATCTTGATAATTCTGTTTAGGTTTTAGAAATTATCAAAGCAAAAGTAAAAGCATAAAAGTTAATTGAACTGCATCTTTATTTCTAATCTGATCATTAGAAACTAATGATCAATTATGTAACTGGAAACTGTTCTCTGGTTTAGTCTTACATGATATGAAGTTGAAAAAAATTTTATAATTATTGGAAAATCCATTCAACCAACATACTAAGTACCTATTATATTCCAAACATCCTGCCAAACTGAGAACATACAGTAAGAGAAGTTTTCTTCCCTTTAGTCAACAAAAATTTACTTACTGCCTTATATACCAGGTCCTAGGAAGACATCCATGAATAATTTAGGAAGTTCTTATCCTCTTGGAGTTTCTAGTCTAATTATTGAGGTGTTCCCAATCTAATAATGATGACATGTAAAAAAAGAAAGTATATTATTTCATAATAATCACATAAGACAGGCACAGTAGAGATGAGTGAAACCATGGAATTATAAGGTCCTATACACAACAGCAGCAGGGGGACAGGGAAAGGGAGCATTTGCTGCAAAGCGTTTTTCAACTCACTTGAATTAGAGAAGAGAACATTATAGAGGATGAATAAATAAGGTGTTGGTTTTTTCCAAGTAAATATTATAATGTTTCCAAGACCTATTCCTTAAGGATAGCTGGCTAATAGATTATCTATTGTTATGTATTAACAGGGTAATGCATTCTAAATTCTAAATTGTAAATGTTTTGTGATTCTATTTAGACAGGTAGTCATTGAAGAGTTTTGTATTTGGTATTATATCATTAAAAAAGCATTCTAGGGGTGCCTGGGTGGCTCAGTCAGTTAAGAGTCCGACTCTTGATCATGATCTCAGGGTCTGAGATTGAGCCCGGCATCGGGCTCAGCGCTGCGCTTGGAGCCTGCGTAAGATTCTCTCTCTCCTTCTCCCTCTCCCCCTCCCTGCTCACTCTCTCTCTTTCTCTCTCTCTCTCTAAAATAATAAACAAAATAAAATAAAATGCATTCTGAATTTTTCATTCTCTCAACTGCTCCTCCTTATGGCCAAAGGAGTTTATTTTCAAGACTGATTTAATAAGGCTGTGGAACAGAATGAAGTTAACTCGTTTATGTAACTCTAACTTCCTTAGCGTATTGATCTGAACTACCAAATCCAAAATCTTCTCTAATGATAAAGTATCAGAAAAAAACGTACATTTTTGGCTTATGGAAACTGAGTCAAAAGCTAAAAATCCATACATATGCCTCAGGTCTTAATTCCAACTGAACATATAGACTGCTATGTATCAAACCATAACCTACAACAAAATATTATTTTAATGAAACATTTAAAGTAAGTGACTGGTTTCTGAACTTATATTTGTCCAAGATTTTAAATAATTTCTAAAATAATTTCTACAAAATGATCACTTTTTATCTTAAATCAACATTTATTTTCCCATTCAAACTTTCTTAATTTTTTTCAAATGAGAGTTGTCTATCGTGAATATAAGAGATCTCTAAATTTACAGCATATGGAAGGAGATGGTATTTTATATAGTCAGGAAGCTTGCTGGGGGTTTCTTCTACTCTCGAGTCATCAGAGAGCGACAACAGACTGTTTATAAAGCAATTTCAGTGTTGTCATTGTCATATAGAGAGTAAGAAAAAGTTAGATTGGTAAGAATTTTGAAAAAGAGCATCAGGAAGTTACTCCCTCCATTCAGGCAGAGTAGCTTTTATTTAGGATAAAAGCACCATAGGATCCAGAGTGTCAAGATTCTTGGTAAGACCTGTGTTGCTAGGCAGTCCTAAATCATCCAATGTCACCTACGTGCTGGAGTTAATCACTGTTTTCAATACCATAGAATGACACTTTCTTCTTGGAACTTTTTGGGGGAATATCTAAATCTGTCACTCTTTTCTCATATAAATGCTTTTGAAAAAAAAAGTGAGTCCGTTCAGTGTCTTTCTAAACATCTTATTGCTAGAAGAGACAGTATGCCAACTCAGTGAGGAATGACAGTTTCATTTATGGGAATAAACTTGCTTTACATTTCTCAGAAATTTTATTTTAAAAAGGAACAATTGCTATAGAATATTCAAAAATTCCCCCATTAATGTTAGTTCTCTTTTCTTAATCACTTGTGAAACTGAGAACAGTTATACAGTAAGGTGAGCAAAGATCTCATTGCAATCCCTCCTTTTCTAAATTGTGGTCTTTCTGGTCATGAGAAGGTCATTTTAAACATGGAACCCAGCCAGATGAATGAAGATGCAAAATAATGCACACGTCAACTAGATTAATAAAATGAATGTCCAAAGACTGTTCAACTTAAGTGCTGCATTTTATTTGGAAAACATTTGAGATATTTGTATCTCATCTAACTGTCCCTTGGAATTTCACTTAAAGATAACAAAGACCTCATGTTTTCTGGGAATCAAAAAAGAGTCTACAGAAGATATTTTGTAGTCTACTTGTTCATCCTTACATCATCCTTGTATTAAAAAGAGGGGAAAGAATTCCAAGAAAAAATATAAAGAGGTGGTGAGGAGAAAGGAAAGGGTAATTGGCATTAATAGGTCAACTGTTGGTTTGTGTCTATTTATGAAAGAAACCAGTGAGTAAAATACATATTCTAACTTTGAATTAGGAGGGGCAAGAAAATATAACTCTTGATTTCTTGCTGCATGATTCACATGAGAAAAGTGTGTTCAAATTTACCATATTTTGAACTACATGAGTTTAAAGGCATGAAGATTTGGCTCAATTACCAATCATTTTTGCACAATGTCAGGGTTGGAAAAAACTTCAAAGTCATCTTTTAACTCCAACCTTCCATCTAAAGCTTGCATCTCCTTTACAATATTCCTGCCAAGGGCCGAGCTAAAGTTTGAACATTTCTAAGTATTAGGGAATTTACCACCTCCTAAGATAATCCATTCCACTTTATTCTATTGTGTTGAAATTGGCTTTCCTGAGCTTCTCACACCCAGCAAGTATGAGTATATAGAACATATGTAATTCCATATAATTCCTCTTCCATCCAACACCTCCATATGTATTTGAAGTCTTTGCTGAGTAGGCGAAATTTCATTAGTTTATCCTCTAAAAATATCAATTATCAAATTAGTGTATTTTGATTCATTCATGTAACAGGTATTTAGTGAGCACCTGCGTTATTCCAGTAACTGTACCAAGGATTGGGAGATGTAATGATGAGCAAAAACAAAAACCAAACCCATGATCTGCACCTTCATGGAATTTACAGCTGTCTGATTGCTGTCCCCCCACAGGTTATATGAAATCTATTGTTTTCATGCACATGCTTTCATTAATTTACTTTCTGATTAAAAATGCCAAAACAACTTTAAAAAGAAAAAGCTTTCCTTCTATTAAACATTCAGCAGAAAAATCATGATTATCAACAGAAACACTCAATTTACATAATTTGAGAAACCATACCTCTGCCAAAAATACACTACTGCTTATACTTATGGAGTTAGTACAAATATACATAAGAATGTCTTTTGCTATGATTTATTTATATAGACAAATTAATTTGCATAAGATATGATTCATTAAGAGAATACAATTACTTGAATAATCAAAAGTCATTTATGAAAATCAATTAGCTGACTTTTTGCAGTTTTCAGATAGGACAGAAATCTTTGTGGATAGCAGGCCTAGTTCTTACATACTCCAATAGTTTGATTTGCTACAGAATTAAATTTGCAGATGAGCTCGATGTTGGTAGTAGGATTAGGTTAAGAGCAAGAAAAAAACATTCAAGGGGCGCCTGGGTGGCTCAGTCAGTTAAGCCTCTGCCTTTGGCTCAGGTCATGATCCTGGGGTCCTGGGGTCCAGGCATCAGCCCCGCATCGGGCCTGGCATCAGGCCCCATGGGCCTGCTCCTCTCTCTGCCCCTCACCCTGCTCATGCTCTCTCTCTAACTCATTCTCTCTCTCTCAAATGAATACAATCTTAAAGAGGAAAACAAAAAACATTCAAGACTTAGTTATGTGATTTGGGTGACTGACATTACCAAGAATAATATTTTGAGAACCCTGAAAGAAAATTCTATGAAGCCTTCCATTGGTACCATATACACAGCCATGTTATGAGAAGATAAATCCCTGTATCTTTGAGGCCTACTCAGGATCTTTTGTAGTAAATGGACTCCTACCTTTATAATCGTAGTTGATTAAGCCAGTCATGATTTCATTAGTCACAGGCAACCATATACAGTCTGGCACATAGTACGCACTTGATGGGCATTTTTGACTGAATGAACACATGAGCAGAAGAGGAAGTAAACTCAGAAGTGGCATAAAAGGGACTAGAGAGAAAGGGAGTTATTAACTCATTCGGTAAATATTTTTCGATCTCTATAGATCAGGCACTGTGTGTCAGATACTGTTCCAGGGTATACGGGGAGGGAAGCAAAACCAGACATGATTTACTAGCCCTCAAGGAGTTTACAGTCTGATTGAAAAGAGAGATATTAACCCAAAAAGCACTCATTATGATGTAAATATAATGTGCACAGTATAAGTGTATAATAAGACATACAGTGCCATGAGAGATATAATAGTGAGATTTGACCTTGTCAGGGAGGTCAGGGAAGGCTTGCCAAAGGAATTGACAAAGAATTATCCGGATGAAGTAAGGAGAAAGACGGTCTGACAAGTATAAAGTTCTTATGGAAAAATGATGGCTAGTGTGATTTTGCACAGGGGACATGGTATGAGATGAGGTTGGAAAGACGTTCGCAAGCCATATGTAGAGGTCCTTTATCTTAAGAGCAAAGCAAAAGCATCAGCGTGTGTAGCAAGGTTAGAGGACTAATCATTACACTCAAACATGCACATAAAACGTGGTGTCATTATGTTGTGGTGTATGTACATGTACATATACACATATATTTTGAAATTGAGATATCATTGACGTTCTATAGTTGATATAATAAAACTCAACCTTTTAAAATGAACAAGCCAGTGGCTTTCAATATACTTGTAGAGATGTGCAAGCATCACCACTACCTAATTTCAGAACATTTCACTGCCCAAAAAGAAATCCTGTACCCATTAGTAACTCTGTAATTCCCTCGCCCCACCGCCTAGGACAACCACTAATCTACTTTCTGTCTCTATGGATATGCCCATTCTGGGCATTCGTATAAATGGAATCATAGAATATGTGGCCTTTATACCTGACTTCTTTCACCTGGCAAAATGTTTTCAAGCTTTATTCATGTAGTATGTATCAGCACTTCATTTCTTTTGGTTGCTAAATAATAATCTATTGTATGGATATGCCACATTTTATTTATCTATTCATCAGTAGATGGACATTTGGGTTGTTTCCATTTTTGGCTATCATGATTAATGTTGCCATGAACATTTGTGTGCAAGTTCTTGTGTGGGCGTATTATTTTCCTATCTCTTGGGTATATACCATGGAGTGGAATTGCTGGGTCATATGGATATCCTGTTAACATCTGTGGTAGATGAACGTCTGACGTGTTCTTCCCTCTGCCTCGCCGGAGCCCAGGAGTGTCCCTCGGCCCCTGCCCAGCCTCTCCTGGGATCAGGCTGTATGTTTGCCACATGTGTCATCCAGCTCCTGGCAGACTGTCCATAACAGGCCCGCCAGCTCTAAACTCAGCATCCAGGCCACATGGGACTGAGGGAGAATCAGGAATGCAAACAAAACCTCTCTGACTGAACACACCGCAGCACCGTTTTAACTATGGTAGGCATTCCCCGACGTGGGTACAGGACTGCCCTGCACAGCAGTTTCCTCCCAGAATCCCAAACAATGTGGGGAGGAATAATCTATCCACTCCTGTTGTTCCTCCCAGCTTATCAAGCATACTTGCCCCAAATGAGTGAGGCCAGGGGAAGGCCAGCATGTCTCATCTCCTCTCCAGAGTTTCAGGAACTCAGAATAAAGAGATGAGAATTTGTCCAAACATCTTCAGACCCTTGTTTCTGCTTCACCAACATGGGTAGACTTTATTTTTACTTCTTCTTCAGTTCAGTGATTCTCTCTAGGGGATGTTTGGAACTCTCCAGAGGTATTATTGGTCATCACGATGATTGGCAGCTGCGACTATCGTTGAACAGGACGGCAGATACCAGATGTCTCACAGTGCTTAGGACCGCCCTGGGCAACATTTTGCCTGACTTTTTTTTTTTTTTTTAAGATTTTATTTATTCATTTGAGACACAGAGATACAGAGAGAGAGAGAGAGAGCATGAGCACGGGGAGAGGCAGAGGGAGAGGGAGAAGCAGGCTCCCTGCTAAGCCAGGAGCCTGATGCGGGGCTCGATCCCAGGACCCTGAGACCATGACCTGAGCCGAAGGCAGATGCTTAACCATCTGAGCCACCCAGGCGCCCCTTGCCTGACATTTTTTTAATAACACCTTCATTGAGATAAAACTCACATACTAGGAAATTCACCTACTAAAGTATTACTCATTTTTTTAGTATATATACAGAGTTGTGCAACTATCACCACAATCAATCTTAGAACATTTCATTATCCCCCAAAGAAATCCTGAACCCATTAACAATGACTCCCCATTTCACCTCAACCCCTTATCCCAAGGCAACCATAAATCTCCTTTCTGTCTGTATGGATTTGCTATTCTGAATATTTTGTGTAGCTGGTTGTATATAATATTTGATCCTTTGTGTCTGACTTCTTTCACTTAGTGTGATGGTTTTAAGGTTCATCCATGTTGTAGCATGTATCAGTACTTCAATATTTTGATTGCCAAATATATTCCTTGTAGGAATATACCACATTTTATTTATCCATTCATCAGTCGATGAACATTTAGGTTGTTTCCACTTTTGACTATTATAAATAGTGCTGCTAGGGATGCCTGGATGGCTCAGTAGGTTAAGCATCTGCCTTCACCTCTGGTCATGATCCCAGGATCCTGGGATCAAGTCCCACAGCAGGCTTCTTGTTCAGCGGGGAGCCTGCTTCTCCCTCTGCCTGCCGCTCCCCTTTCTTGTGCACTTTGTCTCTCTCTCTCTAATAAATAAAATCTTTAAAAAAATAGTGCTGCTAGAACATTCATGTACAAGCTTTTGTGTAGGCAGGTTTTTCATTTCTCTTGGGTATATACCTACGAGTGTAATTGCTGGGTCATACGGTAACTCGATGTTTAAGTTTTTGCAGAAATGCAGACTATTTGTCACGGCAGCTGCACCATTTCACATTCTTGCCAGCAGTGGGTGAAGGTTCCCATTTCTCCGTATCCTTGCTAATACTTGCTATTATCTGTCTTTTTAATTATAATGATTCTAGTTAATATCAAGTGCTATCTCATTACTGTTTTCATTTACATTTCCCAAATAGCTAATGATGCTGGACATCTTTTCATGTGTTTATTGGCTATTTGTGTATCTTCTCTGGAGAACTATACCTGATGTTTTAATACCCCACTAGGCTTTCCTAAAGGTGAAAAAAATGCTCATAATTATCTGAGCCTAGAATCTAATTCTAGCTTACATATACAGTTGACCCTTGAACTACACAAGGGTTGGGGTTAGGCGCCAACACTTGGCACAGTTGAAAATCCACATTTAACTTTTCATATAACATAAAACAGTCCATTAACACATATTTTGTATGTTCTATGTATTCTATTACAATAATTACAATATTACAATAAAGTAGGCTTGAGAACAAGAAATATTATTGAGAAAATATATTGACAGTACTGTACCGTATTTATAAAAAAGAATCTGCATATAAGTGGACCTACACAGTTCAAACCCACGAAGTATGTTTGCATGATTTTAATATACAGCAAATTCAAGAAATGCACCTACCATGGAAATTGAGTGTTGCTTATACCTTGTTTTGTTTGGAAGTTTAGCAAGATTTGTTCATGATTTCAGAACACATCCCCAGGGCCAGTGCCCTCACGGTGTTTGAACTGCTGGTACAACATGCTTTTCGAGATCAGTCTCCATTTGTTGCTGGGACCTGCAAATATGTATCCAAGGGAGTTGGAGACTCTTTTTAACAGACTTAGAAATACAGTGTTCTCACTGAATGTTAATGATAAGAGTTTTTTAAAAAAATATTTTACATCATTTCTCAAGTTTTTAATGTTGTAGAACACACTGTTATCTATGCTGTGAAAATTACGTGTTCAAATTACATAACTTAACAGTCTATTGTTTTTTAACCTTACTCTGATTCTGTTCCCAGAAGCCTGTCAAACAACCTTCTTTTGATATGGTATTGTTTTCCAGTCTGCCTTCTTCCTCTGCCTAAGTATACAGTATCCAAGGTCTTTTTATACACCAAAGATTAGATACAGTGGGATTTTAAGACAGGAGACATGTTTTGTTTGTGTGTGTGATACTTCATCACTGCCTATCCGATATCACAATAAAGGGAATTATTTTACATTGTATAACAAATAAAACCAAACTCATTTGTACAAATACCGTATTTCTCCATTTCAGCTATCTGTAATTTGTCTTGGCTGTTATCCACACTTCAATTGTGGTTATTTCCCTCTTTCTTTTATATACAAATAAGTCTCATCTGATATTACATATCCTAATTCTGGTTTTTATTTCCATTTCCACTTGTACTTCTGCCCTTTCATTTCCTTGTATTTCTTATACAGAAGAGTTTTGTTTTTTTTTTTACTTCTCTTAAATTCAAACTTTCTCATTATAACAAGACTCAAGCACCTGACCCCCTCATTATGTCTTCTAGTCTAGACATGTCTAGGCTAGAAAGGCTTATTATTTTATCATAAATTACTTTCCCTTTATTTCTCCTTTATATTAGGCTTAGGTTATTATACTGATTTCTTTGGAATTCTATGTGGAGATAATTTATATTATCTATGACTTTCATTTCAGGGTAATAAAGGAAGCATTATAAAACATAAGTTATGAAAAGGGCACACTGGATCTGAGAGGGTTGAGAACCACTTCTCTACACCATATCCTCATCCACCACAGGATGACAGCAAGCTTCATGGCCTGGCTATCATATCACAGGAGGATAGGGTATCTTCTCTACACTGTGATCTCAAATTAGTGGGCTTGGTTCTTTATATGCTACAGAAATTTAGATAATCATCTCTAGCACAAGCCTGGTTTCAAGATTAAAGAAGTCAGGTAACTTTCTTCTCATCCCCAGGGCAGTAAGCCTCAAGGCTCAGCTTCAAATGTGGTAGATGATAAACTCATGATTTAAAGGCCAAATTAAAATGTGGTATTTTAATGATGGCTAACTATAAATGTTTTAAGCAGGGCAGAAGGTAACATAATCATGTTTGGGTTCTATCAACTCCAGCTGCTATATGCAGATAATGGACTGTGAGAGGCTCATCTATTGACTCAAGAAAAACATAACAGCCTTTCTGGTTTTCTCTGAAATCTAGTGAAAACATGGCCAGTGTTCCCCCCATGCTCCTCCAGGGTACAAGGTATCATTATAGTCACACTTTGTCACTAAGAGTCATCTGGGACCTTAAGGGATTAACAGTATAATAGTATAATTTACAAAGACAAGAGACGCACAATTGGGCAGTGGCTCAATGACCTTAAGAATCTAGTTCCTTTATATTCTAATTTTATGTATTGACCATCTCCAAACAGCAGAGTTGCTCAGCTGTGGACTGGGTCTCTACAGTTTGTAACTAATAAAGACAGATCTTAGAAGCGGAGTCCAGTTGCTGCTTTGTGAGCTGGAAAATATGGAGGCTTTATGCATTCATGCTTTCTCAATCTGCATCATTCCACTTTAATTTAGTTTTAATACATGATTTAATGAAGTTGAATTAGATCCAATATCAAGACATCATCTATAATTATGGTATTACAGCAACACGACTCGCATTGGTCCATGCGAATTGTTTAATGAACATTGTATTATTGATCCAGCCACCAATATGCTTATGACATTCCAGACCAGAGAAGAGGAAAGAATCATCAACTGCCTTACATTATTTTGGGGAGGAGGTAGGTATAAACTGCTTGGATGGAATACCTAAATCAAGATGGCCAAGAAAGAGATTCCTGAGAAGGATCACAGAACCTTTTCATGAGAAATATTCAATAAGAAAAAAATACATCTATTCCTATTGGTAATAAACAAAGAGAAGAACTGAGGATGGATTTCTTTGTCTCTTTCAGACAGAGGATTCTGTGATTCCTTAAGGATTATAACTAAGATTAAAATAAAAATTTAAGGTTTTTTGGGTCATTTGCTGGCAGACTACTTGGTTGAAATTGCTAGTTTACTCTGTGTACCTTACTCTGTGTACATGCTTTCTATTTCTTTCTCCTTGTTTCACCAGTAATTTCTTAATAAAATGGAGAATCTTTATGAGATAAGACTTCTTATCATACAGATTTCAGCAAGCCTTTTGCTTACCATATTAGTTTTCTAAGGCTGCCATACAAAGGACCATTAACAGCGTGGCATAAACCACGGAAATTTATTGTCTCATTGTTCTGGAGGCTACACATACAAGATCAAGGTGTGGGCAAAAACTCGCTCCCTCTGAAGGCATGAAGAAAGGATCTGTTCCAGGCCTCGCTCCTAATGTCTGGTAGTTCTTTGTCTTGTGAAGTGTGACAATCTTCACATGATGCTCTCCCTGTGTGTGTGTTGTGTCTCTGTGTCCAAATATCCCCCTTTTTCTAAGGACACCAGTTATACTGGAGTAGGGATCCACCCTACTCCAGCATGACTTCATCTTAACCAATCAACTCTGCAACAACCCTATTTCCAAATAAGGCCACATTCTGAGGCACTAGGGGTTAAGACTATAACACATAAATTTGGAGGTGGGGGGATACAATTCAACCCATAACTTTTACTGTTTTGCTTAAAGCAATAATGCTTTGTCTGTGAAATTATGGTTGTGGGAAAGGAAGTAAAATAGTGGTTTTGAAGAGTGGTATGGCAACCACGACTTCTAGTTTCAATTTCTAGTCCTCCTGCTTATTTTTCTTCTTGATATTGAAGAAGAAAAATAACAGAAGTCTTGGACACTTGTAAGTGTCCTAAGTCATCCTGAGTGTTTTTCATGAGATATAATATAATAGCAACAGAGATACAACCACTCATCTTAGAAGAATGTGCAAAATTACCAGCCAAACTTCAAAGTGTCAAGAAATTGCTACTTTTAGATTTGAGCATATAAACACTGCTGACATACACCTCAGCTTCCTGCTGCCATTTTCCTCAAGACTAAGTCTTCAAAGCAAACCCCAGACCAAGCAAAATTATGAAGTGAAGGAGAATTGCCTTTTGGCTCTCCCTTTCTCTTCCTTCCCTTGCTTCCTCCCCTTGCACAGCCAGCCTCGCACACTTCCCCACATCTTGCACACTTCCCCACGTCTTGTTTGCCTTTCCTGGCCCGCATCCTCTGGGGTCCTGTGGATATTCTGCCTGGGCCTGCCAACCTTGCTGTTTGGCCCATCCTGCCACTACCTCTCCAGGTTTATTATTATGGAATCTACCTGCAGAAATCTGCCAGGCCTGGATTTCCTCAGGAAAGATGCGATCTTTGGTCATAATTTGCAAAACTAATGAGCTTGATCCATGATAATGTGGGAGTGGGAGACTGATAAAGGATCCCTCCATCCCTTCTAGGTAAATCTGTGTTGGAAAACACAAAACAAAACAAAACAAAAAACTTCTGAAACAATGGCGGATGCCTCTCTTGTATAATTCAGCATGGCGGCTTTCACTGGGATCCTTACACAGGGATAGCTACATAATTTGCAGGGTCCAGTGCAAAATGAAAATGAAAGGGCCTGGAACCAGTGTCCCAAACCAAAGAGGACAGGCAACCCCCAAAAGACTGTAACTTCCACGCCAGTACACACCCAGTACCTGGACTGAGAATGTTCAAGAGGGTCCCTCTGAGTCACCTGCCAAAGGTGCTAGGGTGCTGCCACTCGAGACACCATAGGGCATGGAGCTGACTCTGCCCCACTTCCACCTGCACCAAGGCCAACCCCAGGGACAGGATGGGACAAGAGAATGCACGTTGCCCCACCTCTGCTGAGAAGACCTGGTTGCTGGGTCACAGAAAGGGTAACAGTGGTCTTGGGGCAAGAGTGGGGAGGAGGAGGCAAGGGGGGCCCAAGATACCAGGGGGCAGAGAGCAGGCAGCCAAGGACCTAGGGGAGGGGGTGGCAGGTGGCACTGCATGTGAGCCGAGGCTCCAACTGAGCCACCCAGGTGCCCCAACAAAACACAAACTCAAAGATAAAATTATTGAGCTCCAAGACACTAGCCACAGAGCATTAAGCCCCAAGCACAGTGGCATCATAGAAAATGGGGCAATATTTTCATGCATGTAGATCTTTGGAGTGGTCCTTCAATCCCATGGCATCATAAGTCCACCAAGACATAGTACAAACAGTTAAGGATTCGGAACGAGAAAACCCAGATTTGTGTCCTGAGTTTCTAATTTACTAACTAAATTAGGTTATCATTAAACTTCTCAAAACCACTCTTTATCATTTATGATGTTATCATGTAAGGTGGTATCTATAAGGGTTAAATTAAATAAGGTTAGAGGGATACTTGGGTGGCTTAGTCGGTTAAGTGTCTGCCTTCGGCTCAGGTCATGATCTCAGGGTCCTGGGATCGAGTCCTGCATCCGGCTCCCTGCTCAGCAGGGAACCTGCTTCTCCCTCTCCCACTCTCCCCTGCTTGTGCTCTCTCTCTCTCTGACAAATAAATAAATAAAATATTTAAATAAGGTTAGCATGACAGAGACTACAAGCTAGCCACCAAAATCCATCCGCTTCATCTCTGGGTACACAGCTAGACTGTGTTCCCTTGTCTTTCTTACAGATAGGTGGGGCCATATGACTAAGTTCTCTACAGCAAAATGCGAGCAGATGTGACACATCCCACTGCTGGGCCAGGCCCAGAAACATCTCCCACAATGCTTCTCTATTCCTTTCCTGTTCTGTAGGCTGGTTGTAAGTGCTGAGGAGGCCCCCAAAACAGGAATTCTTAACCTGGGGTACATGGAGCCCCAAAGGATCCATGGATAGACTTCAGAGAATCTGTGCTATAAGTGAGAAAAACCATGAAATCTTTATTTTCACTCACCTCTATTTACAGTGTTGTGTTTCCTCTCATTATTAATGTAGGCAACAAAGCCCAGCACTAGGAGCAGCATCTAACCCTTTCACCAATGAAAACCACCAATATGGTCATATTTCATTACAATTGTTGCAGACATCTCAAAATACAATGTATGCTCATCACTACTTTGATATTATGGTAGTTCCTAGACCCATGGCTAGATCTTATTATTTAATGCATTAATAAAAAGTACATATAATACTATATCACAAATCAGCTCTTTCAAAGCTTCAATGACTATATTTCAACATAATTTTCATGATGTAATTGTAAATATTTTATTTTATGCATTTGTAAACATTATTCCAAAAAGGAAGTTTAGAGGCTCAACCAGACTGCTGAAGTGGCCCATGACACAAAAAGCTTAAGACCCCTGGTAGGATTATGCCAAGGAGAAAAAATCTGGACACAAAAGCCTATTTGCTATGGGATTCTTATTTGCTACATGTCTTTCTGGAAAAGGCAAATTTATAGGAGCAGAAATCAGTGAGGGAGGAAAGGAGATTGACTACAAAGGGGCACAGGGTAGTTTTTGGAGGGATAGCAATGTTCCAGATCTCAGACGTGATGATGGCTATGCAACCATATATGTTCATTAAAACTATCTGAACTGTGCACCTGAAAAGGGAGAATTTCACTATACATTAAATTAGACCTAAACAGGGGCACCTGGGTGCCTCAGTTCGTTAAGCATCTGACCTCGGCTCAGGTCATGATCCTGGAGTCCAAGGATCGAGCCCCACAGCAAAAGCAGAAAACTCATAACTCTTCATTAAGCCCAGTAAAAACAAAACAAAATAAAACAAAAAAACAAAGACCCACACCGCATCCTCAGTCATTGTTATGGGCTGAATTGCGTCCCCTTAAAATGCATATGCTCAAGCCCTCACCCCCATAACCCAGAATGCGAGTGTATTTGGACACAGGGTCTTCAAAGAGGTAATTAAGTAAAACTGAGGTAATAAGGGTGGCCCCTAATTCAACATGACTGGTTTCCATATAAGAAGAGGAAATCTGGACACAAATACACACAGAGAGAAAAAAAACACACGATGACCTTCTCAGGAAGGAGGTGGTCCTCTACATGCCAAAGAGAGAGATCTCAGAAGAAACCAACCCTGAGAGAGATCTCAGAAGAAACCAACACCTTGGTCTTGGACTTGCAGCTTTCACAACCATAAGAGACTAAATTTCTGGTGTTGAAGCCACCCAGTCCGGTACTTCATTATGGCAGCCATAGCAAGACAAATACAGCCGTCACTGTATTTCAACTACATATTTCGTTTAAAATCATAGCATTGTAGAGCTGAAACGTGCCCCGCATCAATTATCCAATCCAAGCCTGTCATGCCATGTATGGTAATTATTATTAGTGGTCTTCAGGGCCTACTGTGTGGTCTTCAGGGCCTACTGTGTGGCAGGCACTGTGAGGGGTATATATATTCTAATGTACATCCACCCTGCTCTTTGTATTTATTTATTATTATCCCCATTTTTACAGATTCCCAGAGCCAGTCCGTACCAGAAACTTGTACTCAAACCCAGGTCTTCTTGGCACCAAAGGCCTGAACACTCTACCAAAGGAGTTAAGCAATTTGCCTAAGTACAGTTAACAACCGAGTCATGGCAGGATTAGAGCTGGAATGGAGGCTACTTCACCCCCAAACCAGTGTCCTGCCTCAACGACTCTAAAGACAGCTTGAAATGCAAAGTTTTCTAGAGCTTGGTTGTCTGGCAAAGGCCTGAGACCCCCTGGAACTCATTCCTGTCTTGGGCTCTGCAGAGATTTTATAAAGCATGAGAGGATTTGGGCTTTGTATGGGAAATGTATGAGTCTTCTGGACCCGGGGCATCCGTGAGAGTGGCCCGATACTAATGTCAGGGAGGGGAAGGGAAGGGAAAGAGTTCACGCTGATCAGGTTTAGGTTTGAAGAGGAAAAGTCAAAGAGCAGGGGTTGAGGACATGAGAAACAGAAGTTTTCACCCTACATACAGATTCATAAGCTGGGACACACCCTACATGCTTTTATAGACAATCTACACATAAGTAGGAAATTCTGGGATTCGGGAGGTTTTTCTTTTGAAGGAACTGCTTGTCTTCTCTCATACCTATCCAGTCTTAAATTGAACTCTTTTACTTGATACTTGAGTGTGTTCCTGACATCCTCATTAAAACCAGACTAAAAATTTCATTTTAAAACTCCGAAATAAAACTTACAGCTCATCCCTGTGGTGTGAAATGGAAGATGTTAATTGTAAGCATGACACTATTTTTTGCAGTGGTAAGGGAAGTTGCCTCTTCTAAGCTGCATTTATGTAAGCATGTCCTATATCAGGGGTTCTCAAACTGTGGTCCCCAGGCCAGCAGCACTAGGATCCCCAGGGATGGGGACTTGCTAGAAATGCAACATCTCCAGCCCCACCCAGACATACTGAATGAGAAACTGCAATCTGTGTTTTAGTAAGCCCTCCGGGTGATTCTGATACATACCTATGTTTTAGCACTTCTGCTCTGTAACAAATATTTTTTAAATTTTGGAAGTCTTTA